>NC_066617.1:24696099-25033380 GCF_025201925.1 Gopherus flavomarginatus
AAAAGCAGGATGCATTAGACGATTTCTCCACTTCTTCCTTCCCACTCTACTCACTATTATTGTTGTTTTTACCACAGGCCCATCCAGGGGCCAGTGCTTGCCAGTACAGGCTGCACAGAAGCCACATTTACAATGTAACCTGGCACACAGGGGGCAGTGAGTGGTGGTCACTGGAAGCACGCAGGACTGGAGGCGTTAGGCAGATCCGAGGCTGCGGTGGCTTAGGGTAGTGATGTGCCAGCCCCCGCAGCGGGGATGGGAGTGAAACTGGGGTCAGCCAGGGAACGGGGGCGGGGGGACTATGGGCACTGGGGAGCGGGGGCTGAGACTAGGTGACTGCCCTGCAGCACCCAGTGGTCAGCCCCTGTGGGGACCCGGTGCGGCCGGGCGGTGGATCGAGGCCAGAGGCGTTAGGGGCTCGGGGGGAGCCGGGTGGGGAGTGGTCCGGTAGGCGCTGCACTGGGCAGCCGGGCCGCAGAAGGGGCAGGCTCGGTAAGGGAACTGCCCGCGGTCGGGGCGGCGGCGATAGGATCCCTGGCGGGGCCCGCCCCGCTCCATCCCTGCGAAGGGGAGAGGCCCCGCTGTCACCCGCTGGCTCCCCCGGCCGCCTGCTCCAGGGGTTGCTGCCCCTTTCCCCGCCCCGGGCTCGGCCGGGCCCCAGGCCGGGTGGGGAGGCTGCAGCTCCCTGGGCCTCCCTTTCCTCCCCACCCAGCCCGCTGCTCTCCGCCTTCTCCCTGCCGTGCCAGCCAGCCTCTCTCTGGGTCTTCACTACCGGGTCAGGCTGGAGGCGAGCGTGATCAGACACCCTCCCCTCCTCCTCCAGCACACACAGCCCTGCCCCTCCTCCTGCTCCCCGGGCCGTCTCCATCCCTCCCTGCCTCCTCCCCACTCCCCTCCCTCCTTCCCCGCCGCCAGTTACTGTACAACTAGTGCACACACACACACACACACACACACTCACAGGGTCCCGGCTGCCGCAGCTGCCATGGAGAACAGCTAAAAACACCCAGACAGACAGACTGACAGTCAGGGGCAGAGGCACCCACCACTCCCCACCTCTCCATCCTCCTCGCCACACGGCGGCCACGGCCCCTGCGGTGCCAATCAGCCGGCCGGGAGCCGCAGCAGCCCCGGACCCAGCCCCCCTGACCCACCAACCCCCGCCCCAAAAAGGAGCCCGGCTCAAGCCCAGCACCCAGCACGCCAGGGAGACTCCGCCAGCCCATCCCCACTGCAATGTCCAAGGGCTTGAAGAAGAAAAGCCACTGGACGAGCAGGGTCCACGAGATTGTCCTAGGCAGGAACCAGGAGGGGCAGCTGGGCTTTGAGCTGAAAGGGGGCGCCGAGAACGGGCAGTTCCCGTACCTGGGGGAGGTGAAGCCCGGCAAGGTGGCCTATGAGAGCGGCAGCAAGTTGGTGCCGGAGGAGCTGCTGCTGGAGGTGAACGAGACCCCGGTGGCCGGGCTCACCATCAGGGATGTGCTGGCCGTGATCAAGCACTGCAAGGACCCCATCCGGCTCAAGTGTGTCAAGCAAGGTAAGGGCCGGCTGCGGGCTCGCTGCCGCTGCGCTGGGGAGCGGGGCAGGAGGGCAGGGGGTGCAGAGGGGAGCGCGCCTGGGAAGAGGGGAGGAGATGGGGTGCAATGGGGCGACGGAAAACAGCCTGCAGCCCCGGGGAACTTTGTTCTGACAGTTTGACTTCTCCCCCCGCCCCCGGGCAGGGTCCAGCACCTGCCCCCGGGGAGGATGCGAGGGGCAGCTCCGCCGCGTGTGCACGGAGGAATTAAATGTGCGTCAGTGACAGCCTGTCGCGTTTGCTGGGGGGCAGGAGGCGGCGAAAGTTTGCGAGGCCCCGGGCCGGGGCGCACAGGCACCCACTGGGGTGCTGCAGACAGAGCCTGGGCCGGCGGTGGGGAGCTCAGGATACCGTGTGAGGCCAGCAGCGCCTGACACACACACACGGAGCCGCGCCACTGAGAGGGAGGAGAGGAACCAAACATTGTGACAGGCGCCGAGGGAGGAACGATCGCGGCTGGGAGCATCAGCCGCGACTAACCCACTGTGGGCATGCAGGGCACCAGCCCGTGCTGCGCAGCCAGAAGGGAGCCATGGGGCTCTCTCTCTCTCGTGGCTTTTGGTTGTTCCTCGCGTGGTTCTTTAATATATAGAAAAAGTGGCCTGGAGGCTGGGTGTGGGAGCAGGGTACCCCAGCTCTGCTTGTCACTGGGCGTGTTCCCCTGGAGGCAGTGACTTGCTGCTGCTTGTCAGGTCCCTGGCACCGCAGGGAGGTTTTCGTTTAGCTTCTCTCAAGTCTCGTTATAGGAAAAGTCATTCAGTTTATCCCTGATGAAAACGAGCCTGGGGAATGGGGATTTCATATCCTAACACCGGAGGGGAAAGGGTGCTTGCTTGCTGCAGAGACAGGAGAGACTTTCGAGAACAGAACCATAAACTTTAACCGATCCTCTGCTTCTCCTTTTGTATAGAAAAGTGCTGGAGTGGTGACTTAACAATATTCCAGGAAAGTGAATAGGATTAAAGATGTTGGATTTTCTGTGTAACCTTTTTTTTTTCTTTAAACTAAATTGTCTTGTAGGGAATGGTTAGCAGAAGGTTTGGAACAAAGGTTTCTGCGACTCAGAGAAGGGTTTGTGGAGTACAGCGGCTGTAAGCTCCAGTGAGAACCAAGTTCATAAGTGGTGCCTTGATGATGATGATGATGATGATGATGGGGGGTGTGTGTGTGTGTTTAAACTAAGGCATTTCAGGATCAACCGTAGGAATCCACATTAATACTGCAGTGGAAATAAGTTCAATGTCAGTATTCTGTGTCCAAAAAGAGCAACCTTGGTACAGATTGGGAGGCATAATGGACAGCTCCATCAGTTGCCCCAGACACTTCCTTCATATAATTTTGCAGTTGAATTTCATCATTTTAGTGGGTGGCCTGTTTTTCACAGTGACTTCTATGAGATTTTCAAATGCTTGAAAAACATTGTTAGCCTGAACCAAAGTTCCCTGAAATCAGTGGAAAGACTCCCTTTGACTTTGAGTCAGGCTCTACAAGTAACTGTGTATTCAGTTGCTTACAGTAAAGTCAAATCTCCAAACAACTGCCATAACCTGGGATTTGTACATTGGTACATTAAGCTGGCACAGGGGTAAATGGAGAGTACAGCAGAGTATTGTAAGTCGTATCCTGAAGGACAGAAAAGGCAGGGGAAATAACAGTTGATGGAATAAGATGAGAAAGGGGAAAGAGTTGAATCAATTCTACCTCTTTATACTGGGGCAGCTTTGGGCTCTGAGTGCTAGGAAACCTGCTATGGAGTTTTAGCCTTTGAATAAATGTAACATGAATTAGTCTTGCCTTGACTGGTTTGTTGTGATTTCAGAAAGGGAGAAGCACTTTCCATTGAGTTTAAATGTCCAAAAGGCAGAGGGATAGGTAAAGATATCTTTGTCTGATTTCAGTTAATAGCTCTTTTTCCTTTACAGAAAAACTTAAAGTAGTTTTCTCAATTAATTTTAGTTTTTTGGTTGTTTCAGTTAATACATCATTATAGTACATGAAACAGTGTCTGTGTTCCACTTCCTCACCATTTTTCAAACTTTTTTTTAAAGTAGAAATGGTTAGAGATTCATTACAGTGAGTGCCATTTATAAAGACATCCCTCAGTACACAGGTCAGTGACATGAGTCAGGACTCCCGTCTATTACTTGCAGTTCCTTGAATGAGATGCAGAAGGCTTGAGGTTCCATATACATTACGTTTATTAGGACTTTCACTACAGTCCAGTCATATACTACAGTTTTGGACAGGCTCCTCAGCACACCTGGCCAGACAACCTAGCTATATGCTTTGAAGTTCTAACCATCTGCCCAGGTCCTTAGACAGAAATGAACTTGCCAGCTGGAATTACCTCTCCAAGGTAATTCTCAGTTTTATGCTAGTCTATACCCTTTACCTGGGGACTCCTGCAAAGAAAGTGGCTTACAGGACACAGCTTCTTTATTAAAAAGGCCATTTCTGTTTATATTTTGCCAACTGGATCCTTGCACAGTGTATCTAGTATCTAGTCTCAGTACTCTTTGGTTGAAGAACACAGACATTATATATTAAATTTTCTTCCCCCAAATTACTTTTCCCAAGAGTGTTTTTCAATAGTGTGAGTAAGAAAGACGGGCAATAAAATTATTTATATATTTTTGTAACTTTATTCTCTTTTTAATTATAAAACAACTTTAGTGTGCTGGAACAAGGTTAGTGAGACTATTGTAATCATTTCTGCATAATTTATTTATGATAGCTCTGTAATTTTTTCAGTGCACCCATTTAATTAAAATAGCATGACCTTGAATGGACCATGTGACTCTGGCTTCTCTTTCAGAGTAAGTGCTGTCTTAGAGTGAAATCACAATGAGAAATGTGCAGGTAGAACATTGCTATTTATAATGTGATATTAATGGGTCTTGTTTGTTTGAAAGTTTTTATAACTCAGCAATCAAAATTCACTGTTGGAGGAAATTTATGTATGACTAATTTTTTAATGCCAGTTTTACAGGCATTAGTTTAACTGTTTTGGAATTTCAGAAGGGCAAAACTGCTTTACTGATTTGTGATTATTTATTTTGTGCTTGATTACTTGAACATGCGGTTTTGCAATGATAAAATATTTCAAGCTTTTATCCCATTAGGAGGCTAAATATTTTTTTAAAGTCCAAAGCATTAGCCCCCAAGTCTTTCACATAGAAAAGCAGATCCTCTTAATGCAGAGTTGCTTCATATCATCGGGTGGGGCAAACCTCATGGAAAAATAGTTAGCAGTCATGGGACATGACCTTATGTTGAACATGGAGGTGTGGTCCACAATCCATAAGGATTTTAATGGACAGCATTACTGCACAGCTTTGTACAGTGAAAATAAACATGTAAGAATTTCAGTGTGATAGCAACCATTATGGTTTATGTCATATTAATAATAATCCACAGAGTAAGTATTTGCTGGAGACTATTTACTATTTATTGTTCAACTTCTCCATTATGACCTTGTTGGTAGAACCATGATGATTCTGTTAAAAACATATGGGGTGAAATCCTGGCTCAATTAAAGTCAATAACAAAACTCCCATTGGCATAAGTAGAGATATGATTTCACCTCTAGTGTGTGATAGATTTTTGAGACATTATTATATCAGTGTAGGAATGTTGAAAAGCTATGGAATTGTTAATCAGGTCAAATTGTAATTGTAATGCACTATGAACTTCTATTCCAGAGTCATTTTGATGCCTAAAAGAATTCTAGTGAGTCCGCAAATGAGGAGGAAATACTGCCATTAATTTCAAACTTGGCAGCTTTTACATGTGAAATATTTTGGATAAGCTCTTGTATTATTCTTAAGCACATTGATGCTCTCTATTTTTCTTTTTAAAAATACGTGTATAATATTTTTTAAGTTCCTTTATTAACAATAAAAAATTATTATGAAGAGACCTTCCCCCACCCCCAGTAGGATGAGTAGCCAGGTTGTGCACTGAGGAGATCCATAAGAGAGAACGAATGGTGTCCCCCCAACCCAACATCACTCTGTGCCCATTACTACAGCCTCCAGTTCCACAGTAAACCTTGTGCCTGCACTAGGCCCCAACAATGGGATGGACAGGTCTCTTCCCTTCCTACATAAAGTGCCACCACCCCAATGGCGCTGGAATACTTTTTATAATGGGGATGTTGAAAGCCAGCTAACGACATTGTGAAGCAGTGGTCCCCAAACTTTTTACCTCATGCCCTCACTTCCTTCTGTCCGCACCTCTCTACCCCCAAGCTGGGGCTGGGAGCGGGGCCGTGGCTTCGGGAAGGGGGTGACATGGACAGAGGTAAGGGAACCGAGGGTGGGGCCACAACTGGGGGTGAGCATGGGGCTGGCAGTCAGGACCCTGGGCGCGAGGTCAGGAGCAGAGCAGCCAGGCCTGGAGCAGAGCCGTGGGTGCAGGGCCGGGAGCAGATGTGCAGGGCCAGGAGCAGAGCCTCAGGTATGGACCGGTGGTGCTGCAGCACACCCCTGCGGCCCTAGTTCCCACGCCTACTCACCATCCTATTATATTTTTGACTTTAGTCAGAAAGCTGCTGTGTGCTGGGCTGCAGGAAATCCTCACACAACTCTGTCATCGGCTGGGAATCCTAGTTTCCCAACCCTCCACATAGCAGAACCACATTGGATGATCTGAAACCAGGAATTTCTGAACTCAGGGAGAACAGAGCAGATTTTGCCTTATAATTGTTGCATCTGACCACATTTCTTATTGGGGTAAAGCAGCACTGGAATATTAAGGCAATCAACTGATGTGACCAGCAGAACATTTCCAGTACTTTGTAATAACAACTAACTGATTAAGTGACTATAGTAAACAAAATGATTAACTCAATAACAGTTGGATTCCTATTTTTATCTGTCTTTTAAACTATCAAATTGATATCTAAACTTTAATATGCAACTGCCGTAGCTCCTCAGTTCAGTGAAGCACTTAAGTGCATGCTTAACTTTAAGCATAGGCTTAAATCCAATTGTAGTCAGTGAGACTACACTGAGGAAGGAGACAACTGTCTGCTTAAAGTTAAGCTTGTGTTAAAATGCTTTGCTGAAGAGAGATGGACTTAGGTACATTCTTAAATGGTTTGCTGAATTGGGGCTTTAGTTACTAAGAATAGCTTAGAGTGTTATAGGGTGATGTTTTTTTTTTTAAATGTTTGTTAAAACTGTTCAGGATGTACAAACTTTGTTGTATTTCAAACTTCTGCTTTGGAAATCTTTTTCACATTTATTTTAAATGGACATTTTACACTTTTGATGCATGTTAAAAGTTAGTTTAAAAGGAGTTAATATTTTCCTCATGTAAGTTTCTCCCTGCCCATTTTTCTTCTTGATGAATATAATATAGGGATTTTTACTGGAACTTCTTTGGTTACTTAAATGCTTGAATAAAAATGTTTCTAAGTTCATGAAAATACTGTGTAAATACATATTGACCTTGCTTCATATTATTTCTCCCTGTATATTGCCTTTTTTAATGTAAAAACTGAAATAAGATTTCCTTCCACACATAAAGATCATTTTTATTGGGCCAGCTAATTAATTTTTTTTTTTACTGGAAAATCACAGGTGTAATAAAGATTACATTAGTAATAAAAACCACAGGTGAAATAAACATACATTAGTAATAAAAATTACTATGTGGTGTTTGAATAGCATGTTCTACTTGAGTACAATAATGCATATCTATCCTTTGAAAAATATAGTACATTAACATACTGTTTTTTCTACTTTAGAATAAAGATCCATAACACTTTGGAATGTGATAGTTATACCTATTAGTCTGGTCTACTCTTAAAAATATAATGTTTTTTTAGTTAGGCAAATTCCAGGAATGAAATCCAAGAGTAGTCCTCTATCACTCTTGCACTTGTTAAACTCATTTCAATGTCCATAGAAGTTCAGGTGTCTGACTTCTGATTCAGAAGGGGGGATATTTTGACAGTCATCTCCTCCTCAGATGCTCTCTATCGGTATTTTGCCGACAAAATGCTTCCAGCCCTGCGAGCGGCATAATTGCATGTATTGGAGATAGATTTGATGAGTGCAGTCCTGTGTCTCTGCTGTTCTGTGGTCTTTAGGAGTTCCATGAACGAAGGGGCTATGACTTTCATGGTAGTGGATAATTCCACAGAAAAATGAAACAGCTGAGACTGGAACTGCTATTTTTTTTGTTGTTTGCTGTATTCCACTCAGTTAAGTTCAGATAACTGCTAATGCTATTGATGTTAAATTAAATTATGCTGGTGTGAGAGCAGAACTGGGCCTGAATTATTTCAGATACCTAGAACTTCTACCTCTGTTATTTCATTAGCTGTCAAAAGAGGCACCAATTCCAGCTTCAATTTCAGTGTCCTTGAGCCTCCAACTTCCACGCTGTAGAGATGTGGAGCTCCTTGAGATGAAAAAGTATCTTACTTAGCTAGTTTCTTGTATGCATCCTGGAAAAAGCACAGTTTTAGGAGGGATTTAAAAGAGGAGAGGGTAGTGGCTTTCTGGTCCAGAAGGGATATAGGGTGTAGTGTGGAAGAAATCATACAGGTGGTTGTGGGAGAAGCAAACAAATGAGGTTCTTGTTCTTTCCTTTATCATATTGGTATGAACTGATGAGAAATGAGGGGTGGGTGTCACTTTAGTAAGGAGGGAACTCTGTTTTATTGAAGGTGACCTCAGAGCATTGATCTGGGGATTGAATGTTTCTCCTCTCTGTACTTACTGTTCGGGGAGTGGGCGGGAGGACTCTCGCGCTCATCCCACTTCTCGCCACAAGTTACTACTGGAGAATAATTGCAGAACTTAATCTTTGTTTCCCGAGGTACTTCACTCAGGATAATGCTGCAGACCTGGCAAAAAATTTTGTTTAGCTATATGGACCTCTCACTTTTGTAAACCAGGGCGAGAGGAGTAATGTGATAGATTTTATTTGAGTTATATTGGTGTAAAACTAGTGTAAGTGAGAAGAGAATCAGACTCTATATGGAGATCGTTTCTCACATATATGTGTGCCTGTAGGACCTTCAGCTTAGTTTGAAGACTCCAACTAAATTATTATTGTTTAAATTATTTTGTCTTTCACAGCATTGTGTTTAGAAGTGAATTTGGTTGTTGTATTAATAATTGGTGCATCCTTTTCATTAATGGAAGCCATCTCTTTAAGAATAGGGTGGGACATTTGATTGTGGAGTCTATTTGCAAGAGACCGAGAACAATGTTTGGGAGATGTTTACTGTGTGTCCAGAGAGTAGAAATTTTATATTGCTGCTGGAAAGCCTTCTCAAAACGTAGCTTTGTTTATGGGCTCCAATCCAGGAGAGTCTCTAGAAAGGTTTTGATGTGTTCTGTCTATCTCAGGTACTTATGTGATGCTCATAACAATAGTATCTGAACATCTCAGAGTCTTTGTTATGCTCAAAACATCTCTGTGGGGTGGGGAAGTGCTGTTATCCCCATTTTACAATTGGGGACTGAGGCACAGAGCGGCTAAAGGCCAGATTTTAAAGGTATTTAGATGCCTCAAGATGCAGATCGGTGCATCGTGCGATTTTCATTGATTTCAGTGGCAGTTAGGGACCTGGGCAATTTTGAAAATACCACTAGGCATCAATCTACATCTTAAGGTGCCTAAATATATTTAAAATTCTGGCCTTAAGTGACTTGCCCAAGGTCACACAGGAAGTCTGTGGCAGAACTGGGAACTGACAGTTATACTGACATATTTATACTGACCTAATCCCCCATGTAGACAGTGCTAGGTTGGTGGGAGAGCTTCCTCCACTGACATAGCTACTGCTTCTTGGGGAGGTGGATTAACTAAGCCAATGGGAGAGCTCTCTCCCATCATCTTGGTGCACTACAGTGGCGCATCTGCATTGGTACAGGCTCATATCTCAGGAATGCTCAGATCCAAGCAGGCTCTTGGGCTATAAGACTCGGGAAGATTCCATCTCTGTGCAGAGGGCCAGCATGAGGACTATGCACTTGTTAGGTCTCTCTTAAGTGCTCAAAATTAGGGATTCAGTGGGATTTAAATTGTGCTGGTCACATTCACCACTCCTGAAGATTATTACTCCCTCCCCATCAGTTCCAACTGCCTAATGAGAATTTTGTTCTTATGGGGTCAAGGTAATTTGTCCAATATCACAGACTCTGTTCTGTAAAAACTGGACTCAGAGGAAATATGCACTGAAGTCATAATGCAGAGATAGGGTTTTCCCCCAACTGACTGTCAGTGATCCAGGGAAGAATTTTTAAATTGATATCTCTTTGGCTCAGCATATAGTCCTGACTAGTCACTCTTTTTAATAAAGCTCAGAAATAGAGAACTAGAGCAGCTTGAGGACAAAAGAGAAAAACTATAAGTTGATTTTGCAGTTGTCACTAGCAACCATAGTAGATTAATAGGACAACTGGAAAAATTACAACTGGCTATAATGGGCCAGATTATCCACTTTGTTATACCAGCAAAAGCCTGTGTAATTTTGTTAAATTCAATAGAGTCAAACTGGTATAAAACTGTTGTTACAGAGTGGAAATTCAGGCCCAATGTATCTAATATATAGAAAAACGGTGCCAATTGCCTTTAATCTATCCAGGTATTTATATCACACTCATTTATATCTGAGCACCTAATTGAATTGATTGAACTAAACTGCAGAATATTAATCACTAAATTATATGCTTTTCTGCATTTTCTACAAAAAGAAAATCCCTGCAGCTTTGGGAAATGTGGGGAAGTTTTAGGAAACATTTTCTTTGTATTTCTGTCAATCAGTTAGAAAATGGATTTCTTAAATGAATTAATCTGCATATTTCCTTGTATCAAATAAGACATATTCACTCCTGGGCCAAACTTCATAAAGCACATCTAGCTTCTGTCTACAAAAGAAGACATGGGACCAAAGGAAAAATCCTTTTCATCACATGTCGTTTCTGCAGTATAGAAGCTGAGCTCCCTTTTTACGGTCAGATTGACAGCTGAAGAGGCACGCTGTACTTAGCTTAGCACTGTGGTATTGAATTATATGAAAGTTTTTTTCTGAAACTTGTTATAGATACACTCACGGAGCTAGTTCATTAGCTGGTGTTGGTTGGCATGGGTCTGTTGAATTCAATGGAACTATGACCATATATGCCAGCTGAGGATCAGGTATGCTGTTATAGATACCTGAGCCATAACTATGCACTTTGGCGCCTGGGGCAAGTAGATATATTTGTACCACCTACCAGAGGCGATGCAGGATGGGGGGGGGGGAAGTATGTGGGGTCACATGCTCCTCCGATTTTTTGGTTGCGCCTCCCCCCAGCCCAGACAGGCTGGATGGCCTGCTGAGTTGAGTCAGGAGTGGAGGTGGCACTTCCTCCCTGAACTCCACAGCACAGGCCTGGTCCCATAGCCAGAATCTGACTTCTGTTTTGGGGAGCATAGGGCTTACTAAAAATGGTTGTGGATAGAGAATATTGAAGTTAGACACACACGTGTGTATATGTGAAGTGGTCGTACGTTCATCCAATCCCAGAACAGAGACAATGTGGTATGATTTATCTGACCATTCCTTATTGAATAACACATCTTGATTTTTGAATTTTGGGCAACCCAGAATGCAAACATTAGGACAAGATATCTGTTGAATAAATGGGAGGAAATTATGATCTGCCTGTCTCTATCCCACAAAGAGAAAACTGTGTCTCCATTTGCTGAATAAGTTATGCATTGAACTCTTGCAGGCTCTGGAGTGCCAGGACTGGTATACAGTTCAGGGGGAGGCAATGCCTTTGGATGCTGCCCTGCAATCTCTGCACAGGGCTGGTTCCACCGATCTCCACTGTGCCCAATTTTTTCATCCCATGTAGTTATGAGCCCTGGGCAGCTGTCCTGTTCACCCCGTCCTGGTTACGGCCCTGATAGATACTAGGGCCTGCTTCTTATTCACACTGAGAGCTTGTCTACGCTTGAAATGCTACATCTGCATCTCTGCAGCTGCGCTGCTGCTTGGCTTCAGTGTAGACACTACTGTTCCTGATGGGAGGGGTTCTCCAATCAGCATGGGAAATCCACCTTCTCGAGAAGTGGTAGCTAAATCAATGGAAGAATTCTTTTATCGACCTAGCAGTTTACACTGGGGGTTAGGTCGGCTTAATTATGCTGCTCAGGGGTGTGGATTTTTCACTCCCCTGAGAGACATAGTAAAGCTGACCTAATTTTCTACTGTAGACCAGGCCTTGGTCATTGCAAATGTAAATCACACCCACTTTAAGGCCCCTTTACACTGCCAGAATGACTCCTTAGTGAGAAAGAGAATCAGGCCCTTTGTAGTTTATCTTGTGTCATTGTATTTTTTATAAGACTATCTAGCAGTATATTTTGTCTCAGCGGAAGTATGTTACAAACTTTAACAAATTAAAATAAAATCTATACCGGCACATCAGATAAGTGCACTCTTTCTGGACTGAAATCCGCAGCAGCTGTTTAACAGCTTACAGAAGTACTACACAACAGAATAGGACAGGAAGTGGAGAACACATTATCCACTTAAATTGTTAGGGGATTTTGGTTAGGCTGAGTGTAATAATCCAGGTAATTCCCTGCAAAGCTACAACATTATCCTTCTTCGGATCCTGCCTTAAAACTCACCTCTGCCTTGACACCTACCCGACAGTGGTCAACGGCTAGATAATTGGTGTGCTATGACTATTAAGCATTCTGTTATGTTAACCATGATTGTTTCCCTGTTATTTTTTTCCTTCCTCCCTCCACCCATGTTTGTTGTATCCACCTGTTGTCTCTGATCATGCACTAAAATTAAAAGCTCTTTGGGGCATGGACTACTTTTGTATTACAGCAGTTAGCATAATGACTCTTATTTGGGGTCTCTAGCTGCTAAGGCAACACAAATAATAATAATACATCAGGATTAAGCCACAACCTTATTTTTTAATGCAACATTTTTAACTGGGAATATTCTATACCACATTAGCCTGGTCTACACTAACAAGCTTTAAAACCGATACTTATTACTGTTGCAGATATACTGGAAGAAGCTGTAGTGTAGACAGAATTTGGGCAGTATGGTTAGAAACTAAAAGAAACAATGCCTAAGTCCTGGCTACACTGAGTTTCCACCATTGCTACCCATGGTTGAGCTCCCTCTGCAGTGAATTGCAGCTATGAATCTTGCTAGTGTAAGTGTAACACTGACAGACCCTGGTTGTTGGGCAGCATCAAACCTGGGGCCTCTGGATCTTAGTACATGAACCTCTACGGCATGAGCTAAAAGCCAACTGCCTGTTAGTTGAGGCTGTAGAGCAAACTCTTTTTATCACTCTCTCTTTAAGTGGTATCGATGCCACTAGATGGGACGGAACCCAGAAGGTGTGTGGGTTACATAAGTGCAGCCTGTTGGAAGGACCCTTCTCTGTAACCTATATTGTTTGCACATTTCCTGAACAGTTCAATTTTTCCTCTGTAATTTATCTGCTTCATTTACTTGTGAAAAGCCATTTCCCCCCCTTGTCAACTTTTAAAAGAACTGTAGGAATTTCTGATGAGCCAGTATAAAGAGCTGTTTCAATACTCACTCTGTTTTGGTCATCTTCCAGTAAAAATAGTATAAAAGATTTCAGGGGAAAAATGCAAAGCAGCCCTGGAAGCTGTGTTGGGAAAATAAAGGAAAATCCAGATATTATTTTTCTTTTATTAGTTTTCAATAAGGTTTGCTAGATTTGTGATTACATTGAATTTTTGTGTTATTCATGTGACCGTCGGATACTGAAATAATTGTAGTTAATTCAGAGCCACTGAACACAAAGATTTTTGAAATGCTTTCTTTAAATATCTACTGGAGATACTGGAATTTTTTGACCAGCCTTTACTTTATGAGGCATTGTAGCTGTTTTTTAATGGTAGTAACATTAATGTGCATGAATGTAAAAGTCTGAGGAAATACAAAGCAAGAGAGTATATCCTGTATGTGAGCAAAGAGTGCCAGCTTTTACTGTTCTTCAGTGAGATCTCATGGCCAAGTAGGTTCAGCTTGGTCATTCGAAGACTTCCAAACAACTAGTTGCTGCAGAAATTGGTGAAGTTGGTGAGTAGAGGGTGGCAGTCTTCCCTCTGAATTTATATGAGTAGCATTGGCAGCATGTCATTTATATTTTTAATAATTTTGATAGATAATATTAATGTTTATTTTTAAACATTTTTTCAATATTTATCAATTGAAATTTTCATAGTTGTGGGAAATAATGGGGGGGGTAAGACAATAACAATTTAATGAGCATTGAGATGAAAAATGATAATGCTTTATAATAATTTAAACACAAATTGTGAACATCACATGTCAAAACATCAAAGTAAATACTCTTACATCAAACCCTAATAAGTTCTCAAGCAGCATTTTTCTTACTTTACCTGTTTGTAAATTTAGATACCGGGTAATTATTGATGGAAATATTTTTTGTTGGTTTGTGTGTTTATGGGAAATTGACATTTACCAACATTTGCCAATAAAAATCGAATCCTTCCAAGCCTATATATGGTTATTGCCATTAGGGTGCTAAGGAATGTGCTACTGGGAAAGCTGAGTTGCAGATGAGATATGAAAACAGCGGTCTTTACATCTGTGTCTCTAGGCATCTATATTGTGCTCATTATAGTGATATCTGAACAGCTTCCATATTCTAAAAAACATACACAAGATGATGTAACTGAAGATTCCATGATACTTCTTATAGCTTGTTAACCTTGGTGTCATGGCCAAATTCCAATAAATTTCAATCCAAGAAATTATGTTTTGCCTGCCCTCATTCTTTCTGGAGTCTCACTCATACGGTATTTGTCTTCACTCCCTAATATAAACTGATATATATTGCTTCTAAGAGGTGCTAATAAATTGCTGTGTTTCCCCACAAAAGACTGCATTTTGGCCATGGATAAGGGTATAGTTTGTATAGCATCTTAAATCTGTTAAACTCTCTGGGATGAGAGGAACTCTCTAAAAGAGAGTTATCATTAGGATTAGAATCGTGCTTCTCTAATACAATTGTTTAGTGGGTTTTTTTTCAGTCTTGGAAAGAAATTAAGCCATCTTTGAGGGCATTCACTATATTATTAGTGTATTATGCTGGCGTCTACAAACCGTAGCTGAGATTGGGTCCCATTGTGCTAGCATTGTACGGACACTCAATGAGAAACAGTCCCTGCCCCAAAGTCATTACAGTCTAAATAAATGGTGGGAGGGATACAGAGGCCTGGCAAGGTGAAGTGACTTGCCTAAAGTGCCACACCGAATCAGTGACACTGCCAAGAATAGACCCAGGTCTCCTGACTCCCAGTCCAGTGCCCAATGCACTAGAACACACTGCTTCCCCTATATAAATGTAATGAGAATGTATTTTTGACAGTATTTTCCATTAAATCTATTTTGGATTTATTCTCATCTTCAGACGGTTTCTTTGTCTTTTAAGGATGGAGGGTCAAAGTAGGCACCTCTCCATTGAAGTAAACATACACTTATACCAAAGGTTGCACTGGGTCTTGAATCTCTAAAGAAAAGACTCTTGTGCATTGGTCACCAGGAATCCTGCTGACTGCCAGAGTAAAAGATTTTTATAGGTGCTTAATATTAATCACTTTCCTTCAATGACTAATCCCAGGTACAATTTACTTTTTTTGTAAACCAAAAGCTTTATCAGTAACGCACAGGGCCGGCTCTAGCCATTTCGCCGCCCCAAGCATGGCGGCATGCCGCGGGGGGTGCTCTGCCGCTTGCTGGTCCCGCGGCTCCGGTGGATCTCCCGCAGACTTGGCTGCGGAGGGTCCGCTGGTCCCACGGCTCTGGTGGACCTCCTGTAGGCGTGCCTGCGGATGCTGCAACGGAGCCACGGGACCAGCGGACCCTCCGCAGGCACGCCTGTGGGAGGTCCACCGGAGCTGCCTGCCGCCCTCCCGGCAACCAGCAGAGCTCCCTCGTGGCATGCCGCCCCAAGCACATGCCTGGCGTGCTGGGGCCTGGAGCCGGCCCTGGTAACACAACAGGGCCGCCATGCAGTGACTTGTACAGATTAAAATGTGCTAAAGAATGTGTTCTCCCAAAATAAATTGCATTGTAGAAATATATTGTAAATAGTTAAGTGTGGGAGTCCCAAGTAACATAAATGAGAGGCTTAATCTAAAAATAAGTTATCTAGAATTGGAGGAAGTACAGAGAAGGGCAACAAAAATGAGTATGAATGGATATGGAACAGCTTCCAATAAGGAGAGATTAGGAAGATTGGGACTATTCAGTTTAGAAAAGAGATGACTAAGGCCGGATATGATATGATGACTAAATGGCATGCAGAAAGTGAATAAGGGAGTGTTATTTTCCCCTTCACATTACACAATAACCAGGGGTCACCAATGAAATTAATAGGGAAAAGATTAAAAAAAAAAAACATAAGGAAGTAGTTCTCCACACAACACACAGTCAACCTGTGAAACTCATTGCCTGGGCATGTTGTGAAGGCCAAAAGTATAACTGGGTTGAAAAAAGAATTAGATACCTTCATGGAAGATGGCCCATCAATGGCTATTAGCCAAGATGGTCAGGATGCAACCCCATGTTCCGGGTGTCCCTAAACCTCCCAACTGCCAGAAGCTGGGACTGGACGGCCAGGGATGGATCACTTGGGAATTGCTCTGTTCTGTTCACTCACTTTGATGCATCTGGCAGCAGCCACGATCAGAAGACAGGATACTGGGCTAGATGGATCATTGATCTGATGCAATATGGCCATTCTTATGTTCTTAATTTATATTTGTTTTTAGTGTTGGTGGAAAAATAAGTGAAACTCATTCATCACTACTGTACAGGCTTGTATTGAACTTTTGCTAGCCCATTGAAGTGACCTGAGAGAGACACACCTTACTGTAACTTTAAAAAAAATGTTTATTTTGGAAATATCATCTTTACAATCTGTCACCACAAGCACTAAGGCAATCCTGAGCCTAAGGCACACCATGACATGGCTCTGACCTTGTGGCCAATCCTTGCCATCCTGACCCCACACACTCACACTTGGAGCAGCAATAGGCCCTCCTCCTCAGAGAGAAAGGAAAAGTGGCATGGAATCCTCTTCCCACTCCCAAACAGGAATGAAGCTCCCTTCCTCTGGAGCACTAGGGGCAGCAGCAGGGGTCTCCTGCCCCCTGGAGAGGCTGGGACAGAAGAAGGGGGGGCTTCTCAGTACTTATCTCTACATGGGGAATATCTGGTTGGGTGAGTGGAAACCCCAGTAGAGCTGTGTTCAACACACCGTGTGTGGACACTTTGTGTAAGACCATCAAATCCTTCTCCCCCTCTGTTTAGGGTCTCTAGCTGCAAAGAGCTAAGGGTGGAGAAAGGATTTGCCTAAGAAATAGTTGTTCCTCAGAGTGGCTGGGTGTGTCTTCTGTTTCATGGGGAAAGCATCGCATAACATTTGTGTGTACATTCAGTGGAGGTTCTGCAATCACAATGCAGGTCAATTGTTTGCATATTCCTTCTTTCAAAGCCTCCGTTCTTCTAGAACAATGAACTCCCCTTTGTAGATGCACTCAGTCGTTAACATGCACCATTGCTATGTGGTTTAAACAAAACAGGCACAATTCTGTGTAATGTATGATGCAAACTACAGTGGACCAGATCTTCATTTGACAAGCAAATGATAATGGAAACTTTACATTTCCATAGTGCCCTTTAACCCAGAACATGTTACATAGTTAACAAACTTAGGTCCTGCTCCTGAAGTTGATTGTGCCTGGGTGCACCATTGTGCCTGCACACAGCCTCGTTGACTTCAGTGGGGCTCTCATTCATTGGCAGAAATGCACAGGGATCTACTACATGATAGTTTAGTACAGGAAATGTATAATACTTTGTTTACTCAATATTACAGGGGAATTTAGCTAGGCAGGAAGTAGTTACCTGAGATGGAACATGGCTAGGGCACCAAAGCTACCACTCTCTACTCCTGTGAAGACGATAGTAGTATCATAGCTTTGTATCTCCTCTGAAAGCAGTACAGTGCCCCCTACCACAGTGATTCAGAGGGATGAGTGCACCTACTCAATCACCAACACCAGCTCCTTCCTGCTCTGACCTGCTGCTTGGAGATGTTCCCACCAAGAGGTGACCCCATCTCATTCTGTTTAACTTCTAGGATATGATGGATCACCAAATGTGCATGGCATAGCTGTGAGTCAAAAATTTATGCCCATGTTTACTCATGTTTTGCCTTAAATCAATGCTGTGTGATCACTGCTAAGAGGTGATGTCTACTCAAACACAGGAACAGCCTCTGTGGTTACATAGCCCAAGAGATTTTGTGGGCGCCCAGCTACAGAGAATGCTGTCTCCTGCATTCAGCCCAGGGGCAGGGAGTGTGGACTTGCAGACCATGATTTACACAAGGCATTTGCTGAGAGACTGCAAAACAAAGTTAAAAAAAAATTCACTCAAGCCTTCAATCCAAGAATTGTTTCTTATTTTTTATTTTCCTGTTACCATGTTTCCCTCTTACATGTAGGTCTGGTGAATTTACAGTAACCTTCTAAAAAAATCTATAGAGGATGATAGATTATTTTACACATGCCAAATTTGCCTCTCATCTTTTTCTTCCTAGATGCTTTAAAGAGCTCTTTGCTCTCACATGTTGCATCTTGTCTAAAATGTAGCTTGAAAGCTCTTTGGGACCGGGTCTCTTTCTTTCTTTTTATCTGCTTGTAAAGCACTAAGTGTGGTTTTGGGGCTCTGTGTAATTACCAAATATCCCTATTACTCTAAAACTGAATAGTCAATTTTTAGTAATCTTCTTCCAAAGTAACTTCCCACCTTGGCTTCTCTTGGTCACATAAACTCTGTTTCACCGCCTCACTCATCATCTCTGCTGCTAATCCCAGCTCCAAATATTTGGCTTGGTCTTGAGAGGTGCTATGCACCCTAAACTTCCACTGAAGAAATATACCTGGCCGGTGTTCTGTACCTTTCAGGATCAGGCTCATGCAAAGTAATTTGTTAAAATACATTAGCCCAGTGGTGTTCCCAGGCAAAATTGCAAGTGCCTAGTTGCAAGTGCCTGTCATCACCAGAAATGCTCCATAAGCCTTCTGAAGGATACTCCTGGTTCTATGGGCAGCCTTTTTAATAGTAGCTGTGTAGTGGCGGGTTGGCGTTTTGCTGTTGCTTATGAGTGCTCCATTCCTAGGGGTAGCCATACCTGGATAGTTTTATTCTTTAGTTGTGGTGGCGTGCAATCTTCTTTTGACTGATGTTCCTTTGAAACACCATAAGTTTGGCTTTTTGAACAGTTGACTAGGCCTTGTATTTGCTTGCAAAGCACCTGCAACAACATGGCATTTCTGTGTCACACACATCAAGCAAATCAGCCATGAATTACACATCCATGCCTATTTATGCCTCACTGGTTGGAAAGACATAATTTCACGTGTCCCGTTGAGTCTTGCTTTGTTTTGTTGTGCCAATATCAACTACTCGGTGCAGTTTCATACAAGTATTTTCAAGTACTCAATGGAGTGCAAATTATTTTATGTTTCCGTAGCAGATAGTTGTCGCTTGTTTGCATTTCTTGCATCAGCATGTTAGCATTGAGACCCCATAGAGTTGAAGCTTGTTATAAAGATTAAATATAACTGAACATTCATACTTACTTGAGCCATCCACAAGCAATGACTGTGACTTAATACTGTCTTTGTAAGTTGCAGAAAAATTTGGATGAACTTGGCTTTAAGGAAAGGCTTTAAGCTATTCCCTTAAATAATTCATTATAAACACAAGGAGCTGCCTTGGCTAGCAAATGTAAGTTAGAAAGGAGAGTGGAGCTGATTTAGGCAGGAAAGGGGAATATAGAACTAAGAGTGGAACATGGAATGAATAATTTTACCAAGTTGCCTAAAGGGATATGTAGTATTTATCAACCTATCACAGTGGACTAGCACAGTATATCAATACTTTGCCTAACATTACTTCTTTTCAGACGACACATCCTGTGAGCCTGTTAAAGCTGTTTTATTGTCATGCTTCTTCCACTATATTCAAGCACAGCTGGCTTAGCCATTTAAAGGAAATAAACGTACTAAGCTTCAGCAGGAGAATGTACGTACCTCCCTGTTCTTGTGACTCTGTAGAAGTAAAGGGCTTTGGCAAGGCTACACCCGCAGATAAGTTACAGTAACTTTGGGGCTCTGATTTAAACTGATAGAAGCCAGGAATTTGTGAGAGAAGACTGAAAATCTGTCTTTTCACCTATCTCATATCTTAGCTAAAATCATTTGCTGCTGTAATTGCCCTGTGACACAGAGCAATGCTGTGTCAGTACAGTGGCACAACAGACTAAAATTCTGCTCTGTTACATCGGTGTGTAACTCCCCTGATCCCACTGGAATTCCAGTGGCTTCACATTAGTGTAATTCAGACTAGTATTATGTATTACAATCAGCTGACATTGTGCTCAGCACTGTACTGATATAAAGACACAGTTTCTACCTCATGCAGCTTACAGTAATAGAATCATAGATTGGAATATCAGGGTTGGAAGGGACCTCAGGAGGTCATCTAGTCCAACCCCCTGCTCAAAGCAGGACCAACCCCAACTAAATCATCCCAGCCAGGGCTTTGTCAAGTCTGACCTTAAAAACCTCTAAGGAAGAAGATTTCACCACCTCCCTAGGTAACCCATTCCAGTGCTTCACCACCCTCCTCGTGAAAAAGCTTTTCCTAATATCCAACCTAAACCTCCATCACCGCAATTTGAGACCATTACTCCTTGTTCTGTCATCTGGTACCACTGAGAACAGTCTAGATCCATCCTCTTTGGAACCCCCTTTCAGGTAGTTGAAAGCAGCTATCAAATCCCCCCTCATTCTTCTCTTCTGCAGACTGAACAATCCCAGTTCCCTCAGCCTCTCCTCATAAGTCCAAAAGCCTGATCTTGTAACAACTCCATACATCAAACACTTAAGACTGGGATTTTCAAAGGAGACTGAGGGAGTTAGGCACCCAATCTCAGTGAATTTCAAAGAGATCTGGGGACATTTGAAGATCCTAGCCTAAGTCATTAAGTTCCACATAGGCGCCTCAAATTAGAAAAATACAGCCCAGGCTCATCCAACACACAGTGGAGAATCCAAAAAAGTACCTTTCCAAAAGGTGTTTTTAATTTGTGTTGGTGTACTCTCATTAGTGGATTATCAGAGAAAAGGTCACTTCAGTGAGTGAAAAATGAGTGTTCAGCTCAACTCTGAATTTCTTGTTTAGCTCAATGGAATGGTGCCAGATATAAGAAAGGGTAGAATTTGTGTCTTGATGTTGTTTTAACATTTCCCCCCCAGGTTAATTGATTTATTTTAATGTGAAATAAATCTCTCCTGTGAGAATTTATGAGATCCTTGGAATAGGCACCATCTTTCTGTTCTGTATTTGTACAAGCTTACAGTCTAATGTTAATAAGGTGTCATAAGGAGTGAAGATATCAAATCATGATTAACAAGGACAGAAAATGTTTAAGTTCTCAGGAGAGGATTTCTTGTGATTTGGTAGTATAAAGGTGTTTAATGCAATACAATATATTTAAATACTTTAAAACAGATGATTATTAACCCAACAGAAGCTGTTACAGTCCATTATGTCATTGACTGTAAAGGGACTTTAAAATGCCATATTTCTTGTCATCCTTCAAATCACTTATTAATATACTGCTTATGATCTTTTCCCTTGAAATAATGTGTGTCCAGTGTGCAACTGTTTTTTTTTTTCATTTCTAACTTTCTATTTTTTAAAACCTTATTTTTAACTGGGGTATTTATAGGTAAATGCTAATGTAAATACACAGGTCTATATGTTTTGGGTGTGGTTGGTTATATAAAGATAAGAACAAAGATGTATCTATTGCAATATTGTTTTTCTTAACAGTATAGCCAGCTACTAGATGCAGTAGTGTTATATACATAGGTGTTTGGCACAGTTGTTTTACACTGATAGGTCCACAAATAGTTGTCAGTAGTTTTAAAACACTGATTGTCGGTTATTTAGTAGATTTCTGATAGTTGAGAAAGGAAGGGAAGGATGGCCTTTTGGTTGAGGCACCAGACTAGGACCCAGGAGATCTGGACTGAATTAATTTCTGCAAAGGCCTTGGGCAGGTCACTTGGGCCAGATTCTTAAGATATTTAGGCACCCAAAGATTCGTAGGGCTGGAAGGGGTCTCAAAAGCTCATCTAGTCTAATCTCCTGTGCTCATGCCAGGAGTAAGTATTATCTAGCAAACTTTTGTACTGGTGACCCCTTTCACATAGCAAGCTTCGGAGTGTGACCCTCCTTATAAATTAAAAACACTTTTTTATATATTAAACACCACTATAAATGCTGGATGCAAAACGAGGTTTGGGATGGAGACTGACAGCTTGTGACCCCCCATGTAGTAACCTCAGGACCGTCTGAGGGGTCCTGAGCCTGAGTTTAATAACACCAATATGGGGAATCCCTGACTGGTGTTTGTCTAACCTGCTCTTAAAAATCTCCAATGATGGAGATTTCCACAATGTCATTAAGCAAGTTATTCCCGTGCTTAAGTATTCTGACAGGAAGTTTTTCCTAATGTCCAGCCTAAACGGCCCTTGCTGCAGGTTAAGACCATTGATTCTTGTCCTATCCTCAGAGGTTAACGAGAACAATTTACCTCTCTCCTCCTTGTAACAGTCTTGAAAATGTACTTGAAAACTGTTATCGTGTCCCCCCTCAGTCTTCTCTTCTCCAGACTAAACAAACCCAATTTTTTCAATCTTTCCTCATAGGTTGTTTTCTAGACCTTTGATAATTTTTGTTACTCTCCTTTGGACTTTCTCCAATTTGTCCACATCATTCCTGAAATGTGGTGCCCAGAACTGGACACAATACTCCAGGTGAGGCCTAATTAACATGGAGTAGAGCGGAAGAATTACTACTCATGTCTTGCTTACAACACTCCTGCTAATACATTCCAGAATAATGTTTGCTTTTTTTGCAACTGTGTTACACCGTTGACTCATTGGTGCCTAGTGAGATCTTCTGAAGCACCTGGGTGCCAAACTGCCAATCTCAAATCCCAGTAGACACCTTTCTGCATCTTTAGGCCCAAAATACCATTAAAAATCTGGTCTTAATCTCTCTGACTCAGTTCCCTGTCAGCAACATTAATAAAATATAACACATTATACAAATAACAGTTTCCACAAGGGGGTTGTGAGAGTAAATTCATTAAAGAATGCAATACATTCAGATGCCACAGTGATGGGGGCCATGTCAGTACATAGAGAGATGTAGTTGTTAATAACTGAGTATGGGTCTGATCCTTCAATACTGAAATCAATGACCAAACTCTTATTAATTTCAGTAATACTGAATCAGGCTCTATAAACAAGAACAGGCATTGTGGGACACCTCCCGGAGGCCGATCGCAGCGCCGTAATCACCATGGTGTCTACGCTGGCACCAGCGCTGTAGCCTCGGCGCAGAAAGCTGTACGCCTCTCACTGGGGTGTGTTTTTTAAAGTGCTACAGCTGCGCAGTTTCTATACACTAAGTGGCTTGGCAGTGTGTACACCTCGGGAGTTACAGCACAGAAAGCTGCTTCACTGTGCAGAAACTTGCCAGTGTAGACAGGGCCTAAGAGATAGCCCACAGTGTGGTTTTAGCTCAAGGTTATTGTTGTCTCCTTGGTCTTTGTGTATGATCAGTCTTGTGACAATATTCTAATCAAAGCTGTGATCTTTTCTATGTCTTGTATTTCTTTTCTTTTCTTTAGCTACATTAAAAAAAAACGAGCTGACCTTCTGGCACCTTAGAGACTTAACAAATTTATTTGGGCATAAGTTTTTGTGGGCTAAAACCCACTTCATCAACTGCATAGAGTGAAAAATACAGTAAGCAGTATATATATATTACAGCACATGAAAAGATGGGAGTATATATATTACAGCACATATACAGTATATATATTACAGCACATGAAAAGATGGGAGTTGCCTTACCAAGTAGAGGGTCAGTGCTAATGAGGCCAATTCAATCAAGGTGGGAGTGGCCTATTCCCAACAGTTGACAAGAAGGTGTGAGTGTCAACAGAGGGAAAATTAGTTTTTGTAGTGACCCAGCCACTCCCAGTCTTTACTGAGGCCTAATTTGATGGTGTCCAGTTTGCAAATTAATTCCAGTTCTTCAGTTTTTGAAGTTTTTTAGTTGAAGAATTGCCACTTTTAAGTCTGTTATTGAGTGTCCAGGGAGACTGAAGTGCTCTCCTACTGGTTTTTGAATGTTAAAATTCTTGATGTCTGATTTTGGACCATTTATTCTTTTGTGCAGAGACTGGTTTGCCAATGTACATGGCAGAGAGGCGTTGCTGGCACATAATGGCATATATCACATTGGTAGATGTGCAGGTGAACGAGCCCCTGATGGTGTGGCTGAGGTGATTAGGTCCTATGATGGTGTCCCTTGAATAGATATGAGGACAGAGTTGGCAACGGGATTTGTTACAGGGATTGGTTCCTGGGTTAGTGTTTTAGTTGTGTGGTGTGTAGTTGCTGGTGAGTATTTGCTTCAGGTTGGGGGGCTGTCTGTAAATGAGGACTGGCCTGTGTCCCAAGGCCTGTGAGAGTGACGGATCATTCTTCAGGATAGGTTTTAGATCCTTGGTGACAGGGCTTCCCAGAGAATTCAGGGGGGACTGGGTCTTCGGCGCTGGGGATCCTTCCACTCCGGGTCTTCGGGGCACTTCGGCAGCGGGTCCCAGAGCGAGTGAAGGACCCACCACCAAACTGCTGCCAAAGACCTGGAGTGGAAGGAGCCCCTGGCGCCAAATTGCCACTGAAGACCCAGAGTGGAAGGAGCCCTCACCGCTGAATTGCTGCCGAAGACCCGGAGCGGAAGGAGCCCTCGCCGCTGAATTGCCGCCGAAGACCCGTAGCGGAAGAAGCTCCAGGTCTTCAGCAGCAGGTCCTTCACTCGATCCGGGTATGTTTGGCAGCACTGAAGAACCTGCCACCGAACTCTTATGGGGGCCCCTGAAAATTCTCATGGCCCTGCTTGATGATGTGCTGGAGAGATTTTAGTCGAGGGCTGTAGCTGACGGCTAGTGGAGTTCTGTTACTTTCCTTGTTGGGCCGGTCCTGTAGTAGGTGACTTCTGGATACCCGTCTGGCTTTGTCAGTCGGTTTCTTTACTTCATCAGGTGGGTATTGTAGTTTTAAGAATGCCTAATAGAGACCCGGAAGGTATTTGTCTCTGTCTGAGGGATTGGAGCAAATGCGGCTATATCTTAGAGTTTGGCTGTAAACAATGGATTGCGTGATGTGGTCTGGATGAAAGCTAAGTTTAACTACATTGTAATTGTAAGTTTTTCTCTTATGGACCATTGTGTAGTTTCTTGCTGCTATTGTTAATTTTCAGAATCTCTCTTTCTCTCTTTGCTGTTGGTAGAGAAGAGGGAGTGTATCTTAGAACATATTATTCTTGTCCAAAGTACAGTATATGTTGAAGGTTTTCTGTAAGAGGTTATAAAATATGTGTCACCAGATATTTAGATCTAGGACACTCCTAGAAAATTTAACTCTCTTCCTTACAGCAGTGGTTAGGGCTGCTTGAATTAATTTTGTTGGTCATTATGATGATAGTGAAACAACATGTGCTGACTTTGCACTGGAACTTTCTCCTGATGGCGAGGGGGTGAGGGGCGAGTGGCATTTTGGAAGGTGTCTGACCACCTTCCACTTCTACATTAACTTCAAATTCTGCTTCCTGTTTTCCTTTGTGGTGTGACTTACCTGTTTCGGCTCTCTGTTTCTCTGTTATACCAGCCTGCCTTTCTGAGTTTTTGCACTTCATTAAAATACTTGTCTGTAAAAGCAGCAAAGAATCCTGTGGCACCTTATAGACTAACAGACGTTTTGGAGCATGAGCTTTTGTGGGTGAATACCCACTTCTTCAGATGCATGCATGCATCTGAAGAAGTGGGTATTCACCCACGAAAGCTCATGCTCCAAAACGTCTGTTAGTCTATAAGGTGCCACAGGATTCTTTGCTGCTTTTACAGATCCAGACTAACACGGCTACCCCTCTGATACTTGATACTTGTCTGTGTGTTTCTGTCCAGTGCATTGTGGTATACAGGCAACAGTGTAGATTAAGATAATTATAAAAAGCAGGGTTGAAATCCTCTGCCCATTGAAGTCAACAGGAATTTTGCCATTGACTTCAGTGTGCCAGGAATTTACTCTTGATCTTTGTTATTCACTGAGTTGCTCAAACACTTTCAAGTCTGAACCTGAAAGAGCTGATGTAGGTGAGTAATTTAATTATGTTCCCATCTTGCTGTGGTGTCATGGATGGGGCAGGAACTTTTTCATAACCAATTTGTTCTTTTCTGAGTTTCCAAATTAAGGTGTTTTTGTACTACATGAGTGTCTAAATTACTGCTTTGATCTTTCAGTTATATATGAAGGATCTCAACTTCCATAATGAAGCTGGAAGACCTATTTTTCCCCCCTTATACACATACAAGTAGTATGTGGTATCTGATATTTTGTTTATTGGATATTTTAGGTGAGCTGTTTAAAATTTGGAAGTGCCAGTCCCTTGTTTTCTTTGCCGTCATTAGGGAGCTCATATATAATTCTATCCTTTATCTCTCCTTGAGATGAATTTGAAACACTATTCTTTTTGGGAGTATTGAGATGGTTCCAGAAAAGGAACAGGAATCTTGGCAGGACATTCATTTCAAATAACCCTGTTCTGTGTGTTGAGGTTAGAAGGAGAATTGGTCATCTGTTCAAACAAATAAAAGAGGTGAACAAACTGAAATAGGTTTTTGTCTTATACAAACTTTGGGACAAAAATCTGCTTTGAGTTAAGCTAGTGTAAATTTAGAATACATCCACTGGCATAAATGGAATTGCTCTGTATTTATAGACGTGTCTGAGAACAGATTTCAGCCCACTTTGTACAGTTGTTTTTCAAGATACCAGAAGCCCTGTTAACTCAATTTACAAGACCCGAGATCCTGGATTGCTGAAGGTGGATATTGTCTTTTTGTGGCTTCTGTCTTCAGTGTGTTTATTTTTCAGCTAGAGGTTAGGCTGAATTCCTGTGCTGGGCAAAGGCACTGAAAGCACTGAGATATTTGGCTTTGATGTATGGCAGAATGTTACCTGCAAGAAAAACACTTTTGTTTGCTGCCCACTCTATATTTATGCCATATATTTCTGAGTTATTATGTAACACAATGTCCAGGGTGAAGCGTAGTGGGGAAGAAAGGGCATCCTTATCCATTTCTCTTTTGGGGAGGAAAAGGTTCTGAATAAACCATACACCAGAGTTAAATTGATCTCTGGATACATATTCCTAAACCACTGCAAAGAAATACATCTATTTCACCCTGTCAAATGCTTTCTGTCATCCAGCCATGGGGACAAGAGGGTAACCAGGTTCCTAACAGTAATAACTATTTTTTATTTTTATTCATCTTTCCACAAAAGCACCAAAACAGATAACATTATGGACTTCAGAGTTGCATTGATCTAGTTCAAATTCATAGCCAATATTTGAATTACCAGAACAGTTTAATTTTTTTTAAATGACCCAATGTTAATGAATGTCACAAACCTGCACCCTGAAAGGAACAGTGTTGCATCAAGACTGATACAGGAATTGAGCTCAGACTTGAGTAGTTGTATGCTATCAGTTGAAAAAAGAGCAGCTGTGTATGAGAAGCATTTGCCTGAGGCTGGTGTTTTTAATAACATTATCTGGGAACAAGGCAGTAACATGTAATTATTTTGCACTCCAAACAGAATTCAAACTCTCTTTTGTCAGATTTAGTTTAAAAAAACCTTCCTTACTGAGACATCACAGATACTGGAGTGATAGGACTTCAGAAATACACGTAGGTAGGTAGGTCTTGCATGCCAGCTGTGTCATGCAGTATGGTTGAGTTATAAACTCTTGATTAGGGATTTCTAATACAAATGCGCACAGACCCTCACATTTCATGGTCATAGAGAGCTCCACTATCAGCTAACTCACTGATTAGTTAGAATTAAGATCAAGTTAACTTAAGATCAAAGACAATAAATAGCATACTGTAGTAATTGAGGCTTATATCTACCAAAATTATCCAAGGCCTTTCTAGACCACGAATGCTGATTCCATATCAGACAGACCTATCCAGATGAAAGGTAAATTCATGGTGTAGGGTTCTTTCTGCTCTCCCAAAAATATTCTGCAATTTCTCAGTAGTGAATATTGTAATTTTGGATGTTTCAGTTTGAGTTCTCATCTGCCCTTGTAGCTCTTACTGACTTCAGCTGGAGTTGTGGGCGCTTAGCTGCCCTGAACATTGGGATCTGTAGACTAAAGGTTTCAGAAGAGTCTACTAATTTTACGTGCCTCAACCGGAGATACATTGGACCAGATTTTCATAGATGCTGACCATCACTACTGGTTTGAATTGGAGTTGTGAATGCTCAATACCTCTGAAAATCAGTACCTCAGGTGTGTCAGGTTGGGTGCTCCAAATTAGTGGATACTCTTGAAAATGTTGGCCTCAACTTCTGTGTACATTTATAATCTGGAAAGGGCTCAGTTTATGCAGGAAGGAGTCTCATAAATATCCTAATGAATAATTAAATAAATATATACCATATTCAGCTCTGCTGGCTCTCAGTAAAATTATTTGATTTTTGCCATTTGAAATGCTTGCAAAAAGTGCTAACTGGACAGTCCCATGTCCATCTACAGATTGCATCCAGTGTATGCAGCAGCAGTATGACCTTTCTTACACTGCAGCCAAGACAGCTCAGTTCTGACCTGGAAGAGTCACTTGGTAGCTTTTGTGATGTGGCTGCTATTCCGTTGGTAACTAAAGTGAAATAGCCAAACTCTGTTCTCATATGCCGTTCGGTAGATGCTAACAACTTTTGATCACTACCAGGCTGGACTAGGTTTGGACATTTGATTTGGAGTAGTGAAACTCAAATTTAATTGAAAAAAACAAAACAGAAGATGAAAGAGGAATATTCAAATTATGCTTCAGAAATGACTCGGAATATTGTGAGAAAATAGATTCAAAGACTGTGAGAGTATAAGCAGCACTTTTGCATTGGAATCCTAGACTTCAGGGTCTGATTTCCTGTGGAAGGAACATTGGGACAATTTTTCATGAGCGAGTGAATCTTTTTGTATTTGCAGATCCTGTAACCTAGATGATTTGTGGCTTCAGTCTGAGATTTAGACATTAAAGTGGCAGTAACAGCAGACACAAAAAGGGAGGCCCAGTGGGCAGAGATGAATCTTTCACTCACAATGAAAAATAATTGTTTGATTTTACCTCCATTGACATCAGTGGGAGCAGACTGAGGCCTTAAAATTCAAGGGTCTGGGTTTCTCTCCATGTCTGACTCCTGATTGTCTCATATCTCACAAACATAAAAATTCACTCTTAATTTAAAAGGAGTGCAGGATGTAAAGGGAAATGATCTTGTTAACTACATTAAAGAAATGGTCAGGTTCTTACACACAAGAATAAATCAGGGAAGTATTGCTAGGCTCTGTCAGTATCTGTGTGACGTCACAATGTGCATTATAAACTCCATTTCTAACTTTACGGTCAAAATTTGCTCCAGGCTAAAATTTCATAGAGTTTCTGCCCAGGAGAATTCTGTTTAAATGGTTTGACTATCTTAAAATTACATGAGTTAAAAAAATCCAGATGTGTACAAGTTTGAGACAGTATATTTTGTAGAGGAGGGAATATTTTTTAGACATGCTGTACTTAAAGGTGAAGTCTAAAGATGAGAGCTGTGAGCCATTTGAGCTCTGACACTTATTCCCCCTGTGTCCTAGGAGTAGGTTTGTTAACCTACTTGACTCTATTTTCCCACGTCAAATTGAGGATAAAACCTGTCTCCCATGGGTGTTGTGAAGATTCATTTAGTTGGTAAATTGTGAAGCCTGAATTGGTCTGGCACCAGTATATCTCAGTGTATCTGAGAAATAGGTTTTGTTTGTAATGCAAAGAGCCAGATGAGGTTTAATCACACTCATTAGTCACTGGAACAAATAATACACTTGGAACTTGATTAAAAAAAGTTTTTACGTCTGTGCAAAATTAGGGTTTGATCTAGCAGACCCTCATTCGTGTGTGTAAGGACAGAGGGCCAGATTTTCAAAGGTAGTTAAGGCACCTAAAAATGCAAATAAGTGTGTAGTGGCATTTTCAAAAGTGCCTAGCAGCTTAACTCTCCATTCCTCAATTCAGAAGAGATGGGGGTTGGTGGAAGAGCTTTCTTCTGCTCTGGAACAAGCTCGCCTCCTCTTGGCCCTAAACATTTGCGATCTGCTGGCCTTTAGATCATGCAGAAAAGTGGGGTGCTGCTGCAGATGGGGATTAAATCTGTGTAAGGAAGGGGAGTTTTGTGAGGTAGGAGTTCTGCTGGCTGTCATGGGTAATTTGCTGTGTAATTTTATCTGTGTTCTTGTAATTTGTGGCAGGGGTGCCTAGGACAAGGGTTCTTATAACAAAAATTTTGGTGTCCTCAGAGTGGCAAGAGTTGCTGGCCACTTTGACTTTTTAGGAAAGACAAATACATATGCACATACACACATCCAAATCATTGTAATTGATTTATGTGGGGCTCCTTTTGCAGACTCAATAATAAAAATCATGTACAGCTGCATTTTGGTGCATCTGGCCCCTGCTGCCTCCCCTAATCCCCCACCCATCACCTCTAGCCCCTGCTGCCTTCCCCAGCCCACCACCGTCCCTGGATTCCCTATTGCCCCAGACCCTGCTGCTCCACAGCTATTGCTCTAAGCTCCCTTCTGCAGCCTCACACCCCAGGCTCATCTTGCTCCTTGCCTCTTGACCACAGCACCCAGTAAGGCCAGCTCCTAAAGCCCTATAGGCCATACCCTGGGCTGAAGCCAGCCACCAGAGTCCCGCAGCTGAAGTTGCGGCACAGAGCTGCAAGGAAGTACGCTGCTTTGCCCCCTCCCCAATCTCTGCCCAGGAGGCTGTCGTGGCCACAGGAAAACCCCTTGATGGCCACATGCAACCACAGTGGTAGCATTTGAGAAATGCTGGCCTAGAACCTTGGATAGGTGCCTCCTTTTGTATTGCAGAAATCCAGATAAATGAATACAATATAAGATCCATGATGACATAAGAATGGCCAGACTGGGTCAGACCAATGGTTCATGTCTTCCAGCAGTGGCCAGTGCCAGATGCTTCAGAGGGAATGAGCAGAACAGGATGATTATTGAGTGATAGTCCAGTTCCAGCTCCTAGGAGTTGGAGGTTTAGGGACACCCAGAGTGTGGAGTTGTTTTGCTGACCGTGTTGGCTAATAGTCATGAATTTATCTAATTCGGTTTTGAACCCAGTTATATGTACGGCCTTCACATCATCCCCTGGCAAAGAGTTCCATGGGTTGACTGTGCATTGGGTGAAGAATTACTTCCTTATGTTTGTTTTAAACCTGCTGCCTATTAAATTTCATTGCATGACCCCTGGTTCTTGTATTATGTGAAGGGGGAAATAACACTTCCTCATTCACTGTCTCCACACCATTCATGATATAGATCTCTATCATATGTGTCCCTAGTTGTCTCTTTTCTAAAATGAATAGTCCGAGTCTTTATAATCTCTTCTCATGTGGAAGCTGTTCCATATCCCCAATCATTTTTGTTGTTCTTCTCTGTACTTTTTCAAATTCTAATATATCTTTTTTGAGATGGGGCAACCACAACTGCGTGCAGTATTCAGCACTTGGGCATACCATGGATTTGTATAGTGACATTATGATATTTCTGCCTTATTATCATATCCTTTTCCTAATGGTTTCTAACATTCTGTTACCTTTTTTGACTGCTGCTGAAAACTGAGCAGATGTTTTCAGAGAACTAGCCAGGATGACTCCAAGATCTCTTTCTTGAGTGGTAACAGTCCATCTTTTTGTGTGTATAGTTTGGTGTAAGGAGGGGCACGTGTCTCTCCCCTTCTGACAGGGCGGGAGGCCGCGCCTCCTTGCTGTTTCTCAAGCAGGGCGCAGCTCACAGCTAGTGAGCCCTCCTGGTGATTAATCCAAGTAGCAGTTAGTCCCTCTGCCCAATCCCACAATCAGGGCAGTGCGCAGTTAAAAGGCCTGGCCAACAATCAGCCCAGGCCTTAATTAGTCTTTCCACCCCAGTCCCTCAATCAGGGCAATTTACAGTTTACTCAGGCTGAGTCCGTGCGATAAAGCCCAGCAGTTCAGGGTGGGGAAAAAGCTCCCAGTTGGGAGTGACAAATGTGCCTGGTGCCCTAACTCTGGTGGGTGCTAGACCAATTCAGGCTTCTGGCTTATTAGTGGGGAGGTGGCCACCCTTCACAGGTGGGGTGCCTGGGGTAGGGGGACGCAAGCCCTCCCACTCTACTGAGTCCCAGCCCAGGGCCCTATTAGTGGCGGGGTAGTTCGCCACTAAGTCAGCGGGGATCCACCTGCAGCACACTGGCCAGTTCACAATAATTCCACAGCCGAACCCTATTTGGTGTCCTTGGGCTCCTTCCTACCCTCCCCAGCTTTGGGCATCTGGGTTCCAGGGTTATTCTCGGTCTGCCCTGGGTAAACAGCCAATGGCAGTCCTGGCAGTTCGTCGGCGTTGCTGGTCTCCAGCAATTCAGGTAACTCCTCTGGTGGGGCAGCTGTCTCCTTCAGCTCTGGGCTCCGGCAGCAAGGAATAAACATCCTGCTCCTCTGGCAGCTCTCCCCCTACTGAGCTAAGAGGCTGGCCTTTTATAGTCCAGCTTCCTGTCCCGCACCTCTGCTTCCAGCGGGGTGGCTGCATGTGGCCAGGTTCTGCCCAGCAGGGGATGATTTCTGGTCTGTCCCCTTCTGACAGGGCGGGAGGCTGCGCCTCCTCCCTACATTTCGATTATATTTTCCAATGTGCAGTACTTTGCACTTATCAACATTGAATTTCATCTGCCATTTTGTTGCCTCGTCACCCAGTTTTATGAGATCCCTTTGTAGTTCTTCGCAGTCAGTTTCAACTTCATTATCTGGAGTAATTTTGTATCATCTGCAAACTTTGCACTTCACCATTTACCCCTTTTTTCCAGAACTTTTAGGAATACGTAGAATAGCACAAGTCTCACTACAAATCGTTGGGGGCCACCACTATTTACCTTTCTCCACTCTGAAAAGTGACCATTTATTCCTACCCTTTGTTTCCTATCATCTAACCAGTTACTAATCCATGAGAGGTCCTTCCTTCTTATCCCATACATTAGCCATCCACTAGTTACCTAGTACAGAGGCTGATTTAAGCAATAGGTTACATACCACAGTTAGTGAGTGATTCTGCAGTTTTGTATTTAAGTTTCTTCAGAACTCTTGGGTGAATACCATCAGATCCTGGGGTTTTATTACTGTTTAATTTATCAGTTTGTTCCAAAATATTCTGTCTTGACACCTTAATTTGGGACAGTTCCTCAGATTTTTCACCTAAAAAGAATGGCTCAGGTGTGAAAATCTTCCTCACATTCTCTGCGGTGAAGAGCAATGCAGAGAATTCATTTCGGTTCTCCGCAACATTCTTGTCATCACTGAGTACTCCTTTAGCACTTTGATCATCCAGTGGCCCCACTGACTCTAGCAGGCCTCCTGTTTCTGATGTACTTTAAAAAAAATGCTGTTAGTTTTTATGGCTTTTGCTAGTTGCTCCTCAAATTCTTTTTTGGCCTGCCTAAGTATACTCTTACACTTGAGTTGCCAGAGTTGATGCTCCTTACTATTTTCCTCCGCAGGGCTGCTCAGAGAGGGGGGCAATTTGCCCCAGGCCCCACAGGGGCCTCCACAAGAATATAGTATTCTATAGTATTGCAACTTTTTTTTATGGAAGGGGCCCCCAAATTGCTTTGCCCCAGGCCCCCTGAATCCTCTGGGCAGCCCTGTTCCTCAGTAGGATTTCACTTCCAATTTTTATAAGATATCCTTTGGCCGCCAACTGCCTCTTTTACTGTGTTGTTTAGCCATGCTGGCATTTTTGGTTTGGTCCTCTTATTGTTTTTTTATTTGGGGGTATACATTTAGTTTGAGCCTCAATTATGGTGTTTTTAAATAGTTTCCATGACGCTTGCAGGCATTTCACTCTTGTGACTGTTCCTTTTAATTTCCATCAACTTGTTTCCTCATTTTTCCCCTTTTTGAAGGTAAATGGTACTGTGGTGAGTTTTTTAGGTATTTTCCCCCCTTCAAAGATGTTAAATTTAATTACATTACGGTCGTTATTACTAAGTGGTTCAGCTATATTCACCTGTTGCACCAGATTGTGCGCTTAACTTTGGACTACATCAAGAATTGCTTCTCCTCTTGTGGGTTTCAGGATAAGCTAGTCCAAGAAGAAGTCATTTATGGCGTATAGAAATTTTATCTCTGTATTATGTCCTGCAGTGATATATACGCCATCAATATGAGGATAAATGAAATCCCCCAGTATTACTGGGTTTTCTGTTTTTGTAGCCGCTCTGATCTCCCTGAGATATTCACAGTCATGATCACCATACTGGTGATGTGGTCGGCAGTATATTCCTACCGCTATACTTATGTACTTATTCAAGCATGGAATTTCTATCCATAGAATTCTGTGGTACTGTTTGATTCATTTAAGTGTTTTACTATATTTGACTCTATTTCTTTTATACATAGGGCCACTCCTCCACCAGTGTGACCTACAGTAACTCCTCACTTAAAGTAGTCCCGGTTAACATTGTTTCGTTGTTGCATTGCCGATCAGTTAGGGAACATGCTCATTTAAAGTTATTCAATGTTCCACTCTTACGTTGTTCGGCTACCTGCTTTCTCCACAGCTGGCAGCCTTCCTACACCCCCCTAGCGCGTCCCGCCTGCCGGCAGACCGCACGGATCAGCGCCTTTCCCCTCCTCCCCCCCGCGTCCTGCCCACGGCAGTCAGCTGGTTTGTGGTGTTTAGGAGGCAGGAGGGAGGGGGGAGGAGCAAGGACTCAGCGCGCAGGCTCCCCCTCCCTCCCCTGCCTCCTGACCACCCGCAAACCAGCTGATTGCCCAGGGCAGGAGGCAGGCGGGGGAGGAAAGGGGAGCCTAAGCGCCAAGTCCCCGCTCCTCCCCCCCCTCCCCTGCCTCCTGCCCGTGGCAATCAGCTGGCTTGCAGCATTCAGGAGGGAGGGGAGGAGCGAGGACACAGCATGAGAAGTAAAGGGGGAGGAGGTAGGGGGGGAGAAGAGATGGGTCAAGGGTGGGGGCTTGGTGGAAGCTGTGGAGTAGGTGGGCCGAGGGTTGAGCCCCCTGCCCCCGGCAAAATCAGTGCCTGTGCTTGCAAGAACAGCAAGAGGAGCAGCCGGACGATCCATCCTCTTCCACTCTCTGACTCCACCAAGCTTCATACTCAGCAGTGATGATTGTAGTATTAAATTGTTTCTTTAAAATTGTTTAAAACTTATGCCTGTATTCAATTGCTTGTTTAAAATTGTTTAAAATGTATATAATGCCTTTTGTCTGACAAAATTTTTTTCCCTGGAACCTAACCCCCCCTATTTACATTAATTCTTATGGGGAAATTGGATTCACTTAACATCGTTTCACTTAAAGTCGCATTTTTCAGCGTTAAGTGAGGAGTTACTGTACTCTGTCATTCCTATATATTTTGTATCTGTGTCCCATTGATTATCATCATTCCACCCAGTTTCTGTGATGCCTATTATATCAATACATTAGAATCTCAGAGTTACGAACACCAGAGTTACGAACTGACTGGTCAACCACACACTTCATTTGGAACCGGAAGTATGGAATCAGGCAGCAGGAGAGACAAAAAAAAAAAAAAGAGAGAAAGAAAAAGCAAATACAGTACAGTACTGTGTTAAACATGAACTACAAAAGTAAAGGGAAAGTTTTAAAAAAAGATATAACAAGGTAAGGAAACTGTTCCTGAGTTTGTTTTATTTAAATTAAGATGGTTAAAAGCAGCACTTTTCTTCTGCATAGTAAAGTTTCAAAGTTGTATTAAGTCAATGTTCAGTTGTAAACTTTAGAAAGAACAACAATAACATTTTGTACAGAGTTACAAACATTTCAGAGTTACAACCTCCATTCCCAAGGTGTTTGTAACTCTGAGGTTCTACTGTATCCTCATTTAATACCACTCAAATTCACCCACCTTAGACATCCACCAGAATTGGAGAACTCACCTCTGATTTTAACTGTGCAGGTTGGGAAATGATCTCATCTTCTCAGGCCTGCAAAGATATACCAACATCCAGTGCAGACCCTGGAGGGCCGCATGCTAATATCTTGTTCAAGCGAGCAACGACAGTCTGCCAAATCAAAGCATCAGTAAAGCTTTCTCTCTGTGGCTGTTGCATGCACATGCCCTGTGCAGGAGTTCAGATACCATAATGTGTGTTACCAAAATGGAGTGAACTGGGTTTTTTTTAAAGTTGCCTAGATATATATTTACATGAGTGAATGAATGATTAGAGTGTCTGGCTTCTCTTCACACTTTAAAAAATGGTTTAAATTTATGCTTACAGGGAGCAATTACTCTGCCATCTCCTTGCTCAGCCACTTCCCTCAAGGATTATTTATTTTTCCGTTTTATCTTGTTGTTTATAAAACTTGCATAGAAAAGACTTTTAAAAAGAAGAAAAAGATTGAGACAGGACGTGGGGAGGTGCAGGGGAAAACCCTGGAGGGCAAGATGGTGGCTGGAGGCCCTGCAGCTTAGAGAGTGCTACGTGTCATGGTACTGAAAATTTCTTCAGTGAAGCATAAATACCTCATTGTGGAGGATAAGATAGGAGTTCCTGCTGTATCCTTGCCAGAGTGTCTTTTGAAGCCTCTGAGTCAGCAGATATGGAGACAGATTTTGGGATAGACAGAGCCTTAACAAGAGATTTTTTTGTCTTAAAGGTTTATAAAAAGTAAGCAGACCTTTGTAAATGCAGTTTTATCTATATTTATGTCCCTAGGTTCTTATATGGCCCCACCCTCAGAGTATTATATTTTAGTCTGTATACCACCCTCATTAAAATATTTCAGGCACCTTCCCCTAATGCATGAGGAGGGGCAACTAACATCTTTCCTATATGGTTTGTGCTCTCTTTCATCCTCTTCCCAGAGTAGAATTGTGTGTGCAGTGTAGTTTTTTGTTTTGGTAGGAGGTTTTGTTGTTGTTTGGATTTCTTTGATATAAGTACATGTTGATATGTTAGAGAAAGCAAGGTCCTTGCACTTGGAGCAGAAGGTAGTGAGGTTTGTGAATGTTTTGATTTAGCATACCATGCCTCCCAAGTAATTTTTTAAAAGGACAATAATAATTCGTCACTTGCTGTCTCCCTTCCCAGCCTGTGCACACCCTTTCTGTGTGGCTGTGTTGTGTCTGTATGAAGAGATTATTGTGGGAAATCTAAAATAAAGAAATGAGTTCAGCATTCATTTCTGAATGTCCATGGTCATTCTGATCTCCTGTGGGAGTGAGCCCCATAACGGAGGTCCAACTCCTGTGAAACTTCTATCTCCCAAACTCATGACCATCATCCATTGTTATGGTTCCAGTAGAATTGTCGTAGGAGATTATGGTCATGAACAGAGAAGCGATCTCTCATGTAGCACGTAGCCAGTTCCATGGAGTGCTTTGAAAAGCACTAATGAGACCTTGAATAGTTTTCAACAGAGAGCCATTGAAGTGACTGGAGCACTTAGGGCAGTGGTTCTCAAACTGTTTGTACTGGTGACCCCTTTTCACACAGCAAGCCTCAGAGTGCGACCCCCCTTGGGGAGAAATTAAAAACACATTTTTATATTTAACCAGGGGTGCAGCACCCCTCCCCATTGCCTCTGGCCCCTGTGGGCTCCCCCTTTGCCCCTAACCCCTGTTATACCTGCATCCCCTCCTGTGCCCTCATGGGGAAACTGAACTGCATGCACAGAGGGGCTAGTATTGCTGCTTGCTCCCTTCTCCTATGCTGCTCCTCCAAGCACAGCTGGGGGGCTGTGAAGGGGGAGAGTGAGGAGCAAAGTCAGGGCTCCCTGTGTCCAGATCACTTTCTCCTCCCTCCATTTTCCTCTGCCAGGAGGAAGCAAGGAGGCTCACAGCTCTGCACTTGGCCAGCCTCGGGGCTCACAGCTCTGCATCTGGCGGCACTTCAGGTTCACAGCCCTGTGCCTGGCCAGGGTTGGGGCTTGCAGCCCCATAGTGGCAGTGCTCTGGGCTCCGTGCCCCTCTCCTGGTCAGTGTCCCATGTCTTGTCAGGGTCAGGGCTCACAGCTTGCAAACCCCACGTAACCATGTTGTGACCCCCTGAGGGGTTGCAACCCCTAGTTTGAGAACCAGTGACTTAAAGTATGTCAACACTGCAATTACGCTCCTGTGGCTGGCCCCTGTCAGCTGACTCAGGCTGTGGGGCTTGGGCTAAGGGGCTATTTAATTGTAGTGTAGGTGTTCCAGATCAGGGCTGCAGCCCAAGCTCTGGGACCGTCCCACCTCCCTGAGTCCTAGATCCCAGGCTGCTGCCTGAGCTCGAACTCTAACTGCAATTAAACAACCTGTTAGCCTGAGTCCCGTGAGCCGAAGTCAGCTGGCACAGGCCAGCCATGGGTGTCTAACTGCAGTGTAGACATACCCTGAGATGATATTCATGCCACCCTGTATTGCTTACGGGACAGGCGGCAGTAGTGAGTGCTACTTTAAGGTGTCTACCATCATTCTCAAGTGTGCATTGTAATAATTGAGACTGCGGGTCAACAGCGATAGATAGAAGCAGATGTTCTTACGGTGATGGTTATTGGGGCACCCAGTAGCAGTTAGGTGAATTGTGACTTAGTAGTTGGTGTAGAGATGCCATTGACAGAGGGGAATGTCAGCGAGGAGGCAAATTCCATGAAGTACTTCTCTCAGTTCACCTTCATCCAATTGCTCTTTATTAGGTGTTGTGAAAGGGAGAGGTGGTGCTGTATGCATCTGATGTAAAGGAAGTATAGAACTAGACAATTTTACTTCTTGCCTTTAATGATGATTTACAGCTAAATGAAAATCTATGTTTTATCTCTGAATAGTAAAAGTGTTTTTTAGGGCTAGCTCAAATAACAGTTGTAAATTTTAATTTTATCTCCTTTTTTATTTTTTCCCAAATTATATTGTGTATATTGCATAAGATAACAGTTTGCACTTTTATGTAAAAGTGCTTTCCCCCACAAGGATCGCCACAGTGCTTGGAAAATATTGTGGCCCAGTCCTGCATGGGCATTGTTTCTGCACCTCCTACTGAAACCCATAGGAGGCCTGTACATGGAGGGCTGGTAGGGTGTCACCCTTGATTAATTATGCTTCATGATACCTCTGTGAGTTATTAAGTATTCATAGATTCTAAGGCCAGAAGGGACTATTGTGATCATCTAGTTTGACCTCCTGCATAACACAGGCCAGAGAATTTCACTCAGTGATTCCTTCATCAAGGCCATGCCTTCTGTATGAGTTAGAGCGTATCTTTTAGAAAGACATGCAGGAATTTCAAGTGGCAAAGAGTCCACCGTATGCCTAGGTAAGTTGTTCCAATGGTTACTTACCCTCCTTGTTAAAATATTCCACGTTATTTCTCATCTGAATTTGTCTAGCTTTGGCCTCCACCCATTAGATCTTGTGATGCCTTTGTCTGCAATTTAAAGAGCCCTCTTCTATCAGAAATCTTCTCATATATGCACTTATAGATCATCATCTGGTAAACTTCTTTTGGACAAACTAAGTACATGAACTTCTTTAATCTGTGAGGCAAGTTTTTCCAGACCTCATATCCTTCTTGTAGCTCTTTTTGGAACCATTGTCAATTTGTCAATATCTTTTTAAAGTGTGGACACCAAAACTGGACAAAGTATTCCAGGAGTGGTTTCACCAAGGCCATGTACTATAGTAATAACATCTTCCTACATCTACTCAATACTGCTCTTCTTATTCATGCAAGGGTCATATTTACACTTCTAGCCTCTGCATCACACTGGGAATGCACATTTAGGTGGTTAGCCAGATAGGTAAACTATGGCACAAAAAGCTAAAGGATTTATGCATGGCTATACGCGTCTGTATTAAAGCTGAGAAGATACTCTACAAGTCCTGACTCCTTGTCTATGGCTCTAACCACTTACTTCCTCCTCATTGTGTATTTCAAAACAGAACTTTAATTTTTAACAGGATCTCTAGAAGTTATGGCTAAAAATGAAATGTGTGCAAAGAGTGTGGTTTTCTGAGAAAAGTTATTTAATCTGAAAAAATCAATTTAGGAAGCAGAATATCAAGAGGGTAGAGAGAAATACAGTGGTTTAGAAGCATAAATATGAATAGAACTCAAGGAACATTATTCTAATTAGTGAAATTTTTATTACAGAGCATCTCAGTGTAAAAAGTAATGTTCTTATGTCTTATCACACTACTATTCTTCACATTTATCTTGCTGAACAGAGCCTAAATGTAAACTATAAATAACAAGTACTTTAGAGATGGCTTTTCTGACTCAAGATAAAATTGAAAAATCAACCCGGTAGTTTTTTTTTTTTCAAGAGAGTCCCAGTAGAAATGTAGCTGACTTTGTTTTTATTGCCCCATTTCTCTCTTTTTTTTTGAAAGTGTACGGTGGAAATATCTGTATATGATTTTCTGTGTTTATATTCTGCTTTTTGTACATTTACATTTCAAGATGCTTGCCAATGTCCATATAAATATGATTGTTTCCAATATCACCGCTACTGACTGCCTAGTCAGTAACAAATATAAAAGCTTTCACCATAAACACTGTTTTCCACATACACATTGCCAGACAACTGTAGAACAAGAAAAAGGCTATATCCTCTCAAACAGCAGCATTTACAGAGCTTTCTGCAGCTGGTACTGCCATGCGTCTTGGTATTAAGGATTATTCAAATGAGTACACTTTGTTCTGTTTGAGAACAAATAAAGCATATTCCCCTGACACAATCCCTGCTGGGTCCATGTGCAGAACTCACTGTGCTGGAAGAATTAACTAGGATGGTTGTGATAAGGTTTAAAACTGTATAATTTGTGGGCCAGATTTTCAGAGGTGATGAGTACTTGTCCTCAGCATCTATTGACTGGTTGTTGCATGTGCTCAGCATGCCCGTAAATCAGGCTCTGCTTCTTTATGGCCTGATCTCGTAAGGGACTACAAGCATTCTGGGATGTGCTGAGCCACCTTAGACTCCCAGTGAAGTTATGGGAGCTGAGGGCACTCAGCCCCAATCTGGACTGGGCCAGCAGTGCCTTAAAGGCTATTCCCAGAGTGACATGGCTGCCTGGGGTGATCCCGCTCTCTCTCCTAGCCACAGCATGAGTGCCTGCTATGAATAGGGGGCAAAAATTCACACAGAAGAGACTAGTAGTAGGCACACACCTTCAAAAACATCAGGCCCCAGTGTCTCTCTCCCCAACCTGTGGTCACAGTCCCATGTTCTGCGGGAAACGGAACAGAAGCTTCCAGCCCCGACAAGCAGCAGTAATGGTGCAAGGAATGTGAGGTCCAGTCAGCACCATACCATACCACTCCCTTCACACATACTTTTATGCTGGTTGTTTGGTGCCCCCACTTCCTGTTCTTCTCTTTTGCTGACTCTCCCTGCCCCCATGGCTCCTTTCCCTCCCACTTGTACTTTCTCCACACCCACTTACCCTTCCTTCCTCTTTTCCACCTGTTGACCCAGCACCTCCTGCCATAAACACATAAAAAAAAATGAGGCTAACAGGTCACAGACCCACCAAGACCTGGATCATTCCATTTTTATATTGTGTGCTTTTGCCTTGCCCTTTGATAGTTGCCTTTAAAGATTTTAAGCTCTTCAGAGCTGGGATGTTTGTCTGTGACTGTGCATTGCTTAGCAAAGTGAGGCCCTCATCCGATTTTGAGGCCTTTGGGTGCAACCATAATTATGTCAATAATATTCACTAGGACTGGCCAAATTCTGAATCGCTTCTTCCGGCAGTTGATATTTTGATATATGGATTGTTGTGATGAAGAGGCTAAACTTATATGCTTGGGACCATCCATCCCACTGTTTTAAATATACACACGCAGACAAAGATTTCTCTGCTGAATTTTCCATGCTAGGTAGTTGTTCTCTTGAGGCTCAGGGATGAACTCGAATGCACTAAACCTAGTTTGTCGTATATTAGGTGGAAGCAGCATAACAGTCAAAGGGAATCCAATGATAGGTACTTAATTTAAGCATCAACATAGTCCTTATAAGGCGAGTTATTAAAATGTGGTATAAGATGCAACATTTGTTTTGAAAATATTAATGGAGATTGCATGGCGATTCATTAACACTTTTGCATTTGACAGTTGATGGGAAGGATGCAAACATGCAACAATAATTTTCCCACTGAGAAATGGCAGAGTTGTAATCAGCTTCATCTTCCTCATTCTGTGGTTGCTATGTGATATGAGACTGCACCTCCAGTTACTACTGAGATTTGTTCTGTGGTTTTAAGGTCAGATGTACAATCAGACAGAGTCTTTGTTAAATGTATTATTAATCTTTTCACACCCTTCAGACCATTTATGAAAAGAGTCACCAGTAAATGAAACTTTAGACAATTCATAATCTTTGTTGTCTAATGCAGTCCTGCAGGAACACTGGGGAACTGGCCAGCATGCTGAATTAGCCTTGGTCCATGACCTATATAGTCATTCGAATTTTGTAAATAAATAGTTCAGGGCCAAAACCTGACTCCTGATAGCAGTACATTGCCAGAAAAAGGATTACAATAGACTCATTCAATGTACTGCACATTTGCCACAGCTGGATTTTTATGATGTAAGAAAGTTGTTGAAAATTGTACAAAGGATATTCTCTGCAGAGGCACAGACACTGGTGCAGTTACTTTCTGCAACATTGAAGTGGAAGAGATCACTGTCATAGTTCAGTGCATTGGTGCACAGTTTCACAGGCACACCACATTGTGTAGATAATAAAGCTATAGCTAGTAATTAAGTTGTTATGCCAAACTTGTAATTACTGTTTATGCAACAAATTATTCCCACGTAAAACAAAGAATTATAGATACGAGCAGTTCTGAATTTTCCCATTTTCTTCAACTGTGAGTTCTCCTGCATGTTTACTCTGTATTGCCCAATGCAGAGGTTTGTAATGTGTCATGCCTCTGGTATGTAGTTCTCTTCTGTTGCAAGAAAATATGTGGAATAGCAGGAGTTGAGACTGTTACAATTTCAGGAACTTTTATGTTTAACATGTTACTAGGGAAAAATATTGTTTCAGGCTACATACAGATTTCCATACAAATATGAAAGCCTGAAAGTTTGACTGGAAACCACTAATGAATTTTAGCCGCTGTTCTCTCTTTGTCTGCATGCCACAGATCCCTTTGGCTGATGGTGGGCTGTGGGTAACTCAGCTTGGAAAAATGATATGTTTTAAAAGATGGTGTGTAGAGTTCATATTGGTATGATACTTCCTTTCTACTTAGATTGTAATACTCTGTAGATCAGGGACTGTCTCTTTGTATAGCCCCTAACATGATGGGGCTCCGATCTCAGCTAGGGCCTCTAGGAGCTAGTGAAATATATACAATATTAATAATTTTTATAGTGTGACCATTCAGTTAGAGCTACGATATTCCCTCCACAAGACCATAACGCTACTTCTTCGTTGATTATCATCTATTGAAGAATTTTAAAAATGAGCATAGGACCAATCCTGCATGGTGCCAAGCACACTCCATTTACATTGGTTTCAATAGCAGTGTTCCTTGCTGGATTGAGCTCCAAAGTCTGGCAGGGATCTGTTTACTAGGGTCAAGATATGGGATTTATTTTGGCTGGATCTGCTTTTCTTCTGAAATGTTTCAAATATTTTCAGTTTGGGAGGCTCATGCTTTTCTAACTTCTAACTTTCAGTGGAGTGGTTAATGTTTGGTCTGATGTTAGATGTTATGGTGGTGATAACAGTGATAAAAAAGCCAAACTGTTCCATATTTTTCATCTGTCCTATATCTAATGTGCCAGACAACTGCTAAATAATTTATTAGATGTCATTAATAGCAATTTTCCCAAGAAATTAACACCTTCACTTACAGATGATTGCCCTAAACAAAAAAGCCTATCCAAAACAATGCATAAATTAGGGCTGTCAAGCGATTAAAAAAATTAATTGTGATTAATCACACTGTTAAAGAATAACAGAATACAATTTATTTAAATAGTATTGGATGTTTTCTATATTTTTAATATATTGATTTAAATTACCATACAGAATACAAAGTGTCCAGTGCTCACTTTATATTATTATTTTTATTACAAATATTTGCACTGTGAAAAACAAAATAAATAATATTTTTCAATTCATCTAATACAAATAATGTTGTGCAATCTCTTTATCATGAAAGCTGAACTTACAAATGTAAACTTATGTAAAAAAGACTGCACTCAAAAATAAAACAGTGTAAAACTTTTGAGCCTACAAGTCCACTCAGTCCCACTTCTTGTTTAGCCAATTGCTCAGACAAACACGTTTGTTTACATTTGCAGGAGGTAATGCTGCCTGCTTCTCATTTACAATGTCACCTGAAAGTGACAATGGGTGTTTGCAGGGCACTGTGGTAGCCGGCATCGAAAGATATTTACATGCCAGGTGCGCTAAAGATTCATATGTCCCTTCATGCTTCAGCAACCATTCCAGAGGACATGCATCCATGCTGATGACAGGTTCTGCTCGATAATAATCCAAAGCAGTGTAGACCAACGCAAATGCATTTTCATCATCTGAGTCAGATGCCATCCGCAGAAGGTTGATTTTCTTTTTTGGTGGTTTGGTTCTGTAGTTTCCACATCAGAGTGTTGCTCTTTCAAGGCTTCTGAAAGCATTCTCCACACCTCGTCCCTCTCAGATTTTGGAAGGCACTTCAGATTCTTAAACCTTGGATCAAATGCTGTAGCTATTTTTAGAAATCTCACATTGGTACCTTTTTTGCGTTTTGTCAAATCTGCAGTGAAAGTGTTCTTAAAATGAACATGTGCTGGATCATCATCTGAGACTGCTATAACATTAAATATATGGCAGAGTGAGGGTAAAACAGAACAGGGGACATACAATTCTCCCCCCAAGGAGTTCAGTCACAATTTAATTAACACATTTTTAACGAGCGTCATCAGCATGGAAGCATGTCCTCTAGAATGGTGGCCGAAGCAGGATGGGGCATACGAATGTTTAGCATATCTGGCATGTAAATACCTTGCAGTGGTGGCTACAAAAGTGCCATGTCAACACTGTTCTCACTTTCAGGTGACATTGTAAATACGAAGCGGGCAGCATTATGTCCCATAAATGTAAACAAACTTGTTTGTCTGAGCAATTGACTGAACAAGAAGTAGGACTGAGTAGACTTGTAGGCTCTAAAATTTTATATATTTTTTTTTTGAGTGCAGTTATGTAACAAAAAAATCTACATTTGTAAATTGCACTTTCACAATAAAGAGATTGCACTACAGTACTTGTATGAGGTGAATTGAAAATAATTATTACTTTTATCATTTTTACAGTGCAAGTATTGTAGTAAAAAATAATAATATAAAGTGCGCACTGTATGATTTGTATTCTGTGTTGTAATTGAAATAAATATATTTGAAAATGTTGAAAAATATCAAAAATATTTAATAAATTTCAATTGGTATTTTATTGTTTAATAGTGCGATTAAAAGTGTGATTAATTGCGATTAATTTTTAAAATCACGATTAATTTATTTTAGTTAATGGTGTGAGTTAACTGCAATTAATTGACAGCCCTCATATAAATACAGTTTAGGACAGATGTATCAGTCAGTCAAAATAATCTGCTCATGATCTAAGCACCCTGCACTGCAGGGAAGTAGATGGGAGTTAAGAGTGCTCAGCTCATTGAAAATTACACCCAAATTAAGCCCTCTTCTGTGTGCTGTGTTGTTGATTTGGTTTTTTGGAGGGATAGGCAGCATTTCAGTGAAATACCAGTACACATTGCTGGCACCTGTAACGTGCTTTTTAATTCACTGCAACTGATTTATTCATAGCAAAACGTTATACTGTACTGCTTTGTAGATTTACAATAATTTCAAAATAAAAAGGATTGCATAACATTTGTTAGCCTACATTTAAGACTGTTGTGTTGATGCTGTTTTAGTTATAGCAAGAGATGAATGAAGTAAATGAAGTTGAATGAAATTAAATTAATCTTAACACCTTGTAAGTTTCTTTTTAAAATCAGTGAGTGTTACATTATGTAATCAGGATTTATGTGCTGCCAACTGCCTAGCATAGACATATGTAGAACAAAATTCCCATATACTGGTGCCTCTGCAGCAGGTACCTCCTCACTGAATTGCTTGCAAGTGCGGCTTAGTGGGAAGAACTGTAAACTGGGAATCAGGTCTGTGTTCTTATTCTAACTCTGCTTCTGACTTGCTGTGTGTGAGTTTGGGCATGTCATGTTTGGACATGATGCTCCAACTCCCATCAAAGTTAATGGGAATCTTTCCATTAATTTCAGTAAGAGTTGAGCTGCATCTGTAACCTATTTGTTACCTCCTTTTCCCTATCTGCAGTTCCTCAGTTCTAATGTTTAAAAAGTGACAAATTGTCTTAGCCAGCAAATAAATTCAGTATTGTTTCATACCTTATACTTTTCATTCTTCTAAGAGCACCGCTGCATTTCTCCACCTGCTGAATGAAAATTCTTAAGTATATAGTTAGACCCAGTAGTTAAACTTGCACATATGTTCAGAGATGACAGAATGCAAGGTACAAAAGGATTTATGGCTGGCATACTGACTCCTGTGGGGATGCACCAGTCCTAATGAGGCAGAACGTGGTATAGTATAATCTTAATGGTAGCAAAAGCTTTCCCCTTTAGCCTCGAAAGCTGAAAAGTTAGAGGAGACCTCCGTGATCTACTCAGAATTTTGATTCTCTTGTGTCTCCGTTTTCCCTCTTGCACAATATGTGAACAAGGTGAGAGTGCACTGAATACATAAAAAGAAATAAACCTCATGCTCTTAATCCTGAAAGGTTCTGAGCACCCTCAGCTCCACAGGAAGTGAAGGTGCTGAGCAGTTTGCAGGATTACATCCTAGAAAATGAACACGTGGAACTGGCTGCAGCAAGAGATTATATGGGGAAGTACGGCGGGTGGATTTTTAAAAGATAGTTTTAAGACTGTTTTAATAAAATATATAGCCATGCCAGTTAATAATAATTAAATTGTTACTGTGTGAACTAATCATATGCATTAGGTAAGGAAAGAATCCCCACCACAGGCTCTGACTTTTTCTTTTTGCTGGTGGCTGCTTTTGGAGCCGGGGGTGAGAAGAGGCAGGACGGGGCCTCAGGGGGAAGAGGCAGAGTGGGGTCGGGAAGAGGTAGAGCGAGGGAAGGGCCTTGGGGGAAGAGGCACAGTGTTGGTGGGACCACGGGGGAAGAGGCGGAGTGGGGGTGGGGCCTCAGAGCAGAGTGCAGACGGGGCCACAGACCAGGCACTGGTGGCTCCCCCCACTTCTCGGGAGCTCCTGGCAGCAGCACTCCAAAGGCGACGGGCCAGCAGGCCTCCAAAGGGAGGCACGTCACATGCTGCATTTCTTGCCCCCTCCCCAGCCTCTTATACCCACCGCCCATGCTATGGCTCGTGGGTGCTGAGCACTCCTATTTTTTTCAGTGGGTGCTTGAGCCCAGAGCACCCATGGAGTCGGTGCCTATGGTCCCCACCACTACTCCTGAAGGTACGTTGCAGTACTACCTGGGTGTATTATAGTTTCCTCTGAAAAATCTATTGGTCGCTTCTAGAAGTGGGAGTCCAGTCAATACAGAGGGTGATGTAACTTGGTATGGTAAATCTTTTATTCTCTGAAGAATATAAATGGTAGTGTAAATAGGGGAAACTGCCCGAAGTGGAGAAACAATAATACAAATACGATGTTTAAAAAATTGTATTAGCTAAATATGTCATCGAGCAGCACAGAACTGTCCCTTGTGATTGGAGATTTGGGCAATGAGAATTGAGTGTGCTACTGATGATAACAGAAATTCTGTTTTTGGTCTGTTGTGACCAACTATCACAGAAGAGCTATTAGGGAACACTGTTACATTACTACCCATTATTTCAGAGCTACTTTAGAGTCTGCTAGTATTTCCACAGTAAACCTATTTCTAAGCGTTTATGACTTGGCATTAAAAATGTTATCTCAGCAAAAAGACATTTAGCCATTTAAGACATTACACGGATAGAAGCAGAAGTTCACCAATACAGTATCACATGAGTCAATCCAAGCGAATGCATAAACTCTTCAAGTCCAGAATAGTCTCTTGCTATGGAGGCCCCAATCCTTACTGAACCTCTGGCCCCTACTGTTTGCTATAATTATGTAAGTTTAGGAAGGAGGAAGGACCGTTTAGTGGTGAATCCCTTGCCTGGGACTTGAGACCTGAGTTTGATTGCCTGCTCTGCCACAGACTTCCTTTGTAACCTTGGGCAAATCACTTAGTCCTTCTGTGTCTCATTTCCCCAGCTGCAAAATGGGAATAATAGCACTTCCCTACTTGGTGGGGTCCTGTGAGGAGAGACATTAAAACTAGTGAGGTGCTCTGGTAATGAGTGCCATAATAGCATCTTACATAAGGAAGGTGGTTCCAAGTGCTATTTGATCTTCAGTCATAAAATACTGAAAGTTAGATGTGGGTAACACTGGCATGTTTAGTTAGGGCACAGTCCTGTGGTATTCTGCAAGTGGAACTCCTGGTTCCTTGGACAGAGTGTTTGCAGGATCAGACCAACGTGTTTTCAGAACAGAAAGAAAAAATATCTTTGACTCATTTAGTACATCTCAGTCACAGAAGCAGGGTGGGGGAAAATTCTGAAGCCTTCTGCAGGGATGGTGGTATTATACAGCAGAGTTTAGTGCTACTTAAATTCTGGCTAATTTTTCTAATCCAAATCCAGCTCAAGAGGGGAAAAAAAGCAAGCCAGAAAACATCCGTGGACACATAAAATGACTTGTAGGCCAAAGTCCCTACTGATTCCATTGTACTTAGTGACACAATATGCTGGAATCATTATGGGCCAATGGGTTTATAAACGCTCTTTGGAAATTAGCTAAATCTGGATTAATATAACTGACCATAACAGCTCAGATATGGCCTGTAGGGTAAATAATTTCTGTTTGAAAAATACCATACAATCTATTTGCATAATCACCTTTCTTAAAGAAAAGGGGATTTTTCTCCCGTGTATTGGAATGCATTAACCCAGCCTTCCTAAAGCATCCTTTAGGTCTGGCATGAAATGGGAGCTGTCTGGGATATAGTTACGTTCTTTTAAAAAATGCAGCTAAAAATGCAAACACAGTAAACCCACTGGGTGCAATTGAAAAGCAAAACAATCCGAAGTTAAACCTAACACTATGGGTGAAATCCAGACTCCTGTTAAGTCAATGGCAAAACTCCCAGTAACTTCAGTGTCTTTGTTGTGATGAGCCTAATTCTATCAGGTGCTGAGATCTGCTGAGAGTTGCTGAGCACCTTTTTCTTCCGTTGACTTCAGTGGGAAATTAACCTCTCAGGACCAGACCCTAAGTGTTGGGATCAGTGTATAATGGTTTGTACCATATGTGTTGTCATACGGTGAGATGAGTAATTATGCTGGCGCTATGATACTAAAGTGATGGGTGCACTAGAAACAGGGGTGAAAGTAACTTAAAGGACTTACCGGTACACTGGAGTCCTGAGCGGGGGCGGGGCCTCACCCGGAAGAGGTGGGGGCTCAACTGGAAGATGCGGGGCCTTTCAAGATTTAAAGGGCTTCAGCCACCACGGAGCTCCAGGTCCTTTAAATCACAGAGGGAGACCGGCTGCTGGAGCCCTGGTGGGAATTTAAAGGGCCCAGGGCTCCCCGCAGCATCCGGCGCTCCAGGCCCTTTAAATCCCCGCCCGAGCCCAGCTGCCGGAGCTCCGGCGGGGATTTAAAGGGCCCAGGGCTCCCTGCAGTGACGGGGGCACCGGGCCCTTTAAATCCCTGCCCGAGCCCAGCTGCCAGAGCTCCGGCAGGGATTTAAAGGGCCTGGGGATCCCCACAGCAGCCAAAGCACCGGGCCGTTTAAATTCCCGCCCGAGCCCGGCTGCCAGAACTCGCAGCGGCTGGAGCCCTGAGCCCTTTAAATCACCACTGCGGAAGCCGGTCCAGTCCAGCATGGCGTATTGCTCTTGCCGGACCGGAATGGCTTACTTTCACCTCTGATTAGAAATACCCTAGACAGATGCTGAGGGAGTGTTACTGCATGTTCTGAGCACAGTGTGGGATTAGCGTTAAAGCCTCGCTAGTATTCATTACTGTGGTATCTACCATAATAACAGAACTTTCTTTTCCTTCTCCACTCACTCTTTTCAGCTCCCAGACTGAGTCACTGGTACCAGGTGTCTCTATGGGAGTGGTGGGGATGGAATCACTCGGCAGCTGCTATTTCAGCTTATGTTCTGTAGCCCTCGTCCCCCTTGTCCAGATTCCTCTGACAGTGCCCCATTCCCAGCTACCCCAGGGCATAGCAATGACTCTGCAGCTCTCTGGAGGTATGCACCCCTGGTGCTGGCCCACAGGATCCTGCCTGTCCTCTCCTCTAGTGCAGGGGTTCTGCTGTTTTGGGGAATTCACTTCCCTCACAGAGGAGAATTCAGGATTTGGGTCATTGTGTTTGAATTAGTATTTTCAGCATTAACTCTGCTGAAGATGCTTGTACTATCTTTTTCTTTTCCAAAGGCTGAATATTAAGTATGTCAGGTCCTACTACCAATACAGTGATTGCAAATAAACAGCATGTAACTGCTGAGTGCTTTCACAGGGGAAACAAGTCAGAGTGCTTAAAACAGTGTTTACCAATTTTGTCTTCATTGCCTTTTTCTCTATACAAATGTGAAGCTTATTTATCACTCATGGAGTCTGTGCCATGTAGTTTTATATTGTTACAGGTTTATGAAGTCTATTGTCAGGAATATTGTCTGTTATTGTCAGGAACCAAAACTTACATTTGGCTTGCAAACAGCCAGGTTCCTACCTTACACTGGGTAAATATGGAGTTAAAGTCCATATACACCGATTCCAGATTCACTGATCTCTAACAAACAACTTTACCAGCTTTAGCTTACATATTTTATAGATCCTCAGAATGAAATTGAAAAAACTACTCTTGCAGGGAACCTCTACCAAGTCTTGTCATTAAAATGATGCCTTTTCAAAGTGGTGGGTCACAGTTGAGCTGGTACAGTAATATGTGGTTTTTACATTTGATTTGTTTTAAGATTATGAAACTTTCTCTTTTTATCTCTTGCTTGTTTATATTTCTTTATATATATATACACATGTGCACATATAAAATTAAACTTAACATGTAATGGATACAGTCCTTAAAGTCACATCAGGAAAAATTCCCATTGATATAGGGAGCTATGTCTGAGTAAGGAGTACAAGGCTGAAGTCAGCATCTTTGTAATGTATTTTCCAGTTCACTGGTGGGAGACCCACTAGCTGTGGGTGCAAATATCAATATTTGGCAGCAAAAAAACAGATTTTTTCCTGAAAGTTGAGAAGTTTGCTAGAACACCTTTTTATTTTATAATAAAATAATAATAATAATATAAAGAAAAAAGAGTGTATTAATAGTATAATAATTAAAGGATATAGGGTATAATAATGATAATAAAAGACTGTTTATTAGAAATTGCTTCTTTCTAGGATTAAACTAGCTAGGCTCTGTGAGTTCAAAGTTAAAAAAACATAAACATCTGTCTGCAGTGCATCTGTCTGCAGTTTAATCTCACTGTGACGGGTTGAATCACAGAAACCCCCTTGGGAGCTGCCAACTGATGTGTCAAAGCTACTTCTGCCCCTGCTTTCCCTGCCAGCTTGGGACCCCAGCACCCTGTCTTGCTGAGCCAGACATGCCCGTCTGCTCCAAAACAGACTCAGAGTCTGAATTACTCGCCCCAAAGCTGCAGACTTGACTGAAAGCAGCTAAGAGAAGTGTTCTTATCTTTAACACTCAGATCCCCAACTCCCAGTGGGGTCTAAACCCTAAATAAATCCATTTTACCCTGTATAAAGTTTATACAGGATAAACTCATGAATTGTTTGCCCTCTATAACACTGATAGAGAGATATGCACAGCTGGTTCCCCCCTCGCCTCCCCCCCAGGTATTAATACATACTCTGGGTGGGTTAATAGGTAAAAAGTGATTTTATTAAATACAGAAGGTAGGATTTAAGTGGTTCCAAGTAGTGACAGACAGAACAAAGTGAATTACAAAGCAAAATAAAATACAACATGCAAGTCTGAGTCTAATACAGTAATACAACTGAGACAGGTAAAAATTTCACCCTGAGAGATGTTTCAATAAGTCTCTTTCACAGATGGGACACCTTGCTAGTCTGGGCACAGTCCTTTCCCCAGTACAGCCCTTGTTCCAGCTCAAGTGGTAGCTAGGGGATTCCTCATGATGGCTGTCTCCTTTGTTCTGTTCCACTCCTTTATATATCCTTTGCATAAGGTGGGAATCCTTTGTCCCTCTCTGGGTTCCCACCCTCCTTCTCAATGGAAAGACACCAAGTTAAAGATGGATTCCAGTTCAGGTGACCTGATCACATGTCACTGCAAGACTTCATTACTCACTTGCCAGCACACATGTATACAGGAAGACTTACAGGTAAAACAGAGCCATCTGCAGTCAATTGTTCTGGTTAATAGGAGTCATCAAGATTCCAAACAACCATCAATGGCCCACGCTTTGCATAATTACAATAGGCCCTCAGAGTTATATTTCATATTTCTAGTTTCAGATACAAGAGTGGTACATTTATACAAATAAGATGATCACACTCAGTAGTTTGTAAGTTTTGTAATGATACCTTACAAGAGACCTTTTGTATGAAGCATATTCCAGTCACTTTAGCATAGTTTTATAAAATTATACAGAGTGCAACATCACACTTACATTAAGCCATTAATCTCACATTTAATTAATCTTAATTAATTTGATTAATTTCATATGTTCCCTAGAATTCTTTCATTGAGCAATGCGTTTTGTTCCCCCATTCATGCAGAACTTGCTATGGGTTCAAATTGCTAAATGTTCAACTCCTGTGACCTGTCGGGTGTCAAGGCTGTGGGACTCCAGACTAGATCCCAGCTCTCTTTGGTCCCCCAGCAGTGAAACTGCTGATGGAACTTTGCCACCCATCCAGGAATCCTTCACTGTCTTTCCATCTGCTTATGTAGGAGGTTTCCAATTTGCAGAGGGTGAACCCAAACAAGTTGACAGCTTCAAGGTGAGTATCCACTTGCTCACATGTCCCACTGGTTTGAGTGGGGAGAGACACAATGATAGGCAGAGCAGACATCATCTCAGTCCTATCCTGTGCAGTGAAATCCCACAGAACATGTGTGAGATGATCATGACAATGAAACTGTGGATGTGATCTGCTGCCTCTGCTTCCCCCAAAGCATAGTTCACTTGTACCCTTTGCTCATGGAAGTAGGAGCGGATGGTCTGGCTCCAAAAAGGAACACTTTAGGATTAGTAGTCCCCTCCTTTCTGAGTTCCTGGCATTTTTTTGTATGTGAGCCGCATCATGGATTATGATGTCACCAGGATCCATCCGTGGAGTTATTTATCTGCAATTCAGTTCCCCATTGGTTAGTCTCTCTCTACTCCATCTTCTGTGATGCTGAATGATTCTGATTATTTGGGGTCAGCTCACCAGCTGATGTAAATTGGTGAAGTGCCAGTGAAATTAATGGGGCTTTGATAGAGTTGCCAACTTTCTAATTGCACAAAACTGAACATCCCTGCCTGGCCCCTTCCCTGAGGCCCCAGTCCTTCCCCAAGGCCACACCCCCTGCTCACTCCATCCCCCTCCTTCTGTCGCTCGCTCTCCTCACCCTCACTTACTTTCACTGGGCTGGAACAGGGTGTTGGGGTGTGGGAGGGGGGTGAGGGCTCCAGCTCGGGGTGCAGCCTTTGGGGTGCAGGAGAGGGCTCCAAGCTGGGACAGGAGCTTGGGACATGGGGGGGTGAGGGCTCTGGCTAGGGGTGTGAGCTCTGGGGTGGAGTCGGGGATGAGGGGTTTTGAGTGTAGGAGGGAGTTCAGTGGGGGGTAATAGGAGCCTATATAAGAAAAAGACCCAAAAGTCAGGACTGTCCCTATAAAATCGGGACATCTGGTCACCCTAGCTCTGGGAGGGAGTTTGGAGGCAGGAGCGGACTCTGGGCTGGGGCAGGGGGTTGGAGTGCAGGGTTCCGGTAGCGCTTACTGTGGCTCCCAGAAGTAGCTGCCAGGTCTCTGCAGCCCTTAAGGACTTGGGAGGCCAGGGCAGCTCCACGCGTTGCCCTCGCACCTGCAGGTGCTGCCCCTGCAGCTCCCAATGGTCGCGGTTTCCAGCCAATGGGAGCTGCAGAGCCAGTACTCGGGGTGAGGGCAGTGCACAGAGCCTCCCTGCACCTAGGGGCCACAGGGACCTGGCGGCCGCTTCTGGGAGTAGTGCAGAGCCCGGGCAGGTTGGAAGCCTGCCTTAGCCCCAAGCCCCTACTGCACTGCTGACCGGACTTTTAACAGCCCAGTCGGCAGTGCCGACCAGAGCTACCAGGGTCCCTTTTCGCTTGGGTGTTCCAATCGAAAACCAGACGCCTGGCAACCCTAGGCTTTGATGATTTACACAAGCTGAGGATCTGGCCCTGTGGTGTGTTTATTATAAAAACAAAACAACCCCTTTGTTTTAGCATTTTTCAATTCAGATACTATAAGAAGAGCGTTAGCCACTGTAAGGAAAAGGGTTAAATCGGAGGAAGAAGAGCTTTTTCAGTCTGCTTCCAAATGTGGTTAGTAGCACCCAGATATCAACTGGGATGTATATAAAAATAAGAAAAATAGCAGCGAACCTGGGATCTTTTTTTGGGGTTAGTGGAAACCCAGAAAAGAGGGGACTGGTCCTGCGAAGTGCAGAGCAATGCTTACAAGGTACTGAGTGCCCTCAGCTGCTATTAACTTTAATGGGAGTTGAGAGCACTGAGCATCTTGCAGGACATGAATTAATCAAGATTGCCTTCAAATCATTTGACAGAGTAAAGCAGAGCAATATGAGATGTGTTAGAGCACCTTTCTGGCTTCTCTAACTCTCTGTGGAAATGTAATGCCTATAGCTTGTATGTGAAGATTCCTTACGGATAGCCAAGTAACCTTCCTGGTGGTAAAGAAGGGAAAAGCTTTCATTCGAATCATTTTTAGACAATTCATATTTTTTTGATGAGTGACATGCATTATTTAGTTAAATTGCTACTTTAGTCCTTTTTATGGGTACTAATTAAAGTCGTTTCGAAGGAGTGTTGAAAAAGCAATATATATCCTGCTGTTCAGCATTACCCGTGTGAAGTGCAGCATAGGAGGATGAGAGGAAATACTAGCTGCACTCTCTTTTGGAACAAACGCTGCAGCTGTTGCATCTGGAGCTATTGCTGTGGCAGAAATCTACAACAGTGCGACTGGATGAATTACTTATGGAAAATGCCTTGATACGGAGATCACGTGTCTAGATACCACAGTGATTAGTGTGCTATAAATACCTGGAGAGATGTTGGAGTTCTTTAGTGGCTTAGGAAGGGAATCCCACAGAACTTGAGGCAGGATGGTCTCAGCAAGAGACTGTGGCTGTGGATCTCCTTCCCGGGAGATATTCAGACTGACCTCCAAGCCTGACTGTATTTGGTAACAGGACACATCTTTTCAATGGAACAACATAAGTAAACCCCCACACACCTTGATCATATACATTCAGCCCTGTAGTCCAGATAAACTGGGGAAGAAACCACTATTTATCTGAGAATCTCATGCTGCTTTTTAATTTTGTCATGTAAACGTGTGCTTAGCTTGAGTCATGTGAGGAGCCTTCTTCACCTCAGAGAAAATACTCATGTGCTTAAATTCAATACCTTCATCATTTTTTGGCAGGATCAAGGCCCTAGATCTGAAAGAGATGACTCCAGAGTGTGCCAGTCCCTTCAATCCTTGCTGGGTAGTTGTGTGTAGGGAGCCCTTCTCTGAAACAGTCCCTGTGACTTTAAAGAGTGGTGCTCATCCCCTTCCTGGGTTACCTGAATTCTGACCCCAACCCTGGAGAGTCAGAACTGCAGCTGGGCAGGTGCAGGCAAGGCACTCTGCACCTGGGGCCAAGCAGCTGGGGGGGCGCATTGCCCTGCCATGTAGCGGAATAATCACTGGAGATTATTGGATTGTGTTTTTTATGGGCACAGAGATCATAAATTCTCTTATACAAGTAAGAGGATTCATGTAAAAACTGAGATTACACTGGAGATAGTGTGCCCAAAATTCCACATCTCTGACAGTGATAAATTATATCACTTAGCATATCAGGTGCTCGTTGAAGCAATATTTCAAGGGAACACAGAGCATTAGGAAGTTCAGTATATTAATGAAAATGAGTAGAAGCTAAAGCTATCAAAATGGATACCCCAGTGCAAAAAGAAGCATATTTTAAACAAAAGAGGAGCGAGGGTTTTTTATGTGCATATTTCATACTTTCCTCTAGGTCCAGGAGACAGGCTGCTTTGTGAGTGATCAGAGGAACAGTCTGATACCTCGCCCACCTCTACAATTGATATGAATTTGATAGTCGTATTCACCTCTGTGAGTGGATGTCTTGAGAGGAGAAGAATGACGCAGTGTACAGAAGAATGCCCTTGCTGAGCCTAGCTCCATTCTAACATTGCATCTGTCCTCTTTCTCCCACCCACTGTTATTGCTGTGTTTGCCCACAGGCTCATCACCTGCCTCATGGGACACTTGAGCTCATGAGTCCTCTGGCAGAAGTACTGCCTGGTGTGAGAGGGATAACACTCACTGTGAGCAGGCTAGCTGGCTTCTGGCCTCTGAGGCTTTGTCCACAGCAGAGAATTTTGATATTGCAACACACCCTACATCCGCATGCACAATTGCTACCAATAAATATTCACACCACGATTGGGATATCACTTGCCCTAACCAAGACCAGCCACCATATTATCCACTACTATCATCTTTGCAGTGACAGTGTAAGCAGGGAGCATGGGCACAGCATCTGTAAGGGTGCAGAGAATGCTCCTCGGGCAATCACATGATGCTCCTGACAACCTTTCAGTGATACCGTTGCCCCCGGGCAGCAGAGATGGTGGCCCTTGACTGATCTCTCCACCACCACCAGCAGCCTGAGAACTCAGGTGTGGCAGCAGGTAACTGGTTTCAGCTCTGACTCTTTCGCCTATGAGTGGCACTTCCCAATCCTGGAGCAGGAAAGAAAGACACAGAAATAGATGGACAAATACAACTGTTAAAACTTCATTAGCTTTTCTTGCCCCATGAGGATCCACCTGGAAGATTCAAAGGACAGAAATCAAAGGTTAGTTAGGAGGCACATGGATGGCCTCACACACACACATGCACGGCCCATCCAATTCCACCCATGTATGTGTGGTACTGAGAGTTGTTATAGCAGCCCAACTGCTGCCTCAGCAACATCTCCCACACTCCTGAGATGTGAAAAGCAGAACCCAGATAAAGGACATTAGTTACCATATACACAGCAAGGCCAGTTACCCCAGGAAAACCACTTACCTCCCCTAAAAGCCTAAAAGCCTCCTGTTGGTCCCCTGGGTCTCCTTCCTCGCAGTGGTGGTGGTGTGGGTACATCACCAAGGCACCAACTCCATTATGTGAAGAATGAGGGATGGAGGGATATGGCTGGGCCACCAGGGATGCTTTCCTTGGCCTGGATTACTCCTATCTCTAGATGCCAGAAGGACACACAAGAGAGAAGGGAAGTCTAAGTTCAGCCGCTAAAGGGAAAAACCCCACATGAAAATAAGACTATCCACAAGAATTTAAATGAAAGGAATTGGAGAACTAGAATCAGAAAAGAATGAAATCAGGCTTCTTCACTCCTCATGCACCTCCAGAGTTCACTGAGTCTTTATGAAAGCTCTGGGTATCAGAGCAGTCGCCTGCTGCTGGTGAGGTAGATTTGGAAACATAGTCACCAGCAGGAATTGTCCCTTCTGTGCTATACCTGAGAACCATATAAAGAGAGAGTTAACCAAGAGAGTTAACTTCTTAAGGTGGGCAGGGAAGGCCCTCTATATTGGGATCAGAATCTGACAGACTAAAATTGAAAATACAGACTTTATGCTCCAGTTTAAAATAAAAATAAATGGCTGGATGGGGCCAGTGACAACTAAAAATGCTTCACTAGTGAGTTTCTCAAAAATAAAATATTTTTGCATCAGTGTTATTGGTAAGTTTTTACAATTTCCATGTTCTCACCAATTGTCACCTATCTCTAAGGAGATTTTCTCATTACAGACAAAGAAAGCAGTTCTCAGACACGTTTAGACTTTAATCTAAGGTACATTAACTTCAAGTTGACATGAATATTTTTTTCCATAAAAGCTTTTAAATGTCTCGCCACCATTTTTACCTGTAGTGAAATCTCTCTCCTTATCTTTAATCTAACCTAGCAGTTACTGCCTGGGACTCATCCATAGTTAATAGGTTAGAATTATATCTGCTTTCTCCCCTTTCTGTTACTGGCAGATCAGATCTGTTTGGTTAATTTTAGAATAGAATCTGTAGGGTGTTCTCCTGAGTATTGACTTGCCTTTTTAAGAGCCAGTTCAAGACAAAAGCACATATGTAAATACTTCCCTGAATAGGAATATTTTACTAAATTGGGAGCTTAGACCTAATGCAGGGTCTCTACTAGATTCTCTCTAGGTCAAGAATTTCTGTTCCAGGTTGGAAGATTTTGTTCACCTTCTCTCCTGCTGCTTGCCCAGCTCCCCAGTCAGTAGCAAAGTGCAAGCGGTTTAGCTATAACTAGCAGATGAACAGAAACAGCCTTCTAAAGAAATAATGAGTGAGATCCTCATCTGGTGTCAATTGACTTCGTTGGTAGATGAAGTAAATGATCAATTCAGTAGCCCTCAGTGGAATGGGTTGAAAAATGGGTGGAAGCATGTAATTATTTTTAATTTTTTCATAAGCAATTTGGGATTTCAAAGTTTTTCAACCTGCTTAATTACTCAGGCAGCACTCCCATTGAAATGAATATGTCCATTTACTTGTTAAGCCCCTAAGTAGTTTTGGGTCAGGATTACACCCTGCTTGTATGGAAGCTAATTACAAGGTAAAGTCATCACCAAAGAAAAAAGTCTACTATGTGAGTTGGGGCTGTTTGAGGAATGGTGCTTCTCTTTTTCTCCTGATGTGGTTCTTCTCCAGAAATGTGTCATGATTAAACATATCTGTACATGATAATGACCGATGTACCTTACTAATGAAGGGTGAAGACACAGAAGATGCTTAATGGACCCAGCAGACAGATAACATGATCCATGTTTTGTGCTCATACCTATCACGTGTCCCTCATGTTCGTTCCAGAGTTACCTACATTCCACCCTGTCAGTAACCTAGTCCCAGATTTGGACCTTAGCGTCCAAAATATGGGGGTTAGCATGAAAACCTCCAAGCTTAGTTACCAGCTTGGACCTGGTATTGCTGCCACCACCCAAAAAATTAGAGTGTTTTGGGGCACTCTGGTCCCCCCAAAAACCTTCCCTGGGGACCCCAAGACCCAAATCCCTTGAGTCTCACAACAAAGGGAAATAAACCTTTTCCCTTCCCCCCCCTCCAGGTGTTCCTGGAGAGATACACAGAAGCAACCTCCGTGAATCTAAACAGAGGGATTCCACCCTCCCCGTTCCCAGCCTGGAGAACAGAATTACCGAGAGTCAATCTCTCTTCCCCCCTCACCCAGAGGGAATGCAAAGTCAGGCTAGTACATCTAACACACACAGGTTTTCCCCTGACTTCTTCCTCCCACCAATTCCCTGGTGAGCTGCAGACCCAATTCCCTGGAGTTCCTCACTAAAGAAAAACTCCAACAGGTCTTAAAAGAAAGCTTTATATAAAAAAGAAAGAAAAATACATACAAATGGTCTCTCTGTATTAAGGTGACAAATACAGGGTCAATTGCTTAAAAGAATATTGAATAAACAGCCTTATTCAAAAAGAATACAATTTAAAGCACTCCAGCAACTGTAGACATGTAAATACAAAAGAAAAAAAACCATATAACTCACTATTTGATCTCTTTGTACTTACAACTGGGAAACAGAAGATTAGAAAAGCAGGAAATAGAAAAATCCTTCTCTAGCTGAGAGAGATTCAGGCAGAAGACAAAGAACTCAGACACAAACTTCCCTCCACCCAGAGTTGAAAAAAATCCTGTTTCCTGATTGGTCCTCTGGTCAGGTGCTTCAGGTTACTTTTTTTTTTTCAGGTGAAAGAGACATTAACCCTTAGCTATCTGTTTATGACACGCCCCACAAATTGCAGACAGTGGGGAAGCTCACTGGCGGTGATTTCCTTCTAGAACTTTAAAATAAACAGATTACTACAACACATGCACCTTTACATATACCACTAAGTATATAACTAACAGACTTCTACATTTTAAGAACAGTTTTTAACTACTAGATTCTGGGAAACTCTCACGGGAGAGTGCATCAGCTACTTTGTTAGAAGCTCCTGAGATGTGCTGAATTTAAAAATCAAAATCTTGGAGAGCTAAACTGCAACGAAGAAGTTTCTTGTTGTTCCCCTTGGCAGTATGAAGCCACTTTAGTGCAGCATGGTCAGTTTGTAGCTGGAACCGCCGTCCCCAAACATATGGGCGTAGCTTTTCCAGGGCGTACACAATGGCGTAGCATTCCTTTTCACTGACTGACCAGTGACTTTCCCTCTGAGACAGTTTCTTGCTGAGAAACACGACAGGATGGAAGTTGTGATCTCTTGCTTCCTGCATGAGCACTGCTCCTATACCATGCTCTGATGCATCCGTGGTTACGAGGAATAGCTTGTCAAAGTCCGGGGCCCTGAGCACAGGGTCAGACATGAGCGTTGCCTTAAGTTGGGTAAAGGCCTTTTGACACTCATCAGTCCAGTTAACTGCATTTGGCTGGGTCTTTTTGGTCAGGTCGGTCAGTGGGGCAGCGATTTGGCTGTAGTGTGGTACAAATCGCCTGTAATACCCGGCCAAGCCTAAGAAGGATTGGACCTGTTTCTTTGACCTTGGGACAGGCCACTTTTGGATAGCATCCAACTTGGCCTGTAGGGGGCTTATGGTTCCTCGACCCACCTGGTGCCCCAGGTAAGTCACTCTGTTTTGGCCTATTTGACACTTTTTGGCCTTAACAGTTAGTCCGGACTGCCTGATGCGCTCAAAGACCTTTTCCAGGTGTAGTAGGTGTTCGGGCCAGGAGTCTGAAAAAATGGTCACATCATCGAGGTAGGCAACTGCATAATCTCCCAGTCCTGCTAGTAGACCATCTACCAGCCTCTGGAAGGTGGCGGGTGCATTTCGAAAGCCGAAAGGAAGGACATTGAATTCATACACCCCCGCATGGGTGACGAATGCTGACCTCTCCTTGCAGGTTCATCTAGTGGTACTTGCCAGTACCCCTTGGTTAAGTCTATTGTAGAGATGAACTGGGCCCGTCCCAACTTCTCCAATAGCTCATCGGTGCATGGCATTGGATAGTTGTCCGGACGAAGTACCGCATTTAGCTTACGGTAGTCCACGCAAAAGCGTATTTCCCCATATGGTTTGGGTACCAGAACCACTGGAGATGCCCATGCACTGGTAGATGAGCGGATTATACCTATCTGTAGCATGTTTTGGATCTCCCATTCTATAGCAGCTTGGGCATGAGGAGACACCCGGTAGGGTGGGGTTCTGGTTGGGTGAGCATTACCTGTGTCAATGGAGTGGTATGCCCGTTCAGTCCGTGCTGGGGTGGCTGAGAACAATGGGGCGAAGCTAGTGCACAGCTCCTCGATTTGTCGCCGCTGCAGACGTTCCAGGGTGGTTGAGAGGTTCACCTCTTCCACGCCACCGTCTTTTTTCCCGTCGTAGTAGACACCGTCAGGCCACTCAGCATCATCTCCCTGGACTGTAAACTGACAAACCTGTAAGTCTCTGGAATAGAAAGGCTTGAGAGAATTAACATGGTACACTCTGGGCTTTAGTGAGGAATTGGGAAATGCTATGAGGTAGTTCACAGTTCCCAGGTGCTCTTGGACCGCGTATGGCCCTTCCCATGATGCTTCCATCTTATGGGCCTGTTGCGCCTTCAAGACCATAACCTGGTCTCCTACCTTGAAGGAACGTTCTGTGGCATGTCTGTCATACCAGGCCTTTTGCTCTTCCTGAGCATCCTTTAGGTTTTCTCTGGCAAGGGCTAAAGAGTGTCGGAGGGTGCTTTGTAGGTTGCTTACAAAGTCCAGAATGTTAGTTCCTGGAGAAGGCGTAAACCCCTCCCATTGCTGCTACACCAACTGTAATGGCCCCTTAACCTCGTGACCATACACAAGTTCAAACGGTGAAAACCCTAAACTGGGATGTGGTACAGCCCTGTAGGCAAATAGCAACTGCTGCAACACTAGGTACCAATTATTGGAGTATTCGTTGACGAATTTACTTATCATGGCCTCCAAAGTTCCATTAAACCGTTCCACCAGGCCATTGGTTTGATGATGGTACGGGGTGGCAACCAAGTGATTCACCCCATGAGTTTCCCACAGTTTTTCCATGGTCCCTGCCAGGAAATTAGATTCTGAATCTGTAAGAATGTCGGAGGGCCAACCTACCCTGGCAAAGATGTCTGTTAGGGCCAGGCACACAGGGTTAGCCCTGGTGTTGCCTAGAGCTACTGCTTCCGGCCATCGGGTAGCAAAGTTCACTAAAGTCAGTACGTACTGCTTTCCTCTGGGTGTCTTTTTTGGGAAAGGACCCAGAATATCCACAGCTACTCGCTGAAATGGGACCTCAATTATGGGGAGTGGCTGGAGAGGGGCCTTGACCTGGTCTTGGGGTTTTCCCACTCTTTGGCATACCTCACAAGACCGGACATACTTGGCAACGTCCTTGCCCATCCCCTCCCAGTGGAAGGACTTCCCCAACCGGTCCTTGGTTCTGTTCACCCCAGCATGGCCACTGGGATGATCATGGGCTAAGCTTAAGAGCTTCCCCCGGTACTTAGTTGGAACCACCAACTGTTTTTGCGGCTGCCATTCTTCCCGGTGTCCACCAGAAAGAATCTCCTTGTATAAAAGTCCTTGGTCTATAACAAACCGGGATCGATTAGAAGAGCTGAGAGGCGGTGGGGTGCTCCGTGCCACCGCCCAAGCTTTCTGAAGGCTGTCATCTGCTTCCTGCTCAGTCTGGAACTGTTCCCTTGAGGCTGGGGTCACCAGTTCTTCCTCAGACTGTGGACTTGGGCTTGGTCCCTCTGGAAGCGATGTAGGTGATGGGGTGGTTTCCGTTGCTGGTGAACCGCTCTCCGCTGGTGCACCTGAGGGTATTTCAGGCTCTGGCTGAGCCTTTTGGGTATGGCTGTCTGTTGCTTCTGCCAGTTTTGGCTCGCTGGTGCCCTCTGGTGTTGAGTTTGAAGATGTGGTTGCAATTGCTGGTGCTGGTTGCTGTTCCAGTTCCAGGCCTGGGACTGGAGGTGCTGTGGCTGTTTCAGTGGTTGGCATGGAATCCGGATCCACTACCTCTGTCTGGGTCTCTGGTAACACAGACGGGGCCTCTGTGGACGGCTCAGGAACAGGAATGGGTCTGGAAGCTTGCCTGGTTGGCTACGTGTAACCATTCCCACTCGCTTGGCCCGCTTCACCTGGTTGGCCAAGTCTTCCCCCAGTAGCATGGGGATAGGATAGTTGTCATAGACTGCAAAAGTCCACATTCCTGACCAGCCTTTGTACTGGACAGGCAGTTCAGCTGTAGGCAAGTCTACAGCTTGTGACATGAAGGGGTAAATTGTCACTTTGGCCTTTGGGTTGATGAATTTGGGGTCTACAAAGGATTGGTGGATAGCTGACACTTGTGCTCCCGTGTCTCTCCACGCAGTAACCTTCTTTCCGCCCACTCTCAAATTTTCCCTTCGCTCCAAGGTATTTGAGAGGCATCTGGGCCTGGGGATCTTTTGTGTGATGGTGGTGTAATGAACTGCACTCGGATGGAGTTCTTTGGACAGTTGGCCTTGATATGTCCCAGTTCATTACACTTAAAGCATCTTCCATCTGCTGGATCACTGGGCCGAGGTGAGTTACTGGAGACTGGTGAGGTGGAAGAATAGGGCGTCTGTGGCTTTACTTGGGTTGTATGTGGGGTCTTTGGCTGTCCTTGGTTGTAGGGTTTATGGTCGGTGTGCCCCCTGGGGTATTCGTTCCCCTTGACAGTAGCTTTCTTGCTTTCTGCCACTTCCATCCATCTGGCTCCAATCTCCCCCGCCTCAGCGAGATTTTTAGGTTTTCCATCTTGTATGTACCGTGTTATGTCCTCAGGAACACCATCCAAGAACTGCTCCATTTGTATGAGGAGGGGCAGTTCTTCCAAGGTTTTAACATTGTGTCCTGATATCCAGGCCTCATAATTTTTCCCAACGTAGTAGGCGTGTTTGGAAAATGACACATCTGGTTTCCACTTTTGGGTTCTGAAACACCGACGGGCATGATCCGGGGTTATCCCCATTCTGTATCTGGCCTTGGTTTGAAAAAGTTTATAGTCGTTCATTTGCTGCTTAGGCATTTCAGCTGCCACCTCTGCTAAAGGTCCACTGAGCTGTGGCCTCAATTCTACCATGTACTGGTCTTCAGGAATGCTGTACCCAAGACAGGCTCTTTCAAAATTTTCCAAGAAGGCCTCGGTGTCATCACCTGCCTTGTAGGTGGGAAATTTCCTGTGCTGTGGAACAATCATTGGCGCAGGGTTGCTAGGGTTGGCTGTGTTTTGCTTAGCCTTTTCTAATTCCATGGCCTGTCGGTGGGTTTCTCTCAGGAGTTCCAACTCTCTCCTGTTGGTAGCCTCTTTTTCTCTTTCCCTTAGCTCCATCTCTTTTTGTTTTATTTCTAGTTCCTGTATTTTTTTTTTCCATATCTCGCTTGTGCTCTGCGTCTTTTATTTATTCTTCGGCCTCCATTTTTTTCTTGTTAGGCATGGTTCCTGTTTTCTTGTGTTGGGGTGCCCTCCGGTGTTTATCTTCTGAACTGCAGGCTCTGTTGCCTCCTGGGGTCTGCCTAGCAACAGTGCCTTTTTCCCTTTCTTCCTAGCTAATTTTTTTCAATGTAAAGTAAACCAGAAAAACCACTTTATTTGCATGTATATAGTGCTGGTATTTGCCTCCTAATGGGAGTGCTATTGTGACAAAAGACCCTTAACAGTCTCTTAATGGTTGCTTGCTTAATATGCAAGCCACAGCTGCCAGAGAGAGCAGAGAAAAAAAAATTCTCTCTGGTTCCCTTTTAAAACCAAACTGTTTCTCTCTGCTAAAAAGCCCCTAGCAGAGAAAAGAAAAATATAATATTCCTACTGGCTTCTGGATTCTGTCTATCCCACGACGCTGCCACTCATGTCAGTAACCTAGTCCCAGATTTGGACCTTAGCGTCCAAGATATGGGGGTTAGCATAAAAACCTCCAAGCTTAGTTACCAGCTTGGACCTGGTATTGCTGCCACCACCCAAAAAATTAGAGTGTTTTAGGGCACTCTGGTCCCCCCAAAAACCTTCCCTGGGGACCCCAAGACCCAAATCCCTTGAGTCTCACAACAAAGGGAAATAAACCTTTTCCCTTCCCCCCCCGTCCAGGTGTTCCTGGAGAGATACACAGAAGCAACCTCCGTGAATCTAAACAGAGGGATTCCACCCTCCCCGTTCCCAGCCTGGAGAACAGAATTACCGAGTGTCAATCTCTCTTCCCCCCTCACCCAGAGGGAATGCAAAGTCAGGCTAGTACATCTAACACACACAGGTTTTCCCCTGACTTCTTCCTCCCACCAATTCCCTGGTGAGCTGCAGACCCAATTCCCTGGAGTTCCTCACTAAAGAAAAACTCCAACAGGTCTTAAAAGAAAGCTTTATATAAAAAAGAAAGAAAAATACATACAAATGGTCTCTCTGTATTAAGGTGACAAATACAGGGTCAATTGCTTAAAAGAATATTGAATAAACAGCCTTATTCAAAAAGAATACAATTTAAAGCACTCCAGCAACTATAGACATGTAAATACAAAAGGAAAAAAACCATATAACTCACTATTTGATCTCTTTGTACTTACAACTGGGAAACAGAAGATTAGAAAAGCAGGAAATAGAAAAATCCTTCTCTAGCTGAGAGAGATTCAGGCAGAAGACAAAGAACTCAGACACAAACTTCCCTCCACCCAGAGTTGAAAAAAATCCTGTTTCCTGATTGGTCCTCTGGTCAGGTGCTTCAGGTTACTTTTTTTTTTTCAGGTGAAAGAGACATTAACCCTTAGCTATCTGTTTATGACACACCCAAATTTGGTGTCCCCTCACTTTCATTGTTGAAAATCACTTACAGCAAAATGAAGAATAATAAAGTTGAGATTATGAAAAAGAATTATTTACACTAAACACATGAATCCCAAGGCATTTTAAGTTTTCCTCATGAATAATTCTTTTGTGCCCCTCATTTAGGGGTCTTGTCATTCCTTATATCCCACATATGAGTCTTAGCAGATGGAGAGCTAAGATTGTTCTAGGGAAAGAAAATTATACCAGGCATATATGTTCAGTCAGGTGATGAGGAGGGTAGAATCTCATATGGATGTTGACGTACAAGGATTCCACATGTTCAATTTTGTCTTCAGAGTGTCTTTATATTTTTTGTACTGGCCACCATGAAACAGAGGCCTTGCTTTGTCTGACAGTAAAATATCTTCTAGTAGATCATACAAAATATCTGACCATTTTCTATCTTCTAGTAGGTCATACAAATAAGATACCCAGACCAACACTGCTGAGCTTTCATGAGCATGCCTGGAAGGTGAGACATCTGACAACAGTGAAGGGAGTTAATACTGGGAATCCTGTCCTACCATTTAACCCCAAAAACTGACTGAAAGCAATGCATATGGAACTAAGCAAGTTTTCTAATGTGGCGGCGATGTGTTGTTCATGTTTCTTATAGAAGCGTTGTAAGCACAACTGCCTGATAGACAAGTAGCTTCATGCTTTTTTTTCCACAGGCAATGTGACAGCATTCTGTATGCAGAGCTGGTCTTGGCTATGTAATGGGTAATCATAAGCTGTGGCTTTTTGTAACTGCATATTCCCTAGGTAGCAGAACTTCTTCATGGACTTGACAGCTGCATTGTTGATCTTGATAATGGGTAGAAGAAGCATCCCTTGGCACAAGTTGATACAATACTTTAGTTTTCTTTAGGCTGATTGTGAAACCAGAATGATTGCACAAGTTAAGTGTTATCAGTTATAAATTGAATGCCATTAATTGACTGAGCAATCAATGCACAGTCATCCGCAAATGAAAGCTCCTTAATGAGTAAATCTGCCACCTTTCATTTGGGCACAGATGCATTGCAGATTGAACAGCTTCCCGTCTGTGTGGAACTGGATAAATACTCCACTATCAATGTCATGAAATGTAGCCATAAGCTTAGCCACCCCAAAAAAAGATGGAAAAAGAGTGTGGGAGGCAGCATGCAACCTTGTTTGGTGCCACTGGTAACCAGAAAGGAATCTGATACCTTGCTATTTTCCACCACTCTGGTCATCATCCTGTCATGAAAGGGAGCAATGTGGAGGTCAAATATACAGTACCACCATGCACGGCCAATTGCCACGGTGCCTGAGATCTTTGTTTTTAATACGTTTCAGGCATTTATGCTAGTTAAACTGGAAAGATAATTCCAAATGAGGAAAGGAAACAAACACTTCCTTTGTCCATCCATCCTTGAGATTCTGAGATGTACTCCACGTCCATGAAATTTTGTACTGGTAACACACTGGGGAGTAGGCAGTGTGACTTAGTGATTGGAACAGGAGTCTAGTGTAGTGGTTGGAGCAGAATCAGAGGGCAGAGCCAAAGTTGTGGTCAGGAGACAAGCCAGGAGTCAGGAGCCAGAACAGAACCAAAGGGCAGAACTGGAGTCAGTGTCAGGAGACAAGCCAATGTGTGGAGACAGGAGTCAGGAGTTCAGAAGAAGGAAGGGACTAGGGCTGGAGCTGGAGCAGGCACAAGTTGGAGCAATGGCCAGAACAGGAAGCAGGTCTGGCACAGCTGCGGGTGTGGAATGCAACAAGCAGCCTCTATGCTGTTGTTGCTGCCAAGCTTGAATGGGGAACTGTTTGCCCTTCTGTCCAATCAGGGAGCACAGTACTTAGTGAAGGTTTATTGGGCCCAGCTGAACTCATTGGGTTGCAAAGTGACCATACCCAGAGCCAGCTGAGTTATTGACAGTAGTGACCTGTATGCTCTCTTTCATTAACACAAACAGAGGAGAGCAGAAGTTGATGGAATCAATCTGAGGATGTGGGAGACCACTTGGTTTCAAGCTCCCAACTTTTCTCTGAGCTCATCAGTACTGGCATTCCCTCTGAGCTGAATCCCTGGAGTTGTGGCCATCTGATTTGGGAGAAGGCATGACAAGGCAAGGAGTGTTTCTAAAGGAGATTCTGTTCTTGCCAGCCTGCTCCCCTTGGATCTGTATGGTTGCGCTGGCTAAGGGAAGGATGGAGCAGGAGGAAGCAGAGGGGCTGGCATACTACCGAACTGCAGCTTTCTTTTCTAGTTAATCCCCGAAAGTCACAGGATTTTAAGGCATCCTATGTGGTTCCCTGAGGGAATATTGCAGGAAAATCTTCCCAGGTGAACATAGTTCCTCTGGATACCTTCCCACCGATTTTACAGCACAAGGGTAGGTATGCAACAATTTATGCAACCTACAGTTTAGGCTTTCTCATTGCTGAGCTCTGAACTGGTATCACCTGCCAGCTAACAAAAGCACCAAGGAGATGAGTGAAAAAAAAGCCTGGCATACATATTGAGCTAGATACAATGGAGCAAACTCCAAACTCACATATTCTCTGCTCATCATTGTAAGCATGATAATTTTATTAATAATAGAACTTTTAATTCCTAAGTACTTCATAAGCTGAATACATTTACTGCCAGAGAAAAGCAGCCATCTCTGGGATGAAAGGCACAGTGCATTGCACAGCAATGAGGAGAATTTTGTGGCCAAGGACACTGGAACAATCTCTTATTCTTCTAAAAAATTCCCCTGGATCTTTCATTTCCATGCAGAACAAACAGGTCCTTAGTTTTCAAGCTCTCATCTGAAAGAGCCTTCTTCCACCACTCCAGACCCCCATACAGTAAATTGTCTGGGGCTCACTTTACCTCTTGTCCTTTCCTGTAATATAATGATGACAGTATTGGACTGGAAGAAACCTTTCAATCACTTTCTGTGGCCACTTTCCTCAGCTTAATCCCCCTGCTTTTGTGCTTTTCTCTCTGTCCCTACTCAGAAATTTCCTAGTTTCAATACCACTCATTCTAGAGTTGCCTTAAGTTACCAGAGTTTGACTGCCACTGTATTTAGTATCAACAGCTGTGATGCTATTGTTCAGTGATCTGTGATTTACAGTTCTGTTTTCTGAGACAGGTCCAATTCTCAGTTGATATAAATTGTCTTCAGTAGAGCTACACTGATTTATATCAATCTGACCCTATATATGTAAGGTATGTTAAGTCCTTGTAGTTCTGTTGACACCCTGGGCCCTGTGACTTACAGCTGATGGAGGCTGTGGCACTCATCTCGTATAACATTGAAGAATCAGAATATTATTCTTCATTTCTGGAGTGTTTTATTCTATGTTTTGTCTAGTTATGCTTTACATACTTGATTGATGAAGTGGTAAAGCCTCACTTCTGTTTGTGCAAGGAGATGTGAATTTCATTCTAATTCTTGCTGCCCTGAAGAGTATTATATTTGGGGTAGTCAGAAAATAAAACACCAGGTACAGAACATAAGCATAGATAGCCCAGTATGAGTCTATAGTTCTTTTTTTTGATTCCTAGCCTTACATTCTTGGCTCTAACGTGCTCTGATGTAATATTTTGTTACATGAGAATGTTCGATCTGACATCCATAATGAAAACCAGAGCACTTTATCGCAGCTTGTGTAAGTACTATAATTTTTATATTGTATATGAAATTTAGTAATAAAGTAGGGTTGGGTATCCCTGACCAACATGGCAGTTCCTAGTGTCTAAATAAATCAAACGTCTATTTCCAAAAGCTAGATATCTTTAATTTTATGGATCACGAGAGTGAAAACATTCTTTTTACCACTGAAAAGGGAAATATTTTCCAAAGGCTGCCTCAATATGTAAGGTTAATTTTTTATTCTTTTTCAGACAAAAATGTTTTGAATCTAAATGTAGAATTATACGTGGTTCACTAAATGTTGATTACATGTGTAAAAACAGTTGTATCTTCATACATCTATGCTTATTAAAGTTAGGCTTTGTGTGTTTCATCACATTTGTTCCAAATCATTTTCCCTTGTATTGTAAATCAGTTCTGACACATCCAAAATTCTGATAAAAATGACTCAAAACATTCTGAAACTGATCCAAAGACCATTGAGGTCAATGGAAAGACTTCCATTCACTTCAGTGGGGTTTGGATCAGGTCCTTAATGAATCTGTCATCAGTAATTTCACACATCATTTAAATATCTTTGTAGTGTATGAGGGGAATTACAGCATCATCATAACGAGCCCACGTCCAGACTACAGCCTAAAATCGATGTGCTTAAAATCGATTTTATAAAGCAGGTTTTATAAAATCGATTTTGTGCATCCACACTAGAGGTACTTACATCGATGTTGAGCGTCCATTTTCCCTGGCGTCCATCTTTTGCTTGAGCGTTGCACTCTGGGTACCTATCCCACAGTTCCTGCACGGGTTCCTGCCCTTTGGAATTATGGGTTACTAGCCCAGTGCATGATGGGATCAAAGTCCCCATCCTGGGTGGTTCTGGGTCCCCCCCCCTTCCTGTAAACGGCACACAGTCAGTTCGCGCTGGGTGGTTCGGGGAACGCGAGAGCAAACCGCGGCGAAGCTGGTCTCCTTCCCCGGTTTGCTCTGCGTTCCCCGAACAAGCAGGTCTCCTTTCCCGGTTTGCTCTCGCGTTCCCCGAGCAAGCAGGTCTCCTTCCCTGCGGTTTGCTGGGTGGTTCGGGGAACGCGAGAGCAAACCGCGGCGAAGCTGGTCTCCTTCCCCGGTTTGCTCTGCGTTCCCCGAACAAGCAGGTCTCCTTCCCCGGTTTGCTCTCGCGTTCCCCGAGCAAGCAGGTCTCCTTCCCTGCGGTTTGCTGGGTGGTCCGGGGAACGCGAGAGCAAACCGCGGCGAAGCTGGTCTCCTTCCCCGGTTTGCTCTGCGTTCCCCGAACAAGCAGGTCTCCTTCCCCGGTTTGCTCTCGCGTTCCCCGAACCCCGAGCAAGCAGGTCTCTTTCCCTGCTGTTTGCAGGGGGGTCCGGGGAACGCGAGAGCAAACCGCGGCGAAGCTGGTCTCCTTCCCCGGTTTGCTCTGCGTTCCCCGAACAAGCAGGTCTCCTTCCCCGGTTTGCTCTCGCGTTCCCCGAACCCCGAGCAAGCAGGTCTCTTTCCCTGCTGTTTGCAGGGGGGTCCGGGGAACGCGAGAGCAAACCGCGGCGAAGCTGGTCTCCTTCCCCGGTTTGCTCTGCGTTCCCCGAACCCCGAGCAAGCAGGTCTCCTTCCCTGCGGTTTGCAGGGGGGTTCGGGGAACGCGAGAGCAAACCACGGCGAAGCTGGTCTCCTTTCCCGGTTTGCTCTCGCGTTCCCCGAACAAGCAGGTCTCCTTCCCTGCGGTTTGCTGGGTGGTCCGGGGAACGCGAGAGCAAACCACGCTGTGCAAGCAGGAAATGGAATTTCAAAGTTCCCGGGGCTTTTCCTGTTTACCTGGCCAGCAGAAGAGTACCTTTACCTGTGTAGAGTGGCCACTAGAGCACTGTGGGATACGTCCCGGAGGCCATTAACTTCGATGTCCGTCCACACTATCATAAAATCGATTTTAAGAAATCGATTTTGGAGTTACTCCTCTCGTTTAGATGGAGTTCCAAAATCGATTTTAGGGACCCTTAAAATCGATTTTATGCACTCTGTAGTGTGGACGGTTACAGCTTTAAATCGATTTAGAGCTCTTAAAATCGATTTAAAGCTCTAGTCTGGACCTGCCCTTAGTGATGGAAAACTCTATTAGATGATCTTATCCACCTCCAGATCACCTAGTCCAGTGTTCCTCAATCTTTTGAGGAAATTCAAAATCAAAACTTTTCATCACCCCCCTTACATTTATTGTAAAGGTAAGAGTAAAAAAATGTATAAATGATAACAATGATAAACTTATAGAATTTGTTTGTATGTGTGTTTTGGGAAGTTAACAGAGAATTCTGCTGTGGGAGTGAGATTTTCTTTGCTTTAGACAGATTGTACTAAAATTTTCAAAACCTCATAACCCCCTTTGTTGCCTAGAGTGACTCCAGAGGGGTGAAAAGCACTAATCTAGTCCATTCCTTGGTCCACAGTCCCCAAACTGTTTAGGCTAGCACTTCTCATGGATGGAAGTAGAAAAGAATTAGATGTTAAAGATGATGGCTGATGAAAAGTTTTGCAACGTGTTCTATTTAAGGAATGGGGAACTGCCAGCTCTCTATAGGTATCAGAATGCATGGTAATACAATTTTAATATGAAGGAAAACTTCATGAGATTAGCTGGTCAAGAAACAGAAAAAAATAATTTTGTGAAAAATGTATCCTATTTTTTATTGATTAATCAAAATTCAGAAAATGCCAGCTTGCACTCTGAGTTTGGACAAATGACTGATATGTTGTGAAATATTGAATTTTTTGTGAATTTCAACCTGGGCAAAAGGCCAGCTCAGGCCTTTTAAGTCCCACTTACATTCTTAACATAGGACTTTAGCAATGCATAGGCCTTGTGTTGCTTCCTCCATACAGAGTTGGATTTCACCCTGTGTGTATAAGCAGGTAGTGGAAGTGAACAGACAATAAAAATATGAAGAATAGTGCACAACAAAGCATTCATAATTTATTTGGCAACTGCAACTTTGATTATACTGATTCATAGTACTAGGAAGTGCTGTCATGTATTTTGTAAAAGTTATGAAGTCTTGGTGTAGTGTGACCTTTCTGTGATTAGATATTTGTTGAGAGGTGGAGGAGATGGGAAAGGCCTGGCAAGATGGGAGTTGTAAATGTGTAGGTCGGCTCTACAGTGACCTTTACTGGTCTCTGGAAGCTCAGTGGTGCCTGTTCTCTGTTTCCTTTCTCCCTAGGCTCTTAAATATACAATCGGGACCTGAGTGATAGTGAACCCCATCTTGGGCTAGTTTATTACCACATAATAACAAATATAGTCTATTTTCCCAGCCTCTCAGTGGGGCAAACACAGTTTCTTGCTGAACTTGTTGAACCCTCCATTCCTGTCAGCCTAATAGGAAAACTCACCCCGGATGGGACTTTCACCTTCTTCCAAGACACCCTGGGGTTCTGCCTTTGCACACCTGGCCCCCAGACCCTTTCTGTAGCTTTAAGAGACCTACTTATCCACATATAAAACAAACTGTATCCTCAAACTTACACCCCGGAGCCCTTCTCTGCCACCCCCCTGCCAGAGTCTCCCCACCCAACCATTGCATTTCTCAACAAGTTGGTGTCCCTAAGGCCTGTAAAGTCTCTAGCTACTGTCCGACAAAGTCTGAGTGGTAGCTGCTTCTGCTGACCTAGTGCCACCCTGTGCTGCTCTTGCAACCTTGTCACCAGCTGCACGACTCCCTCCATTTCCACGAGCTTCTTCATAGACCTTTGCAGTTCCCCCGGCTCAGGGGCCAGTCACATGTCTGCTAGCTCCTGCCATAGCCAAGCATCCTCTATTGGCCATGGGTAACTCACTACTTTGCTGAAAGGGGACTTGGGATTCCAGTCCTAGTACCACTTGTAAATGTGTAGGTCTGTTCTGCAGCACCCCCTACTGGTCTGTGTTGGCTCAGCAGTGCCTGTGTTCTGTTTACTTTCTCCCCAGGCTCTTCAACATACAATGAGGACCGGAGTCATGTAATAAACGCCGTCTTGGGGCTAGTTTATAGCACATTATGACTAAAACTTAGTCTCTTTTCTGAACCTCTCAGTGGGACAAATGAAGTCTCTCGCAGTCTCTCTCTGGGCAAACACAGTTCCTCCCCTTCAGGCATCTTAAATCATCCACAACCAAACATAAACCTCAGCCTCCCTGGTTCCTTCCCCAGCTGTCTTGTTTTGGGAGCCATAGGGATTCCTAGGACCCTTTTCCTGGGCTGAAGCCTCTCTAATTGTCAGGTTGCTCCTTGAAGGCTTAACAAACTGTTTGTTTTAGGAGCTCAGTCACAGCTCTGTCAGCCCTCTCCAGATCCAGGGCTGCCTCATGGACCTCCCAAATGTATGTATTTTCCTTCCTGATTCCCTCTGTAGCTGGGGTTAGTTACACTTACAAATCCCTTTCTAGGAGGCTCAGTCCCTTATGAAGCCCCAGTACCTTCCTTTTAATCAGTCAGGTAATTAGTTTAGAAGTACTGGCCCCAGCTCCCACTTCATAGCCAGTCACCCTGTAAAAGGGAGAAAGGGAGGCATTCTCGTCAGTGAGTGCTCCCCAAATTGTTCCAGTGGGTCTGGATTACTCTCCCGGACCCCACAGAATGAGTAGTTTACTCAGACTCCAGAAGTCATGGATCCACCCAACATACACAAGGTCATCTATGTGGAGGCTCACCTGTGCCTCTGAACTGGCCTTGGAGGCCCCTTCTCCTGCTTTCACACATACACAGTTGAGAATGTGAGAGCAGTGGGCTGCCTTAAGCATCATGAATTTTTAATTTCCCTGTGAGGTCTTGTGCAGGTCGAAGTTCATCCTCCAGTCCAAGCCTCCAGCCCTGCCTCAGTTGCCCTGTGCCCACATGTGAATCCCTGGACCACAAAGGGCTATCCGTGTGGTCGAGGGATAGGGCCACAAGTACCACAGAGGCAGTTGCCCTCCCAATACTATTCAAAGGGAGAATTCTACACATGGAGAATCCTGTCCACACTCAGAATCTGTGGAGATTGTTTCCTCCTCATTGTACAACCACTCACATTTTGTGTGCCAATTTTAAAATATATGTATTATCAACGTGGACACTAGTAAATTTCTGTCACTGGAGGTCTGAACTTACATTCAGTGAGGCATAACCTGAGCTTTGCCCTGATGTTACTGTGATGTAAGATGAAAATATTTGGTATGTAGAGGTCGATGAGATGAAAAGGAAATAATTTGCCATTTGAGATGTCTGCTGTAGAGTGCAGAGAGCTGTTGTCAGAAATAACTTTCTGAGCTTAGTGCCAATAAGTATGGCAAAAAGTACCCCATACCTCTCAAGTGATAAACCTATGGAATTTAGCACAAAACCTCAAAACAGGCCATTTATATTGTTGGCTTCAAATATAATTTCCTGTGTAAATCAGTCTAAAGAAGTTAATACATAATTTAGGTGTGTTAATACATGTATTTATGTTGATGGCATGGGAAGATATTGTTTAGATAGAAAACCTGAAAAAAGAATTACCCTGTAGAATCCCAAGATAAATGTAATTATCCTCAAATATACTCCATATGTGGTTGGTTGGAGAAGTTCTGTTGCCATTGTTCTCCGTGCCACATAAACCTTAGGAAGCAAATGCTGGTTTGAAAACTAGGATAGTTGAAATAGTATTATTTGGATCTGGGTTTATTATCTAATTTCCCTAATAATAATAATAATAATAATAATTAATAAAGACTTGACAGCTCATTATATAGAAGGAAGATATTTTTAAATACTTATTGAGGCTTGAGAAACTCATCAGTGGCCATTGGGCTTTAGGTATTGTTTTTACTTGCAAGGGTTGGAAGGGAGAGATACCTTTTTGGGTGATGGTTTGCCTGTTCTCTAGGACCTGGCAAGTAATCTTGTAATTTTAAACGTCTTCCATTTTTACCGAACTAGCAACTTCCATGGTCTCTTTTAACATATATTACATTTCCAATTTTTTTATTTGGCAGTAAGCTATTATCTTTGTCAAAAATCTAGCCAAGCCAAAGAGAGACTTCTAGGTTAGGGGAAAAAAAAGGCAATGATGCATTTCCTAAACAAAAAACATTGTTAAAAAAAAGCCAGTGAGGTTGCTACTCAAGTGCATTTACAACCAATAAAGCCAAAAAAAGACAGATCACTAGTTAAGTCCTCATCTGATCCTTGCAACCTATAGCCATGATTTTGCCTTCTCCACATTGCTCTGTATATGTAAATAAACATTGTTAATGGATTAAGAACCTTCATGTTAGCCTATGTGAACTCATACTCTCATTACCAGTGGCCAGATATTGACATCCTTACTCACACTGGATTGCATTTAACTCCACAATTAATCCCATAGAATGATGGGCCAGTGGTTAAAGTAGACTGAAATAGGATGGAGAAACTGTCTATGTGCCAGCCAAGAAGGAGAGGGAGTTGTAGGAGGAGTATTGCTTATCCAAGCCAGGGAGGGGTGGAAGGGTTGGGGAAGACAGTGTTAAGAGTCTACGCCATGCCTACATTCAGAGTGCTTTGCTTGCATAGGTTTATTGGCATACTACACCGCTTAAAGCACTGCTCGTATGGATGCAACTTGAACCGGTGAAGCTGCACTGTTGTTGGATTAGCTTTTTCCACCACACCCGAACCAGACAATATATGTAGAAACAGTGCAGTTCTGTCAGTATACCTGCATCTACACTGGGGACTTCTGCCAGCACAGTGACGTCAGTCAGCGATCCTACTTCTTCCCATCCCTGACTCACATAGCTATGCTGGCAGAAGCCTGTAGTGAAGACATAGTGTTATGGGAGCCGGTGAATGAGGCAGGCATCATTGATGAGCCAGGATGGTGAGGAGTAAGTTCTGTTGGACATCTGGCATTTCTAAATAAACTATAACATTCCTTTTCCATGGCTACTGCCTCATGGCGAGGCTTGTTTTGTGTCCTGTACAATGCAGAGTACATTTTTGCCACTTAAATAATAATAGCAAGGGATATTCAATACTGAGGCCATGTTTTTCATTACATTTCTGTATTTTTTACAGAAATCTTCACCTGCAATGTGTCCGTATCTATATTTGACAGTTTTCATTGGAGACGCTGGGTTGTTCGCTTAAGAAAGATCTGATACCCTGAAATAGGTCATTTTCTTGTTAAGTGACAGTTCATTGTTTCTAGAAGCTGATGTTCTGACTGAACATACAGAAGTCAACATTATTTAAGGCTGTTTTGATCTCAGTGACATTGTTGGCTGTAACTTATTATCCCAGTAGTATTGTCACTGAAGGCAAGGGAATGACTTGCTGGAGAATTTCCAAATAGACTTGTACTTGTGATCCATTATTCATTAAATGAGACAACCTATACAGCAGTTTAGGATAGTCTAGTATAGTGTGTCTATTTACCTCTGATAGCTGGTGTTGTGTTCTATTGGCTGTAAACCGAGAAATGTGTTGACAGCAACTTGCATAAAACAGAAGGTGAGCATATTATTTTGGCAAATGCAAATAAAAAATGTGATTAAAAACAGTATAGGAATGGGCCAGAACAGAACCCAAACACTTTGAACAGTGCTTTCGTCACCCCCAGGTTCAAATTACTGCTGGTCATTCCACCTGGGCAGTAAAATGACATCTATGTGAAAAATCACATGCACAGCAACCTGCCTTGTGAGGAAGAAAGACAAATGATATAGCACATTGCACCAATTCTTGTATTTGACACTGGGTCAAATTCATGGTCCTATCCACATCTGTCAGGCTGCTAGTGGTTTAGGACCTAACAATCTTAGAGGCCACTGTACTCAGTGAAGACCCAGCCAGTGATGGATACCAGAGTGGAACTTTCAGCATGTTCGTAGTCCAAGGCACCTGTTGTAGAGCTCCATATGGGAAGAAATCAGGTTGAGCCTGGACTTGGTGTCTACAGAGTACATGCCTTTTCTCACAAGCCTTCCCATGATAACAGAGACTGGCTTGAGGAGGAGAAGGAAGAGAAGGTCTGCAGCTAAATCATGGGTTGAAAGAGACTTTGGGTTGTGGACAATTAGTTGTACAAGTAAGTCTGTATTTGGCACTTGGGTTACTCTGTGATGGACACTCTAGAAATACCTAACTATATAGGATCTAACTATGAAGCATCTTCACCCAAACTTGGTGAGTGTGGGGACCTTTGGGAATGAAACCTTCCAAACTTTCTCTACTCTCCCAAACTTTGGACATCTTAATATGGTCTCTCCAGCATAACATAGAGCAGTCCAGAAGAATGGGTACACTTAGGTTTTATATTGCACAGATGCTGAGTGACGCTGTTGATTGTTAAATTCTGATAATTAGAAATTGCTCTTTTTCAAAGAGTAGACCAGAGAATTACAAGTGGGATTTTTAGAGAATGTCTATATTTTCCCTTGCTAAGGCCTTAGTTCATCAAGGTAGTTAAGTCCATGACTAACTTTAAGCCTGAGAGTACTCACTACTCCCATTGATTTTATCTTTAAATTAGGCTTTTGCTTTTATTACCTTACTGAAATTGGGCCAAAGTTCTTAAAACAGTCTCATGAACTGTATAGGCATGAACTGAGCTGTAATTATGCTATAAAATTCAGCTAAAAATTCATTTCCAAAATATTTCTAATGAGCACCAGTCAGTAACCATTGTTTATTTTTATATTATTTACTGACAAATGTGGTTTAAAAGTGCCTGAATAATACCACATGCCAGGAACGTAATATACTGTATTTCAGAGCACATAACAATGTTTAGGGCCTGTACACAGCTCTCCCATGTGGCAGCATGCTGAACTGCCAGTAGGATGCTGCACCCACCCAAAGCGAGGGTTTCTGAAGAAGAACAATGAGAAAGACAAAAAACGAGGAATGAACTTTAGAATGAGGGCAAAAACATTCAGAAACTGTTGGGAGAGAAAAAAGGATGGGTGCAAAATCTGCACATGGGTTAAAAGAGTAAACAGAATGGTAGTGTAACCCTTCTGCCCCTCTGAGTTGGCAGCAACAAGGGCCAGGTTCAGTATCCAGGGGTTCCGTTTCAATAACCCAATGCCAAACCAGCTCGAGCCCCCACCCAGTGACCTGGGAAAATCTTACACACATCCCTAGGCACCTCAAAGAGGCAATGCTTCCCCTCTCGCAAGCACAGAGTCTCGGTGTAGCAGAAAAGGTTTAATACATGAGATAAACAACAAACACTAAATTGGGAAAACACCTCAACTAGAGTTCATAGACCAAACCGTGAGCAAAGACCCACCCCAGGAAATTGGGCTGTGTCCTCTTTCCTGGGCTTTTGAGTCCAGCAACCCCCAAATCACCCACAGTCCCCAAAGTCCCACAATCCAAAAGTCTCTGTCCTGGGTCAGTGCAGCCCCAAAGTTCGAGAGTCTGTCTGCAGAGGTCCCTCCCCCCAGCGTGGGTAGAAAGGGGCACCTTACATGGTCCGGGGCCAACTGCCCTGCCTCTCCGTGGGTTCTGCTCCTGCCTTCTCCACGAACTGCTCCGCTTTACCAGCCGCTCCACTCTGCTCCTTCAGCCATCCTCACAAACTGCTCCGCTCCACCAGCTGTCCCGTGAGCTGCTCCAGTTGTCCCTGCAAACTGCTCGGCTCCGCTCGCTCTGTGGGCCGCTCCACCCGTCCCACAGCTACTCCGCTCTGCCAGCCGCTCTGCTCCACCAGCTGTCCCGTGATCCACTCCAGCCGTCCCCACAAACTGCTCCACTCCGCCAGCTGCTCTGTTCCACAGTATAGCTTCAGGCTCCCCCACTAGTTAGCACAGTACTCAGTGCTCTCAGCTCAGTAATTTCAGCTCTTTAGTGATTTCAGCTCATAGTAGGGGAGCCCCAGTGCTAGTGCACCATTAGCCAAAAGTGAGTTCAGCTCAGTAACCTGTATCTGGATTCTTAAGGGAATAAAAAAATCAACTCTGACATTCCACAGTGGAGAGAGGAGGATGTGCAATTGGTGTTCCAGGCCCTCACAAGGGGCCCATACCATCAAATACACACACCAATCCCCAACCTCTCTCCCTTCATGGGTTTTGGAACCCATGTCCCATGTTTAGCAAGTACCACCCAACTGAGGTTGAGTCATCTCTGTCACAAAGCCGTCCCACAGCTCCCCATTCACACAATCAGGGTGACAAAACTTTTTTTTTCCTGCCCCAATATCAAAGAAATTGGGGATCCCAGAGCTGTTAAAATAACCATCCCAGTCTGCTGTGGGCTTATGCTAAGTGAAGGGTGGATGCCAATGCAAATCTTTCCCCATTCTTTGAAATTCTTGGAATTCTTTCCACATTCCCTACAATTCACCACCAGATGTCAGGGTAGCGCTCATCCTGGTTCTGCTTTCAGTAGGTGCCTTGTGATTTGACTTCCACATTTAATAGTCTATTTAGTCAAAAAGCTCTCTTGACTTTGTTCTACCTGTAACTGTACATAAAGCACATTGAGGATCCTGGAGTACTAGATGTAAGCAGATACATTGGGCCAGTTCCATCCCTGGTTTAATTCCACTGAAATTAGTGGAGTTTCACCAGGGATGAAGTTGACACATACAGGTTTTAATTATTGATAAAGATGTCTCTTTTGATAGAAGGATATATATATATATACATACTTGAAAGATACCATGCCTTCTGAGGGTCAGTATCCAGGGCCGGTGCAAAGATGTTTCGCGCCCTAGGCGAAACTTCCACCTTGCGCCCTCCCCCGTCCCTGAGCCCTCGCCCTGAGGTGCCCCACTGTGGCAGCTCCCCACCCTCCACCCTGAGGCACCCCCTCCCGGCCCCAGCTCACCCCTGCCCCGCCTCCTCCCTGAGCACACCGTGGCTGCTTCACTTCTCCTGCCTACCAGGCTTGTGGAGCCAATCAGCTTAGGCGCCTCAAGCCTGGGAGGCGGGAGAAGTGAAGCAGCCACGGTGTGCTCACGGAGGAGGCGGGGCAGGGGAGCTGGGGCGGGGAGTTCCCCTGCGTGCCGCCCCCCCCTTACTTGCTGCAGGCGTCCCTCCCCGCTCTCCCCGCCCCAGCTCCCTCCGCCTAAATGCCGGCTGCAACCGGGGCGGCCGAAGATCTGGCCGCCGCGGTTGCTGCTGAAGAAAATGCCGCCCCCCAAATCTTAGTGCCCTAGGCGACCGCATAGGTTGCCTAAATGGTTGCACCGGCCCTGTCAGTATCATCCTGCCAGTATTTAAAATGTATTTCAGCACTGGTAACGTAACCACAGTGTTGGCTCTGCACAACATTTCTGGTTCAGTGAACAAAATTCAGACTCTGTCACTTTGAAGATAAAATAGTCTCTCTCAGGATGTACTATCAAAAGTCTGATGAGACAGAGCACTGAAGCTTTGACTGTTTCTTTAGCTTTCACTCTAGAGTCCTTTGGGTTATTCTTTATTAATCTAAAGAAATCACACCTTCTGGCTATTTCACACTGTTTGAATTGTCAAACAAGCCTGACTGCTAGGTTTCCAATTCTGAAGGAGTTCTCGGAGCAGTATGAGTGACCTCAGGCTCTATTTTGATACCTGATAATATTCTCTAGATTTAGATGCTAGAGGTGTAGCCAGTGTTACACATTCTTATTGTGGCAACGTTCTTGGAAGCAGAAAATCACAGTGGAAATTTTTTAAATTTCTGGGCTGGAACCTCAGTTGCTCCTGGGTCACAGTTGGCACAACTGAAAAAGTTGTGGTGGGGAAAGATAGCTCTAAACCACCTTTCCACTTTCTTGAGCCTGGGCAACTAGGGAGTGGAATTAAGGCTTGTTTTAAATTATGCTGGCTCTTGTGATTGTACAGAAACAGCTGTGGTGTTTGAGTATCACCGTACAATTTGTCCTACCTGCTCCCACTTCTGTGACCTAGTATCTAGAGCACTGGACTGGGTCGCAGGAGACTTGGGTGCTAATCCCAGCGCTGTCACTAGCTTGCTTGGATGAGTCACTTCTTCTTTGTGTGCCTTAGTTTTCCTGTCTGTGAATTGATGATAATGATACTAACCTTCTGTGTAAAGTGCTTTGAGACCTATTGATGACAAGCACGATATAAGAATTAGGTTTTATTTATTTATTTATTATTTATTATTTCATATCACCTCACCACCAATATACACCCACTATGTAGAGTGGGGTAGTGAATGATATTTACAGTCAGGGCAGGTACTGTCTCTTGCTCTGTGTTTGTACAATGTTTAGCAAAAGGATGTCCTGATCTCAAGTGGGGTTCTGAGGTGCTACCATAATACAAATAATAACTAATCATCTCTGCTACTCAGAGAATTCGTATCTGTCAGGAGAAATACTCAGTTGGCAGGTTAGGTTTCAAAGAATCCTGAACCCAAGACTGAGGACTGAACCCTCTGCTTCCTGTACTGGGTACTGGTTTTAGCTCTTTTAGAGCTTTTATTTTATGCATGTGTTTGTTTAATAATGGAGATATGTAATGCTTCAGGAGTCACACAGTTTTATTCAGAGTGTATTCACATCAGAACAGAAAATGTTCTTTCTTTCTTTGATGTGGACCCCAGTGCAGAGCATTTTCAAGCTCAAATGCAAATAGGCTGGAATAATTTAAGAGACTAACAGTGTATCTCCTCATAACATTAATAGTTGCCTTGATTTGGAGATATTTGGCTCTGAGCAATGTGCAATTTGTTTGTTTTAAAATTCCTTTTCTGTTTTTTTTTAATATTTAAATTGTCTTGAGTAACTTTTCCATGATAATAGTTTCCCTGAAAATAGATGTTTCCTCGACCTCTTTTATTAGTAGTGATTGCGGATGTAGATTATTGTGGGGGATGAGAGATTTGTAACACAGTGGGTTATTCATTAGCTTTTCTACAATAGGCGCTTGACAGAAAATCGTTCCAATAAAACATTTGTTTTATGTTCTAAGTAAAAAGAATTTAATGATTCAAATAAATTCCTAGTTTCACTATATATATATTATGAGTAATTCTTTGAGCAACTTCTTTAAAGGCATCTAGTACAATATCTGGAAGGAACCCTTCATCTACTGCTATCACCCTCTTTAATTCTGACTTCCTGTATCCCTTTGTCCAATCTGAAGCCTCCTATCTCTGACTGTCCCATCTTGCCTGCTGACTTCCCTTTATACCTCCCTCGTTCCTTCTTAGTCTCTTACTTCCAGCAACTCTCTGTCTTCTGGCACCTTTCACTCTGCCTTCAGGGATGATGATCTTTTCCCTATTCTTAACCCTTCACCCAGTCCCACCATCTCCCCTTCATCGCTAAGCTTCCTTGCAGGTAGAAGTTCTTCAGCTGTCTTTATTAGTAGGAGTGACTACCATAGTCAAAACTGATGTAGGAGTGACTACCATAGTCAAAACCAAATGGAACTACAGCAGAAAATTTCCAGTATAAATTGGCCTGCCTCAGGGGTCAGCACTAAACCCTTATTGGTCTGCAGTTGTCACGGATGTGGTAAGTGAGAATATTACAAAGGAAACCACCTTGGAATGTGTTGTTCACTGATGACTTAATGATATGTGCGGAGGATTGTGAGTCCCAGTAAACCAACTTTGAACAGTGGCAACACCGTTTTGACCAGGTGGGACTTACAGAAAACATTGTTAAGACTGAGGCTTTGATAACTGAGGGAGGAGGACCCACAATAAAGGATATTCCAGGCAGAGAGCTTAGAAGAGTGAAAGAATTTAAATACCTATGATCAGTGTTTGCTGACAGTGGTGCCTTCCTCAGTGATGTCCAGCACTGTAACAAAACTGCTTGGTGAAAATGGCAGGAACTGTCCCCAGGTCTCTGTGATGATAAGATACCAATAAAGTTAACAGATAGAGTGCATAAAAAGTAGTTCGATCCATCTTAGCATAGCAAACAGAGACTTGGCCTGCCACAAGAAAAAAAATCAGAAATTATGATGGTGAGGGGCCTAATGCAGGATGCCCCATTGAAGACAATGTGAGGAAGGATAGGCTACATTGGTATGGACATGTCCAGCAGAGATCTGAGAGTTATATTGCTGGATGGCCCTTGCAGTGATTGCGGATGTAAGACATCAGTGGACGTTAGAAAGACCAATTTGCATACAATCCTGAGTTTTGGAAGAAGGCTATAAAAATCACTACCCACGAATAAGGAAGAAGGCAAGAAAGGAGAAGATTGTTGATATAAGTTACTAGGACTGAGCTGTATAGGAGGTTATTCATTAGCTGTACCTCTAATGGATATACCTTTCTCTCTTTCAACTCTGCTCTGGCTTCCACTTTCCCCATTCTCTTGAAACTACTCCTTAGGGCTGGTTGAAAATTTTCCAGTAAAACTTTTTTCCAACAGAAAATTGATTTTTCAACTAAACAAAAATTTGGGGGGAAGAGTCTGCTTTCTTTTTTTTATAAAACAAAATACTGAGAAATTTGTGATTTTCAGATTTTTAGGGTTTTTTTTTTTACAAAAATTAAGATTTTTCTCGCAGAAACATTTGATGAAAATGAAAGAAATGTTTTTGTAGACATTTTCTGTGGGGAACTCCCCTCACTTACCATTTTCCAACCATACCTACTACTCTCACAAAAGCATCTAACTGCCTTCTGCTGATGTGTCTGCTCATTTCATTTGCATCTCACACCCTGAGCTCCACCTGTGACACCCTCACCACTCCCTTCATGTCCTTCTCTCAGGCTCCCTAAGTTCTATTGGCACCAACTAGCATAGTATCCAGGTGCCTCTCATCTTTGTGCGTTCTTCCTAACTGTGGAACAGCCTTCCTATTTCTGTGATTCAGACTTCCACCCTCTCTTTGGTCTTTTAAACTGCTGCTGAAAATCCACTTCTTGCCAAAAGCCTTCAAACTCAGAATCCTGGCAAAAACACCATTATCACTTTCATTTATATAAATAAATTGCCATCATCCTCTACGTAAACCACAGCATTTTACTCTGTTGTTTGCCTGTCTTTCAGATTATGAAATCCTTACGGATGAGAAGTCTGTGTATTTACAATGCACCCATCACCATGACTAAGAGTCTGGCATTGTGTTTTATATAAGGATGGATTATGATGTCGGCACTTAATCAAGCAATAGCATTCTTAGTCAAAAAGAAGCTGAAATAAAATGAAGTTTGGAATATTTCGCCCGAGAGGAGAGATTATCTTGTAGATTATTTTACTATATGAGAACTAAATTCTCTAAAAGAACGAGGAGTACTTGTAGCACCTTACAGACTAATAAATGTATTTGGGCATAAACTTTTGTGGGCTAAAACCCACTTCATCAGATGCATACAGTGGAAAATACAGTAGGAAGAGATATATATATACACACACACACAGAACATGAAAAAATGTGTGTTGCCATACCAATCTAATGAGATTAATCAATTAAGGTGGGCTATTATCCGCAGGAGCAAAAAAATTATGGTGATAATCAGGATGGCCCATTTCAAATAGTTGACAAGAAGGTGTGAGTAGTAATTTTTCCCTTACTGTTACTCACACCTTCTTGTCAACTGTTTGAAATGGGCCATCCTGATTATCACTACAGCACATCCCTTGGCCCGCACCGCTTCCTGCAGCCCCCATTGGCCTGGAATGGTGAACCGCGGCCAGTTGGAGCTGCAAGCGGCTGAACCTGTGGACACTGTAGGTAAACAAACCTTCCCAGCCTGCCAGTGGATTCTGGCCACATGCCAAAGGTTGCTGATCCCTGCCTTAGTGCAACATACGACTGTCTATTGGCAACTATGTTGTGTCATAGGCAGCAGTGTGTCCCAGGGAAATTCACAATATCATTTTAATGCTTACCAACCTGGTAAACTTTTTTGAAAAAGTCTTGACTAAAATCTGATAAATAGCACTAGTAAGGTCATATCACCTTTTATGGAATTGAGGCTCTCAAACTGTACCATAGCCTCTTTATGGATAGAAATTCCATGCTTGAACAATAAGAGTATATCAGTAGGAATATACTACCAACCACCAGACCAGGATGGTGAAGGAGATTGTCAGACACATAGATGAACATGATATGTTGAGGAAGATTCGACATGATTTTGGAAAGGGAAATCATGACTTACCAGTCTATTTTTCTTTGAGGGATTCACCAAGCATATGGACAAGAGTGATCCAGTGGATGTAATGTATTTGGACTTTCATAAAGCCTTTGACAAGGCCCCTCACCCAAGGCACAGTAGGTCTTCTCATGGATCAGTAACTGCGTAAAAGATAGGAACCAAAGGGTAGGAATAAATGGTCAGTTTTAACAATGGAGAAGGCAAATAGCAGAATCCTCCAAGGAGCTGTACTGCATATTCATAACTGATCTGGAAAAGAGAGTGAACAGTGAGATGGCAAAATTTGAAGACAATACACTCAAGTTACTCAAGATAGATAAGTCCAAAGTTGACTCTGAAGAGTTACAAAGGGATCTCACTGAACTCGGTGACTGGGCAATAAAATAGCAAATGAAATTCAATGTTGATGAGTGTAAAGTAATACGCACTGGAAAATATAATCCCAGCTACACATACAAAATGATGGGATCCAAAATAGCTGTTACCACTCAAGAAAGAGGTCTTGGAGTCATTGTGGCTGAAAAAATCCATTGGCAGTCAAAAAAACCATACACAATGTTAGCAACTATAAGGAAAGGGATAGATAGTAAAACAAAATATATAATAATGCCATTATATAAATTCATGGTATGCCCACACCTACAATAATACATGGTCACCTCATCTCACAAAAGATATATTAGAATTGGAAAAGGTATGCAGAAGGGCATCAAAAACAATTAAGAGTATGGAACAGCTTTTATATGAGCAGGGATTAAGACTTGGACTGGTCATTGTACAAAAGAGACGTTGTGTGGGGGAGTATGATAGAGGACTATACAATCATGTGTGGTGTGGAGAAAAAATGAGTAGGGAAGTGTTATTTAATCCTTCACATAATACAAAACCTAGGGGTCACCTGATTAAATTAATAGGCAGCAGGTTTAAAACAAGCAAAAGGAAGTACTACTTCACATAGTGTACAGTCAACGTGTGGAACTTATTGCCAGGGTATGTTGTGATGGCTAGAAGCATAACTGGGTTCAAAAAGAATTAGATATCTTCATGGAGGATAGATCCATCAATGGCCAAAATAGTCAGGGATGCAACTCCATGCTCCGGGTTTCCCTAAGCCTTTCACTGCCAGAAGCTGGCACTGGACAACAGGCGGATGCATCACTCAAAATTGCCTTCTTGTGGTCACTTCCTCCAAAGCTTCTGGCACTGGCCACTCTTTGAAGACAGGATATTGGGCTAGATGGACCATTGGGCTGACCCCATATGGCCATTATTATGTTCTTATATGGCCTTCTTTTCTCCAGATTGGCAGCCTTGCATCTAGCATGACTGCCTGGTTTACGCTGGGAGGGTTGGCCCATAATAAATGAATGTACCAAACTTCAGAGGCCTGACTTTCTAACATGCTGTGTACATACAGCTCCCATTGATTTCAGCTGGAGTTGTGGCTGCTCAGCACTTCTGATAATCAACTCCAATAGTTCTGCTCCCCGTCTGTCAGTCAGCAAGCGACCCATGACAGGCACGTGCTTTATATTATGTGTTTATTTATAAAGCTCCTTAAGATGTTTGACTGAAAGGTGCTCTGCTGTATAATATTACTATTAGAAATACCTTCTCTGATATCAGCCAATAAAATGTGTGGCTAAAAGGTTTTCGTTCTGGTTTTCTTCATCCAACATGAGTCACCTCTTTTTTGTGAATTGAAAGGGCATGAAGATTGGAGTTTTTGGCTGATATTGTTGATGAGTGAGTCAGCATAAGTTGCTTTGCTTGCGCAGAGCAGCAGATGTAAGAGGCTGAACATGTCACCTTCATGGCATGCTCTCAGACCATGGTGGGGTTATTTTTCTTTGCATGGAATGCGTTGCTGTACAAAAATGTTTCTTTTTGAACAATAAATTGTGTACATGGAGTATCGCATACATTTGCAGAAAGTGGGCAAAACCTGCCCCATGGAATTTGCTAATAATGGCCACTTTTTTCACTTGGCCTTTCAAGTTGTTTTATAGTTTCATAACTACTACAGTAGCTGTTTTGGTCTTGAGATACATACAATAATGAGACAGTTTGGCACCTTCATCTTGAATCTGAGGTATCACTGAAACCATATTTCCATCAGGATAATTTTTTCCTGACCTGAGATTGTTGTTCACATTGTTGTCTTTATGAAAAAAAATTATCAGGTTTAGTACTGAAATGGAAACTGTTACATTTGCGGGTATCAGAATTTAGCACAGCTCACTCGTGAGTCAGGTCATATCCTTTAGATTCTGACCTCTCACCCTTCTCTTTGAATCCCTCTGCTGTTTTCCTTTGCCCACTACATCAAGTTTAAATGTCTCTACTCATCTTCAGCTTCTCCCCACCCCACATCTTGGATCACGTTTCTTACCTTCTTCCAAGTCCCCATTTTGCCAGTCTCAACCTCCCCTTCCTTCTTGCATTCTCATCTTCATGCCTTTTGACATGCTGACTCCTACTGAATAACCTCCCAAGCCCAGTAACCTCCACCCTCTCCTTATTCAGACCCCTAATTCCCACTGCTTTGCTTCCATATGGGTTGTATAGTGAAAGGGAGTGGAGGGGTTCCAGGTTGTATTGGTCTTTTCCATGAACAAAGACTTTCTGGTGAGCATCATACTATGCCACTTGTTAGGATGTGTGATCAGTGAGAGGCGGCATGGTCTTGGAACAGAGCATGTGAGTGTGAGCCAGGAATTCCTGAACTCTAGTGCAAGATATTCCATTGGTTTGCTGTGCAGCTTTGGGGGAAATTACGAACACCCTCTGTATGACAGCTTTGTCCAGCTGTAAAATGACCAGGGATAACACTCCACCTCACAGTAGTGTTGTCAGGATTAATTAGTTAATGCAGCACTTGGAGAATGTAAAGTGATACATCAACATTTATTATTAATGGTTCCTAAGAAGTATAGCAAAATAATGTTGCTGTTCATTGGCTTGTATAGGAGGGTTTTATCCACTTGATCCAGATGTGTTTCCAGATGTTTTCCACAGAAAAATGGCATAAACCAAGAGCCATCGAGACACTTCCTGTGAAATCTTGGCCCAGTTGAAGGCAATGGGAGTTTTGCCACTGACTTCAATGGAGCCAGGATTACACGCAGAGCTCACATGGTGGTATTGCATTACTATTGGCTGATGCAGTGTCTTATAGCAGTGTTCTTTTGATTCACTGAACACTAAAATAAAAATGTATGACAGTTTTAATTACTTTACACTGCACACAACGATTTTAAATATTAAAACCTATTATACCATGATTTAATATGCACGTCACACCATAAATTCTTTATATTGTAGTTCTGTGCAGTGTGGACTAATCCCTCGCCCCTATTTTTTCTTTAAAGAGAGCATCAATCTTCAAAACTGAATTGCTTTTAAAAATTGAAAGTCTTCCAGTAACTCTAATCAGTGTGTTCATTTATGCAACACCATAACCCTGATTTGATATTTTAATTAAAAGTATTATTTCACCCTAAACTCACACATTTGAGGTGTAAAAGGAATGTACAGCATTTTCTTTAATGTCCAAGTGTTAGCATTTGATCTGCTTTTCAAATGCACAATTTAGCGGGTACAATGGCCGGATGCCCGGTTTTCGAAAGTCCAATCAAAAAGGGGACCTGACAGTGTCCAGTCACATCTACTGACTGAATACCCAAACTCTGGTTACTGTGGGTGGGGGAGGCAAGGAGGCACTGAGTCATCACCCGTGGCAGCTCCTACTTAGCTGGGACCGCCTCCTACCTGTGTCTTGCAGCTGCAGCTCCCAACCCGGGCTCCACACCAAATCCCTCCTGATCCAGGCAGGGAGGTGGGAGGGGAAAAGCAGTGAGCGACAGGGGAGATGGGGGAACAGGAGCGAACGGGGCTGGGGGCTTGGGGAAGGGGCAGGGTAGGAACAGGGCCTTGGGGGAAGAGGTGGGTCAAGGGTGAGGCCTGCAGGGAAGGGCAGGGGAAGGGGTGAATCCTCAGCAGGAAGGGGTGGGGAAGGAGAGTGTGCTGCTGGAGTGTCCAGTTGTAAAATATTCCAAAGTTGGCAACCCTATGTACAACTGTGCTATTGAGGTTTTTGGAGGTTTTTTTACTGGGAAAAATTATGGTGTGATTATGAATGTTTCATATATTGCATGTTTGGTAATAACACGAAAGATCTTTATTAAGAGAATTATTTACAGAGATGCTGCCACTGCAGATAGCATTCTAGGCATGTGCTGACAGATCGGCTAATGGACAATATTAGGAGTCAAGATACCTGGTTTCTAGTCTCATCTCAGCCATCTACTGATTTCTTAACAAGTTATTACCTTATTATTAGGTGCCAAATTTAAAATGAAGGGTGCGCTACGTTTGTCTTTAATGAACCTTACTGTTCTCTACTCTTGATTTTGGCAGATATTACTTATTGTTCTGAACTATTGTTAATGAGAGAAGGCTTGCATGAAAAGGTGGGGTTTGTATTGTGTTCCAAAACTGGTCAATATGATCTGCAGTAATGAAGTCTGCAGCGGGAGCTGAGTCATACATGGAGTACACTGATTGGCACCATCTGAAAATCTGGCCCCAGTCTCTAAATTACCAGATCCTAGTCCTTTTAAAACCTTAACAGTTAGGACCAGGACTTGGAATCAGACTACAGAAATGAATGCAGAGCCTAGCAGAATATGTGGAGAATTGGTGTGATGCACTTTTTGTGATCTGTCTTGCTTAAAAGGTGGAATTCAGCATATTGCTCAATTTTTTTGTATGACTTTCACCACTGTTCCCGAGTGGTGTGATTTGCAGTAATATAAATTGAAGGTGAAAAAAACATAGATTACAATGTCTAGATGTGCTCCCATCATAATTATTCCTGGGCAACTGAAGGAAGAACAATGCATTTCTTGCCGTTGTTTTTATCAGTGTGTTTCAAAAGCCAGAACAAGGGGATTCTTAATGCTATATACTGGAACACCCTATTGGAAGAGATCTGTTTTCATAGCCTGTTGTTATCTCCTTAATCTCAAAAACAGGAAGGAATAAAAAATAATCACATCGAAGCAGCCAAACCCAAGTATTATGTATTATTTTAACATTGTGTTATGCATAATTATTATGCTTATTTCAGTGCTGTTTGTATATTTGGCCTTGATACTATGGCAGTGAAAGTTAACCATCCTGCTAGTTAGATTGGTGTCATTTGGCAATCCTCGGTTACAGAGCTGTCATCTTTGTACAGGTCTTCAATGTATTCTACAGTGGGTCCCAAATGCTTTTGGAATGCCATAGTTGTTGAACTCTTATTTTAATTTTCAGGTGTTTTAGTTTTATTTTACAGCACCATCAAAATGCTTTCTTATCTTGAAATCTCATGCTATCCTCAATACCAGAGGGCCACTGCACAGTACAAGTATATTTGCTGCATAATAAAACCATATTTTATTAACTAAAACTCATTAATTGCCTAATAAAACTCCAGGGCTTCAGTGCATGAAACATTTAAGCATCATTTATCCAATAATTTGGCACGCTCACCTCAGAAAGAAGCATGCGGCACCTGTTCTTAGTTAAAGCATGTACTACTAATTCCATCAGACACTTTTCATCTTCTAGAAAGAATCCCTTTGTTATGTAGCCAAGGTGTTCAGAGCCAGATAGAAGAAAAGAAACAAATTGAACAACTTTCCTTGCAAGCACCTTTGTGCTTTGTCCCCTACATTAAAGGATCTCCTGATAAAGATCCACAACGCCATATTGTCTTCCTTTAAATCCTTCCTTAAAACTCACCTCTGCCCTGATGCCTCCAACACACTTGACAATGAGCAGGCAGCTGGCATAGTGTACTCACTGCTTACAATGCTAATCCTAATTGTCTGCCTGTTACCTTGTGCTGGCTCTGCCCATGTATTGTCTCACATCATATACTTACACTGTAAGGCCCAGAGTCTCAGATGTATTTAGGTGCCTAACTTCCAGTGGGCCTCATCTCTTTGGGTCAAGGCCCATCTTTTCATTATGTATGTATACAGTGCTTCGTACAATGCTGCCCCAATTTCCAGTTGGAACTGATAGGTGCGATCATGTTACATATAAATAATGGTAAACTTCTCAGGTTACTTCATAGAGATTTATTAAATAATATGAAAATGGAAGGTTTCTACACCCTCAGCATCCATCAAAATGAAACAGTTGCCCATAAATCTTGTTCATGTGTATTTAGTGTTGAAATAAGAGGAGAAGCTTCTTTTCAATACTTGTCACCTCTGGTCAGCTGTCCTCCAGATGTCACACAGACCCACACCCCCAAATCCAATCACATGTGGGGTTTCCATCAACTCACTGATTGGGGGAGCATCACATAATGTTTCTGCTCCTGCTTCTTCTTCGTTCAGGGCTTTCTGTCAGTTTTTCTGCCCCTTTCCTCCCTTCTGCACCACTTAGACAATAAAGAATCTGGCCTTTTATCTGTAACTAATACTGGCTTATTTTTAACTAGTACTGGTTTTGTGTGTTTTTTTTTTAATGCATTTACTAAAATACTGTGGAGAAAGCACAAGCTACTCTTATCATATTCCATGTCAGTTTTAAAACTCAAACAGTTTTATTTAAAAAAAGGCACAAAAGTGGAGGTTTGTTTTTTTTTTAAAAAAGAGGGGTTTTGTGCTTTTTATTTGCATGCAGAAAGTAAGGGAATATTTATTAGTTAATTCTCTTTGGTGCCATGATCTCTTGCAAATGCATGGCATACAATGTTAGCTAAAATTGAATAAGGTCCAGCGTATATTCCAGTTGGGAATTTGTGATCTTATCTTCTATTGTTGAGCTTGATTTTTTTTCCAGTACTGTATAGTATTTGGTTTTGTTCACACTTTCCCTCTTACCAGGGGCGGCTCTAGACATTTCGCCGCCCTAAGCAGGGCGGCATGCCGCGGGAGGCGCTCTGCCGATTACCGGTCCCGTGGCTCCGGTGGACCTCCCATAGGCGTGCCTGAGGAGGGTCCGCTGGTCCTGTGGCTCCACTGGGAGGGAGATCCACCGGAGCCGCCTGCACCCCTCGCGGCATGCCGCCCCAAGTACGCGCTTGGCATGCTGGGGTCTGGAGTTGCCCCTGCCTCTTACCTAAATCCTACCCTAGTCAAATCAGTGGAGTTTTTCTTATGGTAGTGATAGATATCCTGCCACCAGTCTGACCCCAGAACTCCCAGTGACTTCATCTAGGTTCTTCATGCAGACTACTTACAAGATATGGTGCTAAAGCCTAATATACAGTAATATTCCTCATTATTGCCATGAATTGTAATTAAGTTAGAAACAATGAACATGCAGCAAGAGAGATATCTCTTTAAGGAATCGAAAAGTATAATCTACAAATGCTGGGGAGGGAAAAGCCGCATTAAACAAATCTGTAAGAAAAAGATCCTAAGACTAAATGAGCCACCAATTAGAACTGTTTGTTCTCATGTAAAGACCAAGTGCCATAATTATGCCATTGATCCACACCCTAAAGACTCATTGATTTTGCAATGTATTTTGTGTGTGGAAAGCATGGTAAAAGATATGGCTTTTAGTGAAAATCGACTTCAAGAAGATGAATGATGGTCTAAACACCTTGTTTCAAATCATTTAAGAAAAGTTATAACAACTCAATTATTCTTACATTGGGACTAGGGTTCTCCCTACCACAGGGTGTCTGTTGGGAGCTCCAGTTCTCTTCTTTTTATACAGGGTATATTCAATCTTACAGATGTTCACACTTGGAAATAGTGCCATGAGTCAGGCTTGAGTCCGGAGCAATGGCTTTCTTAGATAGTGCAGATGGGATACAGCATTTTATGGGGAGAAAGATATGTTCTGCTTTGCTTTTCCAGTACGTTTCAGTCATATGATTGGCTGCAGAGGACCATGAAGATGTTTATGGAAGAAAATATATTGTTGTAAGGGAAGAGGGGGATGAAGGGTTATCATGAAGGACAAAAAGAGTTCCTGAAAGAAGACAAGTATCAGAGGGGTAGCCATGTTAGTCTGGATCTGTAAAAGCAGCAAAGAATCCTGTGGCACCTTATAGACTAACAGACGTTTTGGAGCATGCATGCATCTGACGAAGTGGGTATTCACCCACGAAAGCTCATGCTCCAAAACGTCAGTTAGTCTATAAGGTGCCACAGGATTCTTTGCTGCTTTGAAAGAAGACATGTGACAATAGTCCAGGTCAAATGTTTGGGCTAAATATAAAATAATAACTTGGGTTCATGTGGTACTTTTTTTTCCGAGGCTCTCAAAGACCCTTGCAAATAATTAACTAAAGTCTGTGAGGTAAGGAATTCTTATAATAGTGATTTTGATATTCCTTTTACAGATGCGTGAATTGAGGGACAAAGAAATTAAATGTGAGGCAGCAAATCAATGTCCTAGCTAGGACCAGAACCCAAAAGGCTTAAATCCTAGACCCCAACTTGAGAACACTAGTGGTATTAGTTGCACAGGGTTTTGTATTATTACATGAAATATTTTACAACTACAGTAGTTCTGATTATCAGACACTGGTTATTAAGATTAGATTTTTAAGTGGCACTGATGTAATAAAGTGCTTTGGATGTAAAGATTTATCCTTGTTTTGGAAAGCTGGGATTTTCAAAGGTCCCTAGCGGCATAAAGAGTGCCGCTCCCATGAAAGTCAATGAGAGTAGGGACCCTAACTTCAGTAATTGCCTTTGAAAATTGCAGTCTCTTTGTTTAACTACTGCACAATATCTTTTTGCTGTGAATACTGTTCTTCCCCATGCCCAGTACTGACAAAACATTAATTTGGAAATAGTGTGAAGAAAATGTTTGCATGAATATAAAATTGGGCACAGCTGTTCTAGGAAAACACACAAGTAAAATGATATGGAAAATGCAAGCAAGGAATCCTGTTATGTTTAAAATATGAAACTATGTGGGAAGAGAGTAATGAGAAATTGTGGTGAAAATGATTTCATTTAAATAGGAAATATTTCCTTTATGGATCCAGTGAGTTAAGGATTCATGAGTATTTGTCAAAGTTAATGTTGTGGAGCTGAGCTGTGTTGCTCTTTCCTGGAGAATTAAAGGTGTTGTCTTCTTCTGTATTACATATTCTCTTTTAAAAATGAAGAGAATGCAATGATTAATACATATGCTGCTAAACTCTCAAAAGTGATAAAAACTTGATTCAGCTTCAGAACATGAGTATTTTGCTTCCTGTGAAAAACTAATGAACTGTATGAATAGAGGAGTTAAAACTGCAAATGATGAATGGTACTCCCCAGGAAAGTCAGTCTTTGTTCAGTTTCTGGACTTGCTCGGGAAGAGAACCATAAAAATTTTTCACTCTTACTCTTTCAGTGCCACCCCTGTTATATGACTCATGGTCATGGTGAAAGAATGATGCCTTATCTACTTTTCATAGTACATACTGGGAAATGTAGTAGTTGCAGATGCAGATTTTAAAATATCTGAATAAAAATGACTTATTTTATTATTTTCCTCACTAAAACAATGCATCAGAGACTTTGTCAAAAGAGCTTTTGCTTACTTATAAAAAAACTTCTTGTGTTCTTATTACACAAAATGGCACCACATATAGCCTGAATCTTGACTTGTAAGAAGCCATTATAATCTTACATTAAACTGGCAAATCTGTAACACAGAGAACTGTTAAAATCTGTTTTATTCTTGTATATTCTTAGTATTATTTTAAATTACATTTAGCTTTTGGGCAAACTAACAGCCAGTTTCCAGAAAAGGATAATACATCTTTTCACGAGCTGTTTCTCACAGCTTGGGAGAATGTTCGACCATATTGTGACAAAGTTCCTCCTTTACCTTGGTGGGTCCTGCGCTTATTGGCGGATTTGCGCATATTGGCGGATCTTCCCCTCTGGTGGAACCCACAGTCTGGGTCAACTCCTCCTGTATCTGATCAGGAGTTGCGAGGTTTGGGGGGAACCTGGGCCCGCCCTCTACTCCGGGTTCCAGTCTGGGGCCCTGTGGATTGCAGCTGTCTATAGTGCCTCCTGTAACAGCTGCAAGACAGCTACAACTCCCTGGGCTACTTCCCCATGGCCTCCTCCAAACACCTTCTTTATCCTCACCACAGGACCTTCCTCCTGCTGTCTAATAATGCTTGATTGTCTGATAATTCCTCAATCCTCCAGTAGCACATCCTCTCAGTCTCAGCTCCTTGCGCCTCTTGCTCCCAGCTCCTCACACACGCTTCCTGTCCTCTGGCTCCTCCCCGCCTGACTGGAGTGAGCTCCTTTTTAAACGCAGGTGCCCTGATTAGCCTGCCTTGATTGGCTGCAGGTATTCTAATCAATGTAGCTATTTCCACTGCCTTCTAGAAAGATCTTAATTGGCCCCAGGTGCCTTTATTAACCTGGAGCAACTGCCATTTGGTTACCATGGTACTAGAGATTTGTTTAGCCTGGGGCTAACATACCTGTTCCTCAGTACTTTCCTGTAGCCATCTGGCCTTGCCCCATCACAATATATATTCATTCAAGGAGATTGTTTCTTGGCTTTCTTTTTCTATATTGTTGTATTCTAACACAGCGCACTAAATACGCAATTCTTCAGAAAACTAGTGTAGGTCTGATGACTTGGGGAAATGACTAATTGGTTTTCCACTGGACGTCTTTGTCTGGTGCTCACTTGGGTCACATTTGTACCATATATACAGAATGATGAGCTTGAGGCCATTGCAAACCAATTTCAATTATATTAGCCACTTACCCTGAATTAATTTCTCAGTCATAATTGTATATGAAAAATAGGTGACTTAATGTCAACATTTTCAGTACACAAGCAAATGAGGATATATCTAAAACAACATGTATTTGACCTAGGCTGACCAGACAGCAAGTGTGAAAAATTGGTGCTGGGGTGGGGGTTAGTAGGCTTCTATATAAGAAAAAGCCTCAAATATCAGGACTGACCCTATAAAATCGGGACATCTGGTCACCCTAATTTGACCAAGCACTCATCAGGAAACTCCCATTAAAATCAGTGGGAGGGTGGGAAAACAAGACATGTAGGTTTGTGTTCTTGAGATATTCCTGTATATGCACTGTGGCAAAGTTATAGGTATTGTGGGAACCCTAAACTTTGAAAGATTGTGCATACAAAAGGTAGGAAATTTAGTTACTGTACATTTTTGTTATTGTTGTAAACATGAGAGAAAAGATTTGAACAGACAGATTAATCCACACAACTAAGTTCTACTCTGTTACAAATTAAGAGTAATCTTGTGAAGTCAGTGGAGTTACTCTAGATTTACAATGGAGTAATGGACAGCAGTATTTGGTCCACATTGCAGTTTTTTGGATGACTGTACCAATGCATGTTCAAATAAACATTTCAGTGTAATGGGGCCTAATATATATACACCAAGGAATTATGTACTCTGTATGAAATTCATGCCAATTCAATGGGACATATTTGCCCTTAGTACAACTTAAGCCTTTAATATGTGCCCTAAACACAGGTATGTTTGGGGTATTTTCCATAGACTTCAGTGGGGCCAGGATTTCACCCTAGGTCAGTTTCACTTTTGATACTCTCCCTGTTTAAAACTATAGTAGAATGTAGTGCTACATTGATTTTTTAATATATCACTGACCTACCCTAGCAGCGTCACTATATATATTGAAATTCTGTACTGGATCTCTCAAGTATTGCTGATCAGACCGCCTATGCACCATAATTTTTCCTTATTTTTTGAATTATATCATTATGAAACTATTGTTTTATCATAATGTGTCACAGAGATATAGACAATAAGCTGTTTCTCAGGTACTCACCAAGTCATGGGTCTAAGTGCATTAAAATGTTGTGGGTGAAATTCATTCTTGTGCAGAGTGCCTGTATTAAGGACATCATACAATTTAAACTACACTTAAATCCTTAATCTGGGTGTGTGTTCTCTACTAATATGATTTTCACCCTATATGAATTCCCTTGCTGTTGAATGACATTGTTTCTTGGCCATGGAACTAAAAACATTCAGGAATTTGGGACATGTCAGGAAATTGTGATTGTGAAGTGCTGATCACAGCACTTTGTCACGGTTACATTAATTTAACAACATTTTCCATTTTCCACCACAGAATTGATCTCAGAACTGTGTTGGATCTTACTCTGCTGAACAGATGTTATAATAAGATGTTACAAAAACTAATTTACTCTGTGGAGGAAAGCAACAGCAAAATATTTCAATTAACATGACGGGTGTAGTTGCATTAAAACAGTTTGACAAAACTATTATGTAATCATTAAAAGGATCACTGAATATATTTAGTCAAATATGTGATGTCATTCAACGGTTTCTACAGGTAGATTGATAGCACAATATAATAAAGATCTTTGTTGATGTAAACGTTAGCCAGAAGAATATATGCCTTATTTTAAACCTTGTATTTTAAAGTTGTTGCAAAAACCTGAATGTTTTATATTAATGTATTCATTCACTGCTTCCAAATTATACATATTATTTTGTTGCTTCTTAAATATAAACATTATAAATATTTTAGAGTTTTTATGCTTCTGTCTTCTGTTTTCCACAACTGGTGATCTAATTTGCCAATTTTGGTTAAAAAAACACCATCAATTTGAAATCTAATCCATTTAAAAAACTGAATTAAAAAGTCAACAGCTGATGACCCCCCTGCCAATGTTTGTGGTTTTCACAATCACAGTTTCCTATTTCTTTTTAAGAATTGTTTTTTCTCTCCCGTGTTGCTCTGCAAGAACTTAATTCTGCATTCGTGGCTGTCAAAGGAAGTGTTGCCATTGACTTCATTGGATGCAGACTCTAAGGGTATGTCTACACTACGAGATTATTCCGATTTTACAGAAACTGGTTTTTTAAAACAGATTGTATAAAGTTGAGTGCATGCGGCCACACTGAGCATATTAATTCGGCGATGTGTGTCCATGTAGCGAGGTTAGCGTCGATTTCCAGAGCGTTGCACTGGGAGTAGCTATCCCATAGCTATCCCATAGTTCCCGCAGTCTCTCCCTCCCATTGGAATTCTGGGTTGAGATCATAATGCATGATGGAGCAAAAACAGCGTCGCTGGTGATTCTGGGTAAATGTTGTCACTCAATCCTTCCTCCGTGAAAGCAACAGCAGACAATCATTTCGCCCCCTTTTTCTCTGGATTGCCCTGGCAGACACTGTAGCATGGCAGTCATGCAGCCCGTTTAGCCTTTTGTCACTGTCACCGTATGTGTACTGGATGCTGCTGACAGACGTGGTACTGCAGTGCTACACAGCAGCATTAATTTGCCTTTGCAAGGTAGCAGAGATGGTTACCAGCCCTACTGCACCGTCTGCTGCTTTGGAAATTGGCGATGACGGTTACCAGTCATATTGTACCATCTGCTGCTGTCATGGGTGCTCCTGGCTGGCCTTGCTGAGGTCGGCTGGGGGAGCATGGACAAAAATGGGAATGACTTCCCAGATCATTCTCTTCTTTATGTTTTGTCTAAAAATAGAGTCAGTCCTGCCTAGAATATGGGGCAAGTGTACTAGAGAACCAGAGAACACAGCCGCTCCGGGTCAGAGCCCCAGATATCCCGCAGAAATGATGAGCTGCATGCCATTCTAGAGGGTGCCCCTGCAACAACCCCACCCGTTGCTTCCCTCTTCGCCCACCCCTCCTGGGCTACCATGGCAGTTATCCCCTCATTTGTGTGATGAAGTAATAAAGAATGCAGGAATAAGAAACACTGACATTTTAGTGAGATAAAATGAGGGGGAGGCAGCCTCCAGCTGCTATGATATTCCAGGCAGGACATCTCCATTACTCATTAAAGGGTGAGGAGGGAGAGGTGCACAGCATCCCATTTCTATGATAGTCCAGAATCTCCATTAGACATGAAGGGGTCCAGTTCTATTGCACCATCTGCCAGGACTGAATCTCCAGGATACAAAACTTAAGGAAGGGAATGACTGGGAGTCATTCCCATTTTTGCCCAGGCACCCCCCGCTGACCTCACCGAGGCCAGCCAGGTGCACTCACAGGATGATGACAAGGACAGCTATCAGTCATATTGTACCATACCGTCTGCCACCGGGAAGGGGAGGGGAGAGGATGCAGCACCCCGTCTACCAGCAGCATCCAGTAGACATATGGTGACAATCAAAAGAGGCGAGAAACGATTTTTTTCTCTTTTCTTTGAGGGGGGATGGGGGAAATTTACAACATATTCCCTGAACCACTGGCGATAATGTTTTTGACCCTTCAGGCATTGGGAGCTCAGGGAAGAATGCAAATGCTTTTCGTAGACTGCAGGAACTGTGGGATAGCTCGAGTCCTCAGTCCCCCCTCCCTCCCTCCATGAGCGTCCATTTGACTCTTTGGCTTTCTGTTACGGTTGTCACACAGCACTGGGTTGAGTCCCTGCTGTGGCCTCTGTCTATCATAGCCTGGAGATTTATTCAAATGCTTTGTCATTTTGTCTTCTGGAATGGAGCTCTGATAGAACAGATTTGTCTCTCCATAAAGCGATCAGATCCAGTATCTCCCGTACAGTCCATGCTGGAGCTCTTTTTGGATTTGAGACTGCATGGCCACGCATGCTGATCAGCGCTCCATGCTGGGCAAACAGGAAATGAAATTCCAAAGTTCGCAGGGCTTTTCCTGTCTACCTGGCCAGTGTATCTGAGTTCAGATTGCTTTCCAGAGTGGTCACAATGGTGCACTGTGGGATACCGCCCGGAGGCCAATACCGTTGAATTGCGGCCACACTAACCCTAATCCGACATGGCAATACTGATTTCAGCGCTACTCCCCTCGTCGGGGAGGAGTACAGAAATCGGTTTTAAGAGCCCTTTATATCGATATAAAGGGCTTTGTTGTGTGGACAGGTGCAGGATTAAATTGGTTTAACGCTGCTAAATTTGGTATAAACGCGTAGTGTAGACCAGGCCAAAGAGACCCACACAAACAAAAGAAGAAATTGACTGTACAAAGAAGCTGAGCAAATGATCATACCGAAAAGGCTGTAAATGCACAAAGTAAAAACTGGGGGGTTGGAAATTCAGAAACATGAGTAGATTTGCCTTTTCATGTTTATAAAATGCGTTTTATATAGCATATGAATGTGTTTGATACTCCTGAATGTATCATCTTCCACAGGATGCCTAGCAAATCTGTGAATGTGAAAGCCATAACAGGATGGAAAATTGCTATTTTAAGTTTACACAAAGCTGCCAGTTGGTATCTTCTGATTTGCCCATGCACCTGCTTCACTCTGCCAGTGATGTCACTCTTCTCCAACAAATGACTTTGTGCTTACTTCCACCCTGTTGCTTACACATGGAATGTGCTTCCAAAGCTTGTCTGCAAGGCCACTGCAACTACCTTTTCTCCATTCAACTTCCTTCTTAAGACCTGCTTATTCTGTGATGCCTACAGTAAATTAGACAATCAATAATGACATGGTTGAGAGGCAGTTGGGGATAGTCTAGATAGCTAGTAAAAAAGGGAGTGTCCTTACTCCAGTGGTTTTAAATCTCTTCCATACCAGACCCCTCTCCAATCACTTATATAACTGGTACTTCCCTGCCATTTAGCTGTACAGATGGGCAGGGTGGTTGCAATGACCATCTGATACATGTTTACAGCTCCAAGTTACAACCCTGCCATACTGCATCAGACCAATGGTGCATCTAGTTTGACATTTTGCATCTTTCAGCAGCAGCTAATACCAAACGCTTCAAAAAGAAGGTATAAAACTTAATTAATGTACAAATTATGTAATAACATTGTGATAAATGAAGGGAAGAGGGTCCTTTTATGGACACCCAGCCAATAGTTATAAAATCCTTCTTAGACAAATTGGAGTATTGGGCCTAAAGAAATCTGATGAGGTTCAACAAGGACAAGTGCAGATTCCTACACTTAGGAAGGAAGAATTCCATGCACCGCTCCAGGCTGCAGACCGACTGGCTAAGCAGCAGTTCTGCAGAAAACCTGGGGATTACAGTGGATGGCAAGCTGAATATGAGTCAGCAGTGTGCCCTTGTTGCAAAGAAGGCCAACGGCATATTGGGCTGCATGAGTATGAGCACTACCAACAGATCGAGGGAAGTGATTATTCCCTTCTATTCAACACTGGTGAGGTCACACCTGGAGTATTGTGTCCAGTTTTGGTCCCCTTACTACAGAAGGGATGTGGACAAATTGGAGAGACTCCAGCAGAGGGCAATGAAAATTATTAGGGGGCTGGGGCACATTACTTACGATGAGAGGCTGAGGGAACTGGGGTTATTTAGTCTGCAGAAGAGAAAAGTGAGGGGGTATTTGATAGCAGCCTTCAACTACCTGAAGGGGGTTTCCATCGAGGATGAAGCTAGGCTGTTTTCAGTGGTGGCAAATGACAGAACAAGGAGCAATGGTCTCAAGTTGGAGTGGAGGAGGTCTAGGTTGGGTATTAGGGAAAACTATTTCACTAGGAGGGTGGTGAAGCACTGGAATGGATTACCTAGGTAAGTGGTAGAATCTCCATCCTTAGAGGTTTTTAAGGCCTGACTTGACGAAGCCTTGGCTGGGATGATTTAGTTGGTGTTGGTCCTGCTTTGAGCAGGGGATTGAACTAGATGACCTGCTGAGGTCTCTTCCAACCCTAATATTCTGTGATTCTATGATTCTTAGTAGCTGTTTTCTAATTGTTCTACCTGTAAAGGGTTAAAAGGTCTTACTGCTATGCATAGGTAAGAGGACGTGAGTGGGCACCATGCCAAAAGAGCCAATGGGAAGGCTAGAGCTTTTTAAAATTGAAACAAGACTCCCTTTTTGTCTGTCGTTCTCTCGGCGAGAGGCGGATGATAGAGCTATGCTGTAAAAAGCTTGGGCTGGGTATGAAAAAATCATCAGTATCATACCTAGAGAAACTACTCGTTATATAAGTAGATCGGGAAATGTCTAGGAAGACACAATTAGGTTTATTCCTTTTATTTCATTATGGCTTGTGGACTCCTCTATGCTAACCCCAGGTGCTTTTGTTTTGCTTGCAACCTTTAAGCTGGACCTCAAGAAAGCTATTCTTGATGCTTAATCCCTGTAATTGCTCTTTGAAAATCTAGCAATAGCCCAAGTTCCCAGATGTATTTTCTTTCTTTTTTTATTAATACAATTTACCTTTATTTTAGAACAGAATTGGATTTTTGTGTCTTAAAAGATGTTTGTGCATAGGTTGTTTAATTAGCTGGTGGCAACAGCTAGTTCCCTTTTTTTTCTTTCTCAGCTCTTTCCCGGGAGGCTGGGTGAAAGGGCTTGAGGGTACCCCCCCAGGAAGGAATTCCCAAGTGCGTCTTCCTGGGCTCTCAAAGGGGTTCTGCACTTAGGTGGTGGCAGCATCTACCAATTCAAGGTCAGAGAAAAGCTGTAACCTTTGGAGTTTAATACAAGCCTGGAGTGGCCACTATTAGCTTTTAGAATCCTTGTGGAGCCTACCTTCCAGGGCCGCCCAGAGGATTCAGGGGGCCTGGGGCAAAGCACTTTTGGGGACCCTTTCCATAAAAAAAAGTTGCAATACTATAGAATACTATATTCTTGTGGGGGCCTGGGGCAAATTGCCCCACTTCCTCTTCCCCCCCCCCCGGTGGCCTTGCCACCTTCTGCACGCAAAGTGCCAGAGTGGGGAATTAGCCTTGACAAACATGCTTGTAGGAGAAATTTCTACCTAGACCCATTCATGCCAGCTTATAAATTTTTCCTTGTAATTTTTCATCCAGGGTGGTGTAACTCTTATTATTCATATACACAGCTAATCCTGTTCTGTAATTAGCGCAGCGATCTTGACATAAGTTTCTTCCAATTTTCCAGATCTTTATTCTTTTCAGGGCAGAATTGTTTTGACTCTTCTCCCATAATTAAGCACCAAGATCCTGCAGAAGAAGCAGTTTATATGTCAGTGAAATGATGATTAGCTTAAGTAATATTTTAATTATTTTCATCAATTAGCAAAAACAACAGTGATTATATTTACCTTGTATGATTCCAGTTTTAAATATCCCACTCGCCCAAAGCACTTGACATTTTTGTTCTCTAATATTATTTTTCATTACATTCAATCATAGCATTTTCAAGGTTTATTGCAACATTTTGGCTAATTGCTTGTTATGAGTCAACAATGTGATACTGTTGCAAAAAAAAAACAAATGCAATTTTAGGTTGCATTAACTGAGGCATGGCATGCAAGTCACGGGAGGTGATAGTACCACTCAGTATCTGGTTAGACCTCAGCTGGAGTGCTGTGTCCGGTTTTGGTCACTGCTGTATAGAAAGGATGTAGAGAAACTGCAAAGGATCCAGAAGCGAGCAACAAAAATGATCAAAGGGATGGAATGCAAGCCACGTGAGGAATGCAGGCTGAAGGAGCTGGGTATGTTTAGTTTGGAAAACAGGAGATTAAGGAGGGACATGATAGGAGTCTTCAAATACTTAAGAGACTGCTACATGAAATATTGAGGAAAATTGTTCTTTTTCCACAGAGAGCATGACAATGGACAGTGGGTTCAAAGTACAGCATAGTAGATTTAGATTAAATCTCAGGAAAAAAATCCTAATTGTAAGAACAGTAGGACAGTAGAACAGACTGCCTAGAGAAGTTGTGGAATCTCCTTCGCTGGAGGTTTTCTGAAGGAGGCTGAAATAGCCATCTGTCTTGGATGGTTTAGACCAGGGATCAGCAGCCTTTGGCAAATGGCCAGTCAGGGAAATCCACTGGCGGGCCAGGATGATTTGTTTACCTGCGGCGTCCGCAGGTTCGGCCGATCGCAGCTCCCACTGCTTGCAGTTCACTGCTCCAGGCCAATGGGAGCTGCGCGAAGCGGTGGCCAATACATCCCTCGGCCCACGCCACTTCCCACAGCCCCCATTGGCCTGGAACGGCGAACCGTGGCCAGTGGGAGCTGTGATTGGAACCTTCGGATGCTGCAGGTAAACAAACGGTTATGGCTCACCAGTGGATTTTCCTGATGTGCCGCGTACCAAAGGTTGCCGATCCCTGTTTTAGACACAACAAATCCTGCATCTTGGCAGGGGGTTAGACTAGATGACCCTTGAGGTCCCTTCTAACCCTATGGTTCTATGAGTCTATGCTTATGTACCTAATTCAAAGTCATCACATCTGTGCTTTCTTTTTGGAGTTGGGTGTTTTGCTTTGGTTCATTGGTGCAACATATCATTTATTAATTTATTTTTTTGTCTCACACACCTAGAGGTTTGCTAAGTTGCGGTGCTCTTCTCCTTGGCCCATAAGGAAGTCAAGGAGTGGTTTGAGACTGACTCTTGTGGTAGTGCTGTTCCTAGGGTATCAGTTTACAAAGAAATCCCCTGCTTATTGGCTGCTCTTTCACATAATTCTGCCCCATGGAAAAGACAGCCAATCACTGGTCCTGCTGAAGGGCTGCTTGCTCTCTCAGCAGATTTCTTCTCCTCACTCTCCCTGGATATGCTGGGAGCACTACTGAAATGCTTGATCTCTGTTTTGGAGCTGGCTGGGGAGCTGCTGCTTTCTGTTAGAGTTGAGTCTGTTGTCTTCCCGCCCCTCGCGAGGCCCTCCAGTCCATCTCTCTTGCCTAGGTCTGGGAAGATGAAGAACCCTTGGACCTGGCCTGTGAGGAGATAAAGAAGAACCTCAAGAACTGCAGGAAGAACAGAAGTGTGCTAGGGGACTGGGGAAGATTTGGGTATGGAGAGCGTGTAATAGATGATAGCATGAGAGACAGCAGGGTGCTCAGAGATAGTTCACGTGGGGCTGTTGCAAGGGATGCAGAGATAGTTCATGTGGGACTCTGGTGGCATAGAATTAGTTTGTGTAAGATTTGGATGCTGGCAGGAACAGAGATAATTAATGTGGGACTGGAGGACAGAGGCAGATGTGGGGATGGAGGGCACAGAATTAATTAACTTGTATTCTATTTATTTATTTATTTATTTTTAGAGGAGCTGGAAGCCCTGTGCCATGAGGCAGAACTTTATTCATATTTGAGTATTATTATGCAAATTGTAAGTCTACTATTTTTGTCACCAGATATTGGCAGATATAGACTTACTACACTGTGGGTGTCTCCATGTCGCTGATGGGGTAGTGCTATATGGGAGCGACTGCTTGAGTCTGTTTATTTAGTGAGATGTGTTTAAGAGTTTCTTAAGGGTGTCCCTCCAGTGTTTGCTTTGTTTAGTGTAACATTAAAATGAATTGGTGAATAAATAAATGATTCACTTGGCTATTAAACTAAAAGAGAACTACTGTATCTGTTAAAATAAAACTTGCCCTCACAAAATTCTGGATGTATTAAAAAAAAAAAGGCTATTTCCCATCTTTTATGGCTAGCTGTCCTGGAAGCAATCAGTGATTGGAAATTTTTGTTCTCTTTTCTTTGTTAACACTGATTGACAGAACACTCAAGCTGTCAGGACATTTGGTGCTATTCAGATGTACACTGCCTCCAGTGAAAAGAAATCAAATTTTAATGGATGGTTCATAGTCCAGGAATTCCTAATTGTTATGAATAAACCTGAGTTTGTTTATTTGAGGGAAATAGTTGCAAATAAAATCATCTGCTCTCAACAGCCTATCTAGATCTTCTGCCCTTCAGCCACAAAATTCAGTACTGAGACTAGGGGGCCTGTGATAATCATTTGCTTCTTACATTTGTTCTAGGAATTTCTCCTGTGTTACTAGTTTGGAATTTTGACTTATGGATATGTTCAGTGAAAGTGAAATTGAGCTTAGTGCCTACAGGAATTCTGCCAATTAAGGGTTCCATCCTGCAGACCCTTATTGGCTGTGCAGTTAATTTGGAGCAGCGTAAAGACCTCAGAAGAGAAGCAGCTGGGCCTCTGCCCTTGTCCCCACTCCAGTAAGTAAATTGGGCTCCTGATCATGCAGTGTTTACTCAGCTTAGTAGCCCTATTCATATTGCATGGGTCTTGAGAGAAATTTGTACCCATTCATTTGCGGAGTAGAATAGAGAAGGCAGGAGAAGCCTCCATGATTTTTCCTTGGACTCTCCATTCAGAGTGTTGTTCCCATTGACTAAAAAGAGAATAGGGGTAGGTCTCTCTAGTTTTTAAATCCTGATCATTGATCTTCTGCTGAAGGAAAAATTAGTTAGAGTTACTTTGGTTTAAGGATTTTTTTCCCCATCCTCTTGCCAACCCTGTGGATCTGGAACTGGAAGGTAATTAAAAACCCAAACTCACAGGATTAAAATTTCAAAGGACGTGAGTGTAATATTTTTTGCATTGATTTTTCTTTTAATGAGCATTTTGATGTGATGTAAAGGCTTGCGAAGAGGCTTTATAGTCCTAACATGAGTTTTTTTTTGTTAAGAGGAAAGTACATGGGCTAGAAAATGTCTGAAGCTAATGAAATCTCAGGTCACACCCACACCATTTGAATAGCTATAACCCTGTGATCATGGAAAGTGCATGAATTTTTAAATATGTGCTCTGATATTAATTTTTAGATTGATTTATTGTACTTCAAATTTCTATGTACATGAATTCCATGTTCTCTTACCAGACCTCTTTATGTAAAAATGGCTCTTGAAGTCAGTGGCCACAAGATCTGCCTTGATTTTTAGATTGTAGTAGTTATCCTTCGTTGCTTAATTTAGATGCTACTAGGTTTTATTTTCAGAGCATTGTCTCTTTAACTGTACCCAGGATAACTTCATTCCTTGTTTATGCAGAGGAAGGATGGCCTTGTGGTTAAGGTTGGCCTTGTGCTTAATTGGAACTTGGGGAAATTTGGCTCTGCCACAGGACATCCTGTGTAATCTAGGGCAGACCACTTAAAATCCCTGATTTTAAAATGGGGAAAACAATCCTCCCTCCCCTTGTTCCACTCTTTCTGTCCGCTCTATTTGGACTATTCATTCTTCAGAGCTGGGACTGCCTCTTACTATATACATGTACAGAGCCTAGCACAATGGAGCCCTTATCTCACCTGGGGCCTCTAGGTGCCACTGTATTACAAACAATAAAATAAATATTCTTAACTGCATTCATCTTTATGTATAACATGTCTAGTGTACAGGTTAGGTATCTACTCTCTCTTACATCTGTTATTGTGTGACACTTCAGAGTAAATGCAGTGCATTCTTGGGTACGTTTTATGTATTTTTGCTATCCTTCCTGAATGCATAATACTCCTCAGATGAGAAACTTGCAGTATAAAGTACTGTTTATTTCCTTCACAAGATACATCAGCATCTGAAAAGCAGTATAAACACCAACTGTGTTGAATATCATGTGGCAGATTAATTGCTGGTGTAATTTCACAGATCTCGGTGAAGATTAAACCAGTGGTGAATGTGGTCCAGTGTGCATATATAAACATACTGTGTTGAAATTAATATCTGTTCTACCTACATTTGCAAACTAATATCTCTGAATGCAAATATTTTGGTTCCGTTAGTGCAGTGTTTCCCAGACTTGGGACGCTGCTTGTGTAGGGACAGTCCCTGGCAGGCCGGGCCGCTTTGCTTACCTGCCCTGTCTGCAGGTCCAGCCAATCGCAGCTCCCACTGGCCGCAGTTCGCTGGTCCAGGCCAATGGGAGCTGCTTGAAGCTCATGCCGCTTCCAGCAGCTCCCATTGGCCTGGAGCGGCGAACCGTGGCCAGTGGGAGCCGCTATCGGCCAGACCTGTGGATGCGGCAGGTAAACAAACCGGCTCGGCCTGCCAGGGCTTTCGCTACACAAGCGGCATCCCAAGTTTGAGAAACACTGCCTTAGTGTTTACCGACATTCTTTTTAGACTCCAGGTTTGCTGTGTGATGGTCACTAATCAGTTACATTGAGAAAAAAGCTAAACTCTCAAGTGTGCTCAGCAGCTACTTTAAATAATTGAATTACAAGTTTACAGTTTAATTTGCCATGTGATAATATAAAGTCCATGCTAGAATTATTGCCATTGAAAAGCACAGAGAATGTAATAAATACATAAGTAATTTAATGTTAGCAGCAAGATAAAATTAACTATCACTGAAAACCTTAAAATTTAAATTGGTAATAATGTTTTGCTAATTGAGTCTCTTTTAGTAGACATTTGTGCATATCATAAGAGCACAGTCATTTAATAGAGATGAAAAACCATTGGTTTTGAGTTTCTGCATCATGCAGACATTTTCAAGAAATCAGTATGCTACAGCAAATGAATGATCTCGTAAATGTTAGCTTTGAGTGTGCATGTTTAGTGCTTCATTTTCATATTGAAGTCCTTCCATCCTCTTTCATAAACATATCAAAGGCACTTACCTATATGTAACCTGAAGCCCCTGTGTGCTGATTCCACTTTTAAGTCAATGACTAAACTCCTGGGCTACTAGACCTGTTTTGCTTTACTTTGCCCTGAAGAAGAGCTTTGTGTAGCTGGAAAGCTTGCATCTCTTAGCAACAGAAGCTGGTGTTAGATATTCAGGCCTGCCTGTAAAGGCCTATACCAGGGGTCAGCAACTTTTCAAAAGTAGCGTGCCGAGTCTTCATTTATTCACTCTAATTTAAGGTTTTGCGTGCCAGTAATACATTTTATTGTTTTCAGAAGGTCTCTTTCTATAAGTCTATAATATATAACTAACTATTGTTGTATGTAAAGTAAATAAGGTTTTTAAAGTGTTTAAGAAGCTTTATTTAAAATTAAATTAAAATGCAGAAGCCAGTGGCCAGGACCAGGGCAGTGAGAGCCACTGAAAATCAGCTTGCATGCCGCCTTCGGCACGCGTGCCATAGATTGCCTACCCCTGGCCTATATTTTAAGAACTTAAGTGTATTTTTAACAGTTAGCTAGTTACAGGGGTATAAAAACAAAGAATCAAAATCACAGTCTGCCTGTGTATGTGCCTTCTTTCACAAGGATAGTCTGAGGCCTTGTTCTTCAGCTAAGGCCTTTGGCTAAGAAGCGGGGCAGCCATAAGCTGGGAAGCGTACAGTCGTATCCTCACATTCCTAACCAGTCACATTGAAATAAGATGGTATTGGACTGTTAGGAAGACGATCCTATCCTGATAATGCATCCTGTCTGACAAGAAATCACTTATCAATGATTGTGGACCCTGCTTTTCTAATGTTAATCAGTCTGGTTCTCTAATTGTTTCTGTCTGCTGTATAATTAATTTTGCTAGGTGTAAGTTAACTAGGGTATATTGGTTAGAGAATTATGTTACAATATGTTAGAACTGTTTAGTTAAATTTCAGTAAAAGGATTGGTTAAGGTATAGCTGAGAATATTACTATATAAACTGGGTCAAACAGAAAGTGGGGGGAAGGGAAATTGGAATCATGTTTGCTAAGTGGGGGAATGGGAATAGGAACGGGGAATAGGGACATGGGGTAAATGCTCTGCGGCGTCAGAGCTGGGAAGGGGACACTGGGGAACAGGCTCTATTGGCGTATAGAGATAAGCCTGCCTGGTGTGAAGGGCTCTGGAATATGCTTGTTTGGAAACTAACCCCAATAAACATTGCATTGTCTGCTCTTCGGACGTCTGGTCTTTTATTGCTTGCTGTCTGCATGACAAGAACCAGAGAAGTGGGAGGGTTGAGGGAAAGCCCTCTAACAGCTGGTCCAATAAAAGAGATTACGACACCCATCTTTTTTCTCTAATACCCTGGGACTGATGTGGCTACTACAACTCTGCTTTACTTTTGTGAAAACTTGGACAAGTTTGTGAGTAGTCTCACCAAAGTCATCAGTAGGTTTTGAAGGGAGTCTCCTCCAGCTCCTGAACGGAGGATTTTCCAGTTGCAGCGACGTGTGGAGTTGGAGTGTGGAGCAGCAGAACCAGGTAAGATGATTCAGGCTCCCAAAAAGAGGACATTACTGGTGGGGATGGGGAGAAGTAACTAGAGGTGGGGGTACAATTGGGATGTGTGTGCTGGGAGCCAGGGCATGGGTGAGCAGGATCCAGCAGCTGCAGAGGACCAATCAGATGCAGGGGAGGGACCAATTGTGAAACGTTGCAGCTCAGAAAGAGTTCTGATTGATCCATCTGCTCCGCAAAGATCCCAGGCACTGCTTCTTATTGGAAATTTCCACCCAGGCAGAGGGTGGAAGATCAAAAGAGAGACGATCTCTGGGAAATACCCGACATATGGTTACCCTAAAATAAGAGTCATAATGGTAATGCCGAACACAGCTGGTAGTGTGACCATGGTTAAACTGGAGACAGAGATGGAAGGTAGAGCTTCCGAATGGACTTTTGATGTTATTCCTAAACTTAAATAGAAAATGGCCAAAGCTAGATTTCACTGGCACTAGGCTGCTTCTCGGGGGACAATGTTCAGCAGATATATATTGTCAAGTGATTTTTATCCAAGTTATTAGTAAACATAGAAGACAATGTTTACAGTTTTGTTAGTTACTGTATGGATACAATACAGTAATGTGGAAATGGCAGAAGTACTAAATGACTTTTTGTTTGTTTTCATAAAAAAGTTAGCAATTGGGTGTCTAATATAGTGAACACCAGTGAAAATGAGGTAGGATCAGAGGCTAAAATAAGGAAAGAACAAGTTAAAAATTACTTAGACAAGTTAGATGCCTTCAAGTCACCAGAGCCTGATGAAAAACATCCTAGAATACTCAAGAGGCTGACTGAGGAGATATCTGAGCCATTAGTGATTATCTTTGAAAAGTCATGAAAGTCAGGAGAGAGATTCCAGATGACTGTAAAAGAGTAAATATAGTGCCAATCTATAAAAAGGGAAATGAGGACAACCCAAGGAGTTACAGACCAGTCAGCTTAACCTACCTGGAAAGATAATGGAACATATCATTATGCAATCAATTTGCAATCATCTAGAAGATAATAATGTGATAAGTAACAGTCAGCATGGATTTGTCAAGAACAAATAGTGTCAAACCAACCTGACAGCTTTCCTTGACAGGGTAACAAGCCTTGTGGATAGGGGGGAAGTGGTAGACATGGTATATCTTGACTTTAGTAAGGCTTTTGATACTGTCTCACATGACCTTCTCATAAAGAAATTAGGGAAATGCAACCTAGATGGAGCTACTATAAGGTGGGTGCAAAACTGGTTGGAAAACTGTTCCCAATGAGTAGTTATCAGTGGTTCGCAGTCATGCTGGGGTCCCACAGGGATCAGTTCTGGGTCTGGGTCTGTTGAATATTTTCATCAAAGATTTAGATAATGGTATAGAGCAGGGACTGGCAACCTTTGGCACGTGGCCCATCAGGGAAATCTGCTGGCGGGCCAGGATGGTTTGTTTACCTGCAGCATCCACAGGTGCGGCTGATTGCAGCTGCCACTGGCCGTGGTTCGAAATTCCAGGCCAATGGGGGCTGTGGAAAGCATCGGCCAGCACATCCCTCAGCCCTCACCACTCCCGCATTCCCCATTGACCTGGAGCTGTGAATTTCGGCCAGTGGGAGCTGTAATTGGTTGAACCTGTGGACACTGCAGTTAAACAACTGTCCCAACCCGCCAGGAGATTTCCCTAACAGGGATTGGCAACCTTTGGCACATGGCCTAGTATAGAGAGTACACTTACATAGTTTGTGGACGATACCAAGCTCGGAGGGGTTGCAAGTACTTTGGAGGATACGATTAAAATTCAAAATGATCTTGAGAAATGGTCTGAAGTAAATAGGATGAATTTCAATAAGGACAAATGCAAAGTATCCTACTTAGGAAGGAACAATCAGTTGCACACATACAAAATGGGAAATGACTACATAGGAAGGAGTACTGCAGAAGGGGATCTGGGTGTCCATAGTGGATTATAAGCTAAATATGAACCAACAATGTAACACTTGCCCCAAAAAAATAAAAAAAAAACCGACATTATTCTAAGCTGTATTAGCAGAGGCACTGTAAGCAAAACACAAGAACTAATTCTTCCGCTCTACTCCGTGCTGGTTAGGCCTCAAATGGAATATTGTGGCCAGTTCTGGGTGCCACATTTCAGGAAAGATGTGGAGAAATTGCAGACAGTCCAGAGGAAAGCAACAAAAATGATTGAAGGTCTAGAAAACATGACTTGTGAGGGAGGATTGAACAATTGGATTTGTTTAGTCTGCAGAAGACAGGGCCACCCAGAGGATTCAGAGAGCCTGGGGTCTTCGGCAGTGGGTCCCGGACCGGAAGGACCCACCACCACCAAATTACTACCAAAGTGGGTGCCCCCCGCTGTTGAAGTGCCCCGAAGACCCAGCACTTTGGTGGTGGGTCCCGGGGCGGAAGGACCACCCCACCGCGGGTCTTTGGGGCACTTTGTCAGTGGGTCCCAGAGCGGAAGGACCCCCTGTCACCGAATTGCTGCCGAAGACCCCGAGCGGCAGAAGCTCCTGGGGTCCCGGGCCCTGCGAGAGTTTTATGGGGCCCCTGGAGCAAGTGAAGGACCACTCCAGGGGCCCTGAAAAAACTCTCGTGGGGGCCCCGTGGGGCCCAGGGCCTGGGGCAAATTGCCCCACTTGCTCCCCCTCGGGCAGCCCTAGCAGAAGAGAAGTGAGAGGGGACATTACAGTTTTCAAATACATAAAAAGTTGTTAAAAGGAGGAGGGAGAAAAATGTTTCTCTTTAATCTCTGAGGTTGGGACAAGAAGCAATTGATTTAAATTGCAGCAAGGGTTAGATTGGACATTGGGAAAACTTCCTAACTGTCAGGGTGGTTAAGCACTAGGATTAATTGCCTAAGGAGGTTGTGTAATCTCTATCACTGGAAGTTTTTAAGAGCAGGTTAGACAAATACCTGTCAGGAATGTAGGGGACTGGACTAGAAGACTTTATCCTTCTAGTCCTATGATTCTATAGTGTTTATGTATAAGTGTCAAACCTTAGTTTGGCTTCAGACTCCAAAATATTAATTTCAAATGTAGATATTCTTCCTCTGGTCCCCAAGAGACCAGAAAAGCGTTCATTCTAGGTACTGAAATGAATTTATGATGATGTTGTTTTGACTTTATTTCTGGGATAACTGTAGAGCTTACCTGTAATTCTAAGAACATTGGTGGCCTGGTCAAGCTGTCTTTGTATTTTTAAATTATCTTTACTTTTACAGTCTGTTTTAGGTTCTATGCTGACAAAAGATTGTTTTTAATTAAATGTGTCTGATTCAGTAAATATAATAAAGGATAAGCACCAGCTCCATGGGTGCTCTGGGACTGGAATATCCACGGGAAAAAAATGGTGGGTGCTGAGCATCCATCAGCAGCTTCCTTTCCTTCTCTCAGCACCTTCCACTTGCCGGTGGGCCCCGCTGATCAGCGCCTCCTCCTTCATCCCCGTGCCTCCCACCCACCACGATCAGCTGTTTCACAGCATGCAGGATGCTCTGGAGGGGAGGAGAAGGAGCGAGGACATGGTGCGCTTGGGAAAAGGGGTGGAATGGAGCAGGAAGAGATGGAGTGGGGATGGGGCATGAGTGGGAAGGGGCAGGGGAGGACTTGGGGGAAGAGGTGGAGTGGGGGCAGGGCCTGGGATTGGACATTGGGAAGCTTGTGTAATAAAGCGTAAATTGAAAGAAGAATGGCAAGAATTAAGGTGAGATAAAACCAAGGACGATCTTATTTACAGCCAGGAACTATACAAATGTAAAGGGAACAAGTGTGTTCCAAACAGCAATAAATCAACACTGCGTTATCCTGTTTCAGCAGTGCTAAACATGACAAATTAAACTGCAATTACTGTATAGTACTCAGAACACCGTCACAAGTAAAAATCTAAAGATAATAAAAGGCTGCTGTAGAAGCATATCATACAGAATTTACTCCAACTCCTTAAGGAACAAACCTGGTTTTGCTGAAAACATCCTCTTAAATAACGAATGGGAAAATAAATGAAATATGAACAGAATGTTTATTAAGGGAGAAAGCAGTTAAATTATTTTCTCACAAATCACCTAGTACAAATACATAAGCTTTAGGTTTTTCCTTCCACAAATATTTAATAGAAATGTTAAACAGATAGGCTTAAAGTACTGTATATATGCAACAGATACATGGACACAAGGGACTTTGAAAGCTTTGTAGGTACAGTGGCAATGATCTGATAAAGAAGGATTTACTGAATCCTCTGACAATCCCTACTGCACGTCTAGTCAATCTGCTTTTTAAAAAAGTCCTTAAATATTTGCATGATGCATCATAGCGGACATGTCAGTCCCATTACAGACTATGAAAACACCTTATTCTGTTTGTAGAGCACTGTGCAAATTTACAGCACCGTAACTGACTTATTAATTGTAATAATCAGGTCAGATCTTTAATATTCCTTCCAAGCTATGTAAGCAAGAGATTAACTCTCTGAAGAAACCATATGGAGCCATCAGGCCAGTAATTCATGTATATATAAAATCCCTGAATAATAATCTGTGGTAAACTTTGTCTTCCACAATTTGTTTTTTAAGTATCCAAATACTTTCAAAGTGTCTGTTCAAAATAATCTGTAAGTGTGCATTTATTTTGCACATAGACTTCTTAAAATTTGACTCTACTTTGAATTTGAATGTCCATGGCCAATGGAAAGCGCCTGTCCTGGCTGTTTACTCTTGAAAAATGTTCTGATAATAGGAATGACACTTAGGCATGTCAATACTTTCGTGGATCTAGGCTTAACTTCCAGTTTAAGGCTCCCCGGTGATCCACAAAACTCATGCTCAGCTGCTACCTATCCCCATAAACACCTAAACTTCCAGGATAAAAGATTCCTAGGTGCCTCTCTTTCTGCCTCTGAGCATGTGCATTGCTGCCCCATTCTAGGTGTCTAGATGTCTGTCTTCTGCCGAAGTCCTGTTGTGATCCACGAACTCGGGGCTGATAGTGCTCACCTACCTATCTTACCTGCAGGGCTTGATCTGGTAGGTGTGCTCAGAAAAAGCAGAGACAGACACCTCTCTGCAGCTTGGAGTTGGATGCCTAACTCCATGGGAAGGGTGGGGGTTAAGACACATTGCTCTTGTTGGTATCTGCTATTGGCTAGCTTTGGCAGCTCCCTGCCTAGTGTGCTGGCTTTTGTGGATCACTTTCTTAGGTGACCATCTCAGGGGACTGGAGAGCCCCTGTATAGGCTGCACCCTTAGATGCTCCTGTGTCCCTAGGGCGAGGCACCTTTACCTTTCCTGTTTTTAATGTTTGTCTTTTTAGTATGTGTTTCACATTTTCCTGCGATTGGAGGAGTTGTGGTTGGACATGTCTGGACATGCTGTGTGTGTGCATGTCACAAGGTGCATGCATAGCCTAGGACAGAGTTTCTCAACCTGTTTCTTTCTGAGGCCCCCCAGACATGCTATAAAAACTCCATGGCCCACCTGTGCCACAACAATTGTTTTTCTGCATATAAAAGCCAGGGCCAGCATTAGGGGGTAGCAAGCAGGGCAATTGCCTTGAGCCCCATGCCACAGGGGCTCTCGTGAAGCTACATTGCTCTGGCTTTGGCTTCAGCCCCAGATGGCAGGACTCAGGGCCCTGGGCTTCAGCCCCATGTAGTGGGCTTCAGATTTTTACTTTGGGCCCCAGCAAGTCTAATGCTGGCCCTTCCAGGTGGCCCCTCTGAAACCTGTTTGTGGTCCCCAAGGGAGCCCCAGAACCCTGTTTGAGAACCACTGGCCTAGATATATAGGTGGCGTGTGACACTCTGTACACTATGTTAACCCCTTTATATGGTTGATATATTTTGTACAAAATATATGCTGTGTGAGGTATCATTTAAAATCCATAATATGCTGAACATCATTGTTCTGTTAAGATGTGTATAACCACACTGTGTTTGTAAAATCTATCTATCTATCTATCTATATATTTTTAGATTTTGCTATATGATTGTTACTGAAACATCGAAGAATCCTATGGCACCTTATAGACTAACAGACGTTTTGGAGCATGAGCTTTCGTGGGTGAATACCCACTTCCTCAGATGCATGTAGTGGAAATTTCCAGGGGCAGGTATATATATGCTAGCAAGCAAGCTAGAGATAACGAGGTCAGTTCAATCAGGGAGGATGAGGCCCTGTTCTAGCAGTTGAGGTGTGAAAACCAAGAGAGGAGAAACTGGTTCTGTAGTTGGCAAGCCATTCACAGTCTTTGTTCAATCCTGAGCTGATGGTGTCATATTTGCAGATGAACTGAAGCGCAGCAGTTTCTCTTTGAAGTCTGGTCCTGAAGTTTTTTTGCTGCAGGATGGCCACCTTAAGGTCTGCTATAGTGTGGCCAGGGAGGTTGAAGTGCTCTCCTACAGGTTTTTGTATATTGCCATTCCTAATATCTGATTTGTGTCCATTTATCCTTTTCCGTAGAGACTGTCCAGTTTGGCCGATGTGCATAGCAGAGGGGCATTGCTGGCATATGATGGCATATATTACATTAGTGGATGTGCAGGTGAATGAACCAGTGATGGTGTGGCTGATCTGGTTAGGTCCTGTGATGGTGTCGCTGGTGTAGATATGTGGGCAGAGTTGGCATCGAGGTTTGTTGCATGGATTGGTTCCTGAGCTAGAGTTATTATGGTGCGGTGTGCAGTTCCTGGTGAGAATATGTTTCAGGTTGGCAGGTTGTCTGTGGGCAAGGACTGGCCTGCCACCCAAGGCCTGTGAAAGTGTGGGATCATTGTCCAGGATGGGTTGTAGATCCTTGATGATGCGCTGGAGGGGTTTTAGCTGGGGGCTGTATGTTATGGCCAGTGGAGTCCTGTTGGTTTCTTTCTTGGGTTTGTCTTGCAGTAGGAGGCTTCTGGGTACACGTCTGGCTCTGTTGATCTGTTTCCTTATTTCCTCATGTGGGTACTGTAGTTTTGAGAATGCTTGGTGGAGATTTTGTAGGTGTTGGTCTCTGTCTGAGGGGTTAGAGCAGATGCGGTTGTACCTCCGTGCTTGGCTGTAGACAATGGATTGTGTGATGTGTCCGGGATGGAAGCTGGAGGCATGAAGATAGGCATAACCTACCGACCGCTATGCCTACCTTCATGCCTCCAACTTCCTTTAGTTCAATGTTCTTCAAGTATTCATTGATGTGATGAGCAGAGACATATAAGGTGGAGAGGAGTGGTATGTCTAGGAGCATTTGCCATCACTTCTTATACTCACAACTCTTTTGTGGTAGAAAAATCCTTGCTGGCTCATGGGGGCAGACATGGAAGGCAGTTCCATTGCATACATGACTCTCAAACTGTCATTCAGATTAATTTTAAATGTCTTGTTTATTACTCCTCTCCTCCCCCACTGGAGAATGCCCAATTAAGCAGGTAATAGCTCTTTAGCACTTTGATGACATGCTAGGATTTCTTTGTCTCTGAGAAATGGGTTTGTGAGCATTACCCAGAACTACACCATGTTTAAATAACAATCATATAGCAAAATCTCATAATTTTTTATACACATCTTAACAAGACAATGACTTTCAGTGGATTATGGATTTTCAAATGGTACCTTACAAGGGATATATTTTGTACAAAATATATCCTAACCATATAAATGGGTGAACATGGGGTATTGGGTGTCACAGTGTGTGTGTGTGTGTGTGTGTGTGTGTGTGTGTGTGTGTGTGGTGACAGACTCTAAACAGAGAGAAAGGTTAGTCTACCCATAGCTGGTACACCTTGCTGGACCACCCAGCAGAGAGTAAGATTATTTGCTTGCTTCCTGTATTGTAGCCTGGGATCACATATTTGGATTCTATTCCACCTCGTCTCTCTCAAACTGAATTGAATTGGTCTGGGGGAAATGCAGTTTGCCCCATGTCTCCCCCTGCATTGTATAGAGAACCTAGATGTGTAACTCAAGCTTTGGACTTCCTATGTCTTGAAATCCCTGTGTGGATCCAGGCCTTAGTCCTTTAGTCTCCAGCAAAGGGACACCCACCAGTTCTGTAGTTGCTGAGCATTGTAATTCAGTGGCAGTACTTGCACTAATATTTGGCCCCTAAATGATGGTCCTATAAGGGGCACCCAGTGCTCCACTGGGTGGCAAACAGCTGCAGTCCTTTCCTTACACTCTATTCCCTGCCTGATAGAGAGCTACAGCCTGCGCCTCAGGTACTGTTCTCTCTACTGGCAAGTGATTTTCCTTGGTGCTTTAATGGTAGATTTCTACTTTCCTTGCAGTTCTCTGTTCCTACAGTCTGTCTGACATCTCAGAGCAGTAGTTACCAAGAAGCCAGTTGCCAAATGGAATCTTAACCCGGTTCTCTGGCCTCTCCCCAATCCTCCCTTCATATATTTTGGGGACAGTCCATTTCGTTAGCCATGAAGAAGGTAACCTTCATGGTTAGGTATCTCTTTATCATGGTGCATAAGTTAGGTGGCCTACACTGTGTGAAACATATTTTTATCTCTAATTTTCCCTGACACAGTTGTCCTCTGGAACTCTCCGGAGCATCTTTCCAAGATTAATTTGTTATTGTTCCACATAATAAAGAAATTTCCCTTCCAAGTTCAGAACAGAATGAAGAGAGGGAAATGTCTTTATTAAGTTGGCTCCAGATTTGCTCAGGTGGCTGATTATGTTGGCCTCTAGCACATGGCATACTAATATGTTATTATACTTGTGTTAGCTAACATTTTCCTGTTGCTAAATTAGGTAGAGGTCTTTGGTTTTTTTAGAGTAGAAATCTTGTGTTGCACTTGTCAGACACACTACATGCCTGACTTAGCTAAAGATGATGTGTGATGGGGGCTTCTTTCACTGCTAGTGGTGCTTCCTCCTGGCCATCCTGGGGATTAGTTCTACCAGGTGTTGCACCTTCCTCTGCCATTGTCTTCATCCATCTTGTCTCGCCCTGTAGCTCCTCTCACACTAGGAACTGCAGCCTCCTCTTCATGACTCAGCCCTCTGGCCAGGTCACTGCGTAGTTTCCCCTTCCAAGAGGGATATAACAAAGTCTTTCTCAGACAAACCATCCCAGGCAGTCCACTGTCCTCTGCCTGGCCTGTACCATGTCCCCAGTGGCAGGTAGAGGAACTGAGGCCCACCCTCTACTCCAGGTTCCAGCTCAGGGCCCCTCTCGTCAGCAGCCACGGCCTGCACTATCCTACCTGGCTGCTTTCCTCTGAGTCTTCTCCTGCCTTCTTAGCTTCCCCACTCTCTGGGTTTGCCTGCCTTCCAACTCCTTCCTCTCAGGAAGTGACTGCATCTTATTTTCCTACAGCCCCTTTCTGTGGCCAGCTTCTGGGCTTTATACAGGCCACTCCTGTTCCTGTCCAGCTGAGCCTGTTCCCAGTGAATTCCCTGCTCCGTCTCATCCTCCAGGTGCAGTCTGTGGAGTTAATTTGCCTGCCTGGCCATCTTAACCCCTGTCCAGTCTTGTGACAGCCCATCACATGCTGGTATCTGACATTATGAATATCATAGAAGCAACTTGCTTTCATTGTTACAGGAAGTATTGATAAGGCCTTTATCATTTAGTATTAAAGGTACAGAATTAATGTGTAACATTTTAACAGATTTTTTAAAAAAAGTAATGCCAGTTCTTATTAGGTTTTTAATCCTGCCATAAACTTATAGTTTTGTAGACCTGTGTGCCTGGGCTTGAGGCCTAACATTTTATCTCATTGCATTTTGGCATTTACTTATGTTAGAAAGCACGATCCATACACAGTCCTCTGTCTGTAAATGCGATTATGTCTGATTCTGCCTTATGGAATTGTTCCAGGCACTATTCTGTGATTCACTTTCACCTAAGAGATACCGGGGCTGTCTTTATTGACACACAGGAATGTATCTTACCTGGGGGTAGAGAGTTAAGTGACATGAAAGGGGCATTCAGTTCTGCTGTAGAACACTGGTGTCATAGTAACTTTAAACTTTTGTGTAATATTTTAAATGCCTTTTTGATTAAGGTGGCATAGAACGCACCAATTCAGACTTGTGGAAAAATTGGTCATTAGTGTTGTTATAGAAATTGCATTGTCGTTTTTTTTTTTTTTTAAAAGTCTTCGTATTTATGAAGATGCATAACTCTCTAATCTCAGGTATTTTTTCGTTCCTTTGTATACAGAATTTGGAACTTCATTTAATATTCTAATAGTATTAACATTACTTGCAATGACATGCTAAAGTTGTCTTGGAGTTCACAATTTACAAATTTTGCATGCAGTTATTCTTTTTTGTCTGTTGCAAAATCCTCATTGCTAAATAGGGTGAATTTGACCAGGCTTTGGTCAATGCTACTGGTATATTAACACCAGAGAGCTTACAACTTGTAATAAGTATTTGTCTGATGAAAAATGCTTCATTTCTATTTTTTGATGAAAAGGCTAAATTACACTTGCCACTACATGAATGTGATAGATTACTGGGGAAGAAGGCCACAAGGAGCCTCTCTCTACATGCATATAGAAAGCAGCCATCACTGGGCTGCAGGTGCAAGGTTTGGGAAGTGTGCTGCCTGTAATGAGAGGGATTAGTATGTGTGTTCAAGTCATGACCCTACAACAAGCAGGTGAGCATGCACATAACCACAGATGACATCTTCCCAACAAGTCTAATAAGTTGTATACTTTGGCTCTTGGAGGCATTGTGTGTTTCTCAGCCATAATCCTGTTTACAAAGCATGGGGTGCTCCCCTCCCATTGTCACCATAGCACATATATCTGTAATTTAGTCCTTGGCGCTTTGAGACCATCACTTTATCTACTTCAAATTACAATAGTTTGGGAAAACTTGATTACATATTTGCAAAGAAAACATGCCTGACTTTCCAGGTCACAGCAGTTTGACTGCTGTGTGTTAACTCAGTGGACCTGATAAACTGTTGAGAACCTCGGTGAATTGTTTTCTCTTTGCTCATTAACATGGTATCAAAATGAGGTCCTAATGTGGTAGGAGGATGCTATTAAGATTTTGAGTCCATACCACAACAGCTGAATTCCCAGCTGCTTCATTTCATTATCGTGTGCGTTTAGGATGTCAGGGGAGTTCTCCCTGTTAAATGTTGCTGTGCATTTCTGGTAATTAAAGAAAAACAGGAAGCACTGTATATGAAAACGGAATAGTGATGGTCGAGTCAAACTGCTTTGGGTGATTTAGGGACTCAAATAAATTGCATGCAATGCTTATTAAAGAGCATGAAAGAGTCATGTATTGACTCATTCATTTTAGTGCCTCTCTTGGAGATGCATTCTTTATGCCTTTTTAAAAGTAAAATATAGTAATTAACAAAGGACAAACTTCAAACCATGTTGCAGTACTTATCCTTGCCTTTCTGTCTTTGTTAACTACAACTTTCCAAAGAGCTGCTGAAGCTTATTTTGCAGTCATCTAGCCTTAATTACAATATTTATAGAGACTTTGATGGTATCATAATTGACACTTTCATCTTCTGTTTGGAGTCACAATAATGTGCTACCCATCAGTCTTTTATCTGCCATCCAGAGTTATATGTGCTTATGCTTGTTGTACAGATTTTTAGGGTCATTTGGGTTTTTTAATTCCGAGATAACCTTGATCTCTTTATTTTGTAGTTTTCATTCCTTGGCATTTGGGCTAATGCTTCCTAGATTTAAATGTAAAAGACTGGCATCTGTGGGCCCAATCCTATATAATTCTGAGCACCTGCAAAGTCCATTGATTTTATTAGCTCTCAGGATTGGGCCCCATATTTCTTTTTCACCTTTTATTGCTTTTGTTCGTTTGTTTTCCACTGCCAGAACTTTCATATAATAAAGGTTGTGACTCTTAGAGAGATGGACTTCTTATCCCTAATCCTGACCAGCCAGCTGCTAAGCAAGAGAGCTCCATAAATACTTACAAAAGTGACTCTGTCTTGCCCCATGTTCAATATATGTTAATCCACATATCTGCATATTGTCTGTGTGCTAATCTGCCCTGATTGCAACATTGATTTACACCTTGAGCCAAAGCCTACTGAAATCAGTGGAGACTCCTAAGGCAGAGGTTTTCAACTTTTTTTTTTCATTTGCAGACCTCAAAAAAAATTAGAATGGAGGTGCAGACCCCTTTGGAAATATTAGACAAGGACCCTGAAGAGTCTGCGGACCACAAGTTGAAAACCACTGTCCTAGGGTATGTCTACACTGCACCTGGAATGAGCCTCCTAGCATGTGTGGACAGGACTTGCACAAACAGGGCTCAAGCTAGTGTACTAAAAAGTTCCATGTGGATGTTATGGTTCTAGCAGAGACTTGGCCTAGCCACACAAGTTGGACCCAGGGGGTCATGTGGACTTAACAGCCCAACCTGCTGCCCTAGCTGCAACACTCAACTGCTAGAACCCGCTCCAGCTACAGTGTAGACGTACCCCAGGAGTCTCCGTTGGGTTCAGTGGGCTTTGGCTCAAGCTTTAAATTGACTTTGTAGTTGGGGTGGATTAATGGATAGCCAAACAAGGCATGTGCCTAAGGCCACATTCATGGGAGCCAAACCTGAGCAGCACTGCAATCCCCAGGTCACAATGGCATCCACTCAAATTTGGCCCAGCCACCCTCTTGTCACGATAGACCTGGCTCATGGGGTCTGTGTTGCAAGAGTTTAGTCGAGCCACATTTCTATCATGATGAGGGGGTGGCTGGGCCAAACTTGAATGGGCTGTGAGGCAGCCAGTGCTGCTCCTTCACGCCACTGCTGTGGTGTTAGCTCTTGCACAGGGATTTCTCCTCCCTCTTCCCCCTCACGCTGCGGTGCCTGCCTGGCCTCACCCTGCTTCCAGCAGCCCATGTACTCTCTGCTCCGCCTGCAGGACTTGCTCATCAATGGCCTTGAGGCCCAATACAAGTATGGGGAGTTGCAGTGAGTGCCCACATGGCAGGACCAGATGAGAGAAGGGATTGGGGGAGCCCTGGAGAGGTGGACATGAGGGCTAATAGGTTGTTGTCTGCAGCAGGAGCCTGATTGATCTGGATAGGAGGGGGCTAACTAAGCAACACCAGTGCATTACAAGTAGGATGTGCTTGGATTAACAATCACTAGCACAGTTATGCTTACTAGGAAAGAGTTAATATACAAGCATCAGTACCATGGGAGCCTGTAGTTTAGCTGGCCAGTAGAGGGGCCCAGAATTGTATATTTGCCTAGGGCCCAGGGCTGGGTTAATTCAGCCCTGACTGGAGTGGCGCTCAGGAGAATGGCCTGGGCTTTTAATGTTTTCAGTTTGAAGTTACTAAATAATGTCATGGTAAATAATAGCCTGCAGTGGGTGGGTGTGGTGGATGTTGTTTTTGTTTTGGGTTTTTTGGTATCAGAAGACATAAACGTGTGACCTTTTAAGGAACTTGTATGGCTGTTAAGCTCTGGAAGCAAATGCCTCTCTGGTCTCTCAAGCAAAACTTTAATTGGAGTTAGCAAACAATGCAGTTTAAACACAACACTGGATTAGCTTTGATTAAAAAATAAAACAAGTTTATTTAACTACAAGGAGATAAGTTTTAAGTGAGTACAAGTACAAGGTATTAAACTCAGAAATGAATACAAGAGATAAACGTACAACACTATCTAGTACTGAATCTTAAACTGGACTTGGTTCCAGGTAAAATCCTTACCTCATGTTCCCAGCAACACTACTGACCAAATTTCAAGTCAGGAGGAGCTCTCTTCAAAGTCAAAGCTGGTTCCATGTCTTCTTAGGGAAAGCTAGATGGATAGGAAGAGATAACCTAGGGTGTTTTGCCCCTCATTTTTATAGCTGTCACCCTTCAAAGTGGATTCTGCTGAGGATTGCCCCTCAAAGCAAAGATCATTCAAACAGTAATGAAGGTGACGTGGAGTCTCGGGGTGAAGGTGGCCCGATGCTCCCCGCCTCTCCCATGTATGCTGAAATGCAGATTTGCCTTATCTCCCTTTTTCTGTCTCAATGACCCCATTTACTATTTGTATGTAAACTGAGATGAACACACATTCCTTTGTTTAGCCACTCCTGCCTAGACAGGGCTGCATGGGTTTGACTATGTGCCATCAGCAACTTTCAGGGAGAATTCATAACTTTACATATGATGGCGAAATGTATGTAGCAACACTGCATTGTTGACCAGGGAGTTACTAGTTTTCAAAATGATAACTCGCAAAGCATATTCTATGCAAAGATTTCAGTAGTGTGTAAAGTGTGAATATTGGGGTGCATTTGGTCACAATCCCCCACTAGACATTTTACTCAGAATCTAGTTTCCCTTGAGAGACCAGAGAGGCATTTGCTTCCAGAGCTTAACAGCCATACAAGGGAGTTATCTGGGATATTGAAATATATCCCACCAAGACTGGTGCTGATAACTGTGCAAGTGACAGCCTCCTTACTGAACCAGATTCTCTGTTACTTTTGGCATTTGTTTTCTCTATAACTTACTCAGTGGTGGCACAGTTCTTTTCCATGTCTGAAGATGGATCATACGCCTGAGGCATTTGTTGTTGCCAGAAGCAAGTATCCGATGTAGATTTTTCCTCTGTGTGAGTTTTGTGTTTAATACCTAACCTGAAAGGCACAATAGGACATGTCTTTTAGGGTGTTCTCACTCGGCTTCTGGTGCATTGAGACACAAAGGCCAAATGATTTCAGCTAGCCCCAAAGTGGCAAAATATCAGTATGTTAAGGCCTGGAGTGTTGTCTACTTTTTCTCTGCTCTCAATATAACTTGTTAAGAAAAAGAGCAAGAACTAAGTTAAACAGCCATATCACTGAAATAGAGTGTCAGAATTCTGAAGATGAATACACAGACACATGATATACAGCAAGACCTGTTGACACTTTTAAACGTCCTAATATAACCGGAAAACTTGTAACCACTTCTTCTACAGTATTTGTTATCATGAGTCATTTGTATACAGTTCATCCTTATCTTCATTTTGTTTATAGCTGATAAACAGTGTGGTTTTCTAGTTAAAGCCAAGACTGGGAACCAGGGCACCTGGATTCAGGCACTGACTTTGTCACAGATTTCTTGTGTGATCTTATACAAAGTGCTTGCAGTAGGGCAGGAATGGCCAATCTGTGGCTCCGGAGCCACATGCAGCTCTTCTGAAGTTAATGTGCAGCTCCTCGTATAGGCACTGACTCCGTGGCTGGAGCTACAGGTGCCAACTTTCCAGTGTGCCTGGGGGTGCTCACTGCTCAACCCCTGGCTCTGCCACTGGCCCTGCCACCATTCCACTCCCTCCCACCTCCTTCCCTGAGCCTGCTGTGCTCTCTCTCCTTCCCCTCCCCCACCCCCGAGCCTCCTGCATGCCACAAAACAGCTGATCGGGAGATGCTGGGAGCAGGGGGGGGAGCTGATGAGGGGCTGCTGATGTATTACTGTGGCTCTTTCACAATGTACATTGGTAAATTCTGGCTCCTTCTCAGACTCAGGCTGGCCACCCCTGCAGTAGCGTCTCATTCAGAGAAGTGCTAAGCACCTCTAATTTTCATTAAGACAATGGGAGTTGAGGGTGTTGTCAATAACCTAATCCCAGATTTGGACCTTAGCGTCCAAAATATGGGGGTTAGCATGAAAAACCTCCAAGCTTAGTTACCAGCTTGGACCTGGTACTGCTGCCACCACCCAAAAAATTAGAGTGTTTTGGGGCACTCTGGTCCCCACAAAAAACCTTCCCTGGGGACCCCAAGACCCAAATCCCTTGAGTCTCACAACAAAGGGAAATAACTTTTTTCCCTTCCCCCCTCCAGGTGCTCCTGGAGAGAAACACAGAAGCAACCTCCGTGAATCTAAGCAGAGGGAGTCCACCCTCTCTAATTCCAGTCCTGGAAACAAAAGCACTTCCCTCTTCACCCAGAGGGAATGCAAAGTCAGGCTAGTAAATCTAACACACACAGATTTCCCTCTGACTTCTTCCTCCCACCAATTCCCTGGTGAGTACAGACTCAATTCCCTGAAGTTCCCCACTAAAGAAAAACTCCAACAGGTCTTAAAAGAAAGCTTTATATAAAAAGAAAGAAAAATACATAAAACTGGTCTCTCTGTATTAAGGTGACAAAAACAGGGTCAATTGCTTAAAAGAATATTGAATAAACAGCCTTATTCAAAAAGAATACAATTCAAAGCACTCCAGCAACTATAGACATGTAAATACAAAAGGAAAAAAAACCATATAACTCACTATTTGATCTCTTTGTACTTACAACTGGGAAACAGAAGATTAGAAAAGCAGGAAATAGAAAAATCCTTCTCTAGCTGAGAGAGATTCAGGCAGAAGACAAAGAACTCAGACACAAACTTCCCTCCACCCAGAGTTGAAAAAAGTCTGGTTTCCTGATTGGTCCTCTGGTCAGGTGTTTCAGGATACTTTTTTTTTCAGGTGAAAGAGACATTAACCCTTAGCTATCTGTTTATGACAGGTGCTCAAAAAACTTTCATGGGATGCTAAGTATATTTCAAGGCTGTGCCCTTTATCTCTCTTTGGGTCAGTTAAAGCCTGTGCTAGGTTTGCCATTGATTTCAATGGGAGCATTATCCATTCCCGTTTTCTTTCTAGCAAAATGAGGCTGTTACTTTAGCTCTGAGGTGTTGTGAGGTTATATTTATTAGTGCCTGTGAAGTGCTTTGAGATCCTTAGATGCAGGACACTATAATACCACTGTGACAGAGGGCGAGGTATGAAACTCTGAGTCAGCACTCTGTTCACAGCAGGTCCAATCAGGCATAGCAGACTGGAGCTGACGAGGCAGACCTGTGCCTTATTTGTGGGTGGGGCAGGGCAGAAAGGCTAATTAAGTTATTAGCCAGAGCCCACAAATAGGCACAGGAAGGAAGTAAAAAAGGGGCAACAGGAAGAGAGAGAGAGAGATCGATAGATCGATCGATCGTCCCCGTCCCCGTCCCCTGCTTGTAAAGGCGGTAGGTATGCTGTGAAAGTGGTGGGATTCAATTATAAATAAACTACACAGAGTGTTGAACCAGCACAAGGGTCTCTGCATGGTTTGTAGATGGAGATAGAAGCAGGATGGGGGAGGCCTGTTACAACCATCCATACTTTGCATTGCATAAACTGTGAATTTATTTGTTAGTCAGGATTGCTTAACCCTGATGCCTGACAATGTTATAGCCATAACCTGCAGCAAGATGTTCTTGACTCTAGTTTCTCCTCTTCATTTAAAAAAGTAGATTATGGCACTTTAAAAAAAATAGAATATTAAATTTAATAGCCAGCCTAGCTGCCGGTGAAGTCCTGTTCAAGGTCATGGCTGTGGCAGCTGCTCAACTGCATTTAAATTTCTTTCATTTTAACTATACTTTTGCAAAAGGGATGCAATAAAAAGTGGGTGAGAATTAGTGAAACCAGATCTGTGCCAGGGCAGGAAGGAGGAGCATGTACAATCTATCATGTATGTGAAGTCTTTTTCCCAGAGGCAAATGTTATAAAAGGCTCTGGGGATATTATAGGAATGAGGTGGCTGGATGTCTAGGATACATGTTTAATGTGGGAATAAATAGTGGTATTGATTACTGTGGCTGAACGCACCTCTGTATTCACATCTTACACACTACTGTAGTAATCTTTTGTACAAAATAAGCCTTGCTGGTCAATAATGTCACAGTGAAATGTGTGTAGCAACAATATGGAAGATAAATGAAATTATGACTGAAATGTGGCTATCAGACAAATCTGGGGAGTGGATAAACCTGTTTATCAAAGACAAAGGACAAGCTGATGCTTCTGGCCAGGTGTCATCAAAGTTGATGGGCAATCGCCTGTCAAATGGCCATTCTCTTGGCAAAGAATGGGGGCAGGAACAGATCAATCTTCATTTCACCGAACAGCAGCATTGAACCTCTTTCACCATAAGAATCCATGACTCCAACCTCACTGTAGGAATGAACTTTATCTAGGGATGAACCCTCAGGAAAATGCATTTCAAAGGGTGACTGAACTATAAAAGTGAGAGGCAAAACACCCCAAGCCATATCTCCCTATCCATCTCTTTCTCTTTTACCTTTGAAGGCAAAAAAAGCAGCCATTTGACTTTGGGAGAGAGCCAGACCTGAAATTTGGTCAGCTCTCGTGCAAGGATTTTATCTTGAGCTAAAGCTATCTTGTTGAGTTTTTAGCACTAAAAGTGTTTTTATCTTATTCTCTGGTAACCATTTCTGACTCTAGTGCCTTCTATTTGTACTCCCTTAAAATCTATTTTGTAGTTAAATAAACTTGCTTTGTGCTTTAATGAAAACTAATCTATTGTTGTCTTTAAATAGAACTGTGTGGGTAAGTCCATTTCAAGTAGCAAACTGTTGTACATCGAGCCCTTACAGGGGCAACTGACCTCCAATATCTGGACAGTCCAGGAGAGGGCTGGACAGTGCAGAACACACTTTTTTTTTTCTCTCTCTCTCTCAAGAAAATCCAAGACTGGGCGTGTGTTTGGGGTCACCCTGCAAGTAATAGCCAAGGCTGGTGGAAGCCAGCATGTGACTGGAGCAGATCTCTGCAGCGGGTCTGGAATCATGCAGGACTCGCTGCCATAATAGCAGGAGCAGGTAATATGTACTTCGTTCTGGGCAGGATTGGCTGGCCAAAAAATCCAGACTGCATTAATACTTTGAAGCTTTCAATACTTAAATTTAAATTATCTTTTTTTTTTTAATTAATGGAGATATCCTATCTCCTAGAACTGGAAGGGACCTTGAAAGGTCATCAAGTCCAGCCCCCTGCCTCCACTAGCAGGACCAAGTACTGATTTTTGCCCCACATGGCCCTCTCAAGGATTGAACTCACAACTCTGGGTTTAGTAGGCCAATGCTCAAACCACTGAGCTGTCCGTTAAGCAAAGGTTTGAAAGAGATTTGATGTCTATTATAACAGAAGTTAAAATATTTTTTTCACATGGTTTAAGCAAGATTTGTTTTATGTTAAAAATTGTCTGAATTCTGTGTGTGTATTTGTATAATATATTAACCATTTTTTTTGTTTTAAGTAGCATGGGGGAATCTATCATGGGATTTGTGGGATCTAAAGTTTTTGCGGGTGGGAGCAGGATAAAAATGCAAGAAACAATGTGGAAGTGGGAGTGAGGGTGGGATGGGAGCTGGCTTAAAGTAGTCTCACAACAGGCTCTAGATGAGAATGGTGCTAGCAGGCTGCAGCTATACAGACACTAGTTTAAATTGATTTTGTTTTTATTATTATTATTTGCATTTTCCTCTGCAATTTGCATTTGGTACAGATGACAAGATGCCATTATCTATTACTGTAGCTTGCATATTTCTGAATATACTTTAGTTATCTTCCTTCATTGTTTCTATCTTGCTAGTTTACTAATGTTACCTGACACAAATTGTCATACAAGTATTGTGTAGTTAACTGAAAATTCCTTCCCATGGAAAAGGAATAGGAGTATCCTGTGTCCCTCTACTTTCTGATGGTTTGGTATTATATGACTAATACACTATAAAGCCAAATAGCTTTTGGCTGGGTTTGATCACTAAACTCGCCTAGATTTATGATCACATCATCTTTGCCTCCTTACAGAATAGCATGTGCTGTTCTTATATGTGGGATTGGCTCCAGTAGTTGTTTACTAGATGAAGCTTCCGTCCTTGCCTGTTTAGCACCATCATTAAAATGATACCTCCCTTTTAGGACAACCATATTGTATGCAGAGAATCCTAGTGCTGCTGGTAACTTTACTGTAGTGCATAAACTGTTCACCTTATTTTCCATTTTAGGAAAATCTGCAGTAATACCACTGTCAGTGCAGCCCCACTCATGGTAAAAACAGTGAAAATGCTAGCATGGATGCGGAATGAGTATCTGAGTAGAAAGACTTGAAATATACGTGGCTTGAATTTTCAGAAATCTTGAGCACTCAGATTCCACTGGCATCAGTGGGAACTGGAAATGCACTGAATATCTGGCCACATATTTAGCCCTGCTTCAAGCACCCCTTTCTGAAAATCTTGACTTAATGAAATTCAAGATTCCATCTGTAGGATTTACTTGTGGGATGAGTCCATTCTAATTAAAATTTCCAATTTTGGGTGGCTTTTTTGGTCTAGCCCGTACCCACTTAAAGTATGCCCTGAATCTTCCTACTTTAATTACTTTTAAAATATTGGGAAAAGGAATACACTCACAGATATTAAAGCCAGGAGGGCCCATCAGATTGTCTAGGCTCACCTCCTGTATGACATGGCCATCGAATTGCATCCAATCACATATGGAAAGTGAATGCAGTTTGAAGAAGATATATTGCCCCAACATTAAAGACTGACATACTGGTACAACTGATCTTGTACCCCATACACAAAAAAGGGGGGCATATGGTAAGGCTGCTTAAAATGAACATGTTGCAGCTACTGAAGCAAGACAGAGCTACTGCAGATGAACTTGCTTAAACAACCTTAGTGATATATCATTACTTTAAAGATGAAACTGCTTCTCATAAATGCTGATCATAAAACCTACAGTCTACAAATTTTAATTCTCCTACAAAATTAGTATTCATCAACGTGAATTACTTGTAATGCAACTGGACATCGTCTGGCACAGGATTTACTTACTAATGGAGGTGCATTAAGTTCAAAAGCAGATGGACTGAAAGGCAGTACTGATTTATGAACAGATAAGTCAGGTGTGCACTTGAAAACTGTTGCCAAAGAGTTTGTTTAACACTTATGTAAGGACAGCACTAGAAAAAATATTTGCATATTAATTAACACCATATAGTTTCTACAGGTTCTCACAGTCACCCAGCTATCAAATGTAATTCCCTACTCACATTATCCTGGACCTGTTCCCATCTGTGTTTTGCCTCTTCTCTAGGTGGCTGCTAGTCTGGTACCAAAAATCTGTGTGTATGTCTGTTGGGTTTTCTTATGAAGTTCTTCACTACCCATTACTTTTAAGTAATTAACATTCTCATGCCCTCAAGTGCCCTGTTCAATCTCCCCAGTGATTCCCCAGCAACATTCTCACTGCTCCCCTACTCCCTTCAGCACCTGGCTGTGCTCAAACTTCCTCAGCAACTGCCATTAATCTCTTGAGAATTGAACTTGATCACATTTTCTCCATAACCCTGAAGTGTCCTTTCCCAACAACAACCATAGAGGGTCTGTGTTCCACTTCTGTAACACTGGAGAGAGATTCTGCTACTTGGAGGATGGTATCCAAGTGTGAATAAGAACAGTATATTGAGGATACTATGTAAGTTTTCGGGCTGTCCTTGTAATGGAAAAGTTTTCACACAAAGTACATACACGAGAAATGTCAAAAAGAGGATCAGTATTTAAAAAGAGTGACCAAATTTCTAGTGTACTTGGAGGAGGAGGAGGGCTCCCCAGCGAGCCAGAATATTCAGCCAAGTTCTTTGAATATTAACCTGATCCTGAATAAATAAGTAATGTCAGATGTAGTATGTTAATGTTTTATTGCAACTTTTGCCTTAATAAAAAATTGAACTAAAAATGTAGTCTAGAAAAACAAGTTATTAACAATAGCTTTTCTTGTAGCTAAGATCAGGTATTTATTCCACTGTTCATTAGCCTCACTGTTTCAGATTTGCAATGAATATTATGGCCTCATCTCATCTTTTCAACTTCCATCCTTTCCCATCTGCTTTGCTTTTCCATCCTCAGTGGCAATCTCCCTCTTCCCTTTGGAATAAGCTGTCCCATAAGCTCCACTGTACAGACAGCTTCAGCCTCTTTAAACCCACTTCTTTGCTTTGTTTCATGCCATCCTTATGTCATTCTAATTCCTTAACCTCTGTTAAACTACTATAAACCTGCCCCAATGGCCTTTTCATGATCAGATCACTTCTTTCCTTGCGGAGAAACTGGGGACCAGTTAGTGTTCATCTCCCCAGATTTTACCAGTAACTGTATGGGTGTGACCCTAAGAGCCTCTCAGTTCCCTCTGGTAGAGACCCCACTATAATATACCTCATAGTATGCCTCACACACTCACTGCCCCAAACACCTTTTGGATACATATTATAACAACCGTGTCTTGTAAGTTTATCATACGTTAACTGGTGAAATGTTGGTGATGAATATCATTACCTGATGTATGTATGGCTTGTGGGTAAAGATTTATGTATGTGTCCTGGAAATATGTTATGGTTTGGAGGTAGTACATAAATCAAAACAACCCCACATAGAAGAAAATAGATTTATCTTCTGACCAGTTTGGTTGCAGGCAGAGGACAGAGAAAGTACATTTATTTATATATGGTAAACAAAGCAATGAAGATAACAGTGGAAAACAGCTAAGAGAGCACACTGAGGGATAGAGTCTGCACCCTCAGGAAGCCTTCCTGGCTCTTGAGGCAAAGACAGTGGACTTTGGGGAAATTTAAGGGGAACAAACACATTCTAGTTATCCATCACTAAAGGCACAAAAGAGGCCAGAGCTCCTGGAATCTGTGAAAGGTGGTCCTGCAATCATGGGGGTTGAAGTCTCTGGGAACTGACTATAAGTGAGAAATTGCCTGAGACCAAGATAACAAGCTTTTAAGCTTTAGACACCCAAATGCCTGTCTTGTTTTGTAACTTGACCTGTCTTTCTTTGTAGTTCTTAGTATCACTTACATTTGTTTATTAATAAACATATTTTTGTTTTTTACAAAACCATCTCAGAGCCAGGTAGCAAAGGGCTAGTCTTCAGCTAGTCACACTGGTGTGTACACTGTCTCCAGAGCAGAGGTCACCCACTGGTAGATTGCGATCGACTTGTCGATTCTGGAGCCTCTGCCATTCGATCGCGAGCTCCAGCCAGTAAAAGTCTGGTGGGGAAGCAGAGCTAAGGCAGGCTTCCTACCTGCCCCGGCCCCATGCTGCTCCTAAATGCGAGGCTGGGGAGGGGCAGGGGTCACCATGTGCTGCTCCTACTTGCAAGCTCTTCCCCGCAGCTCCCATTAGCTGGAAAGAGGGAACTGTGGCCAATAGAAGCTGTGGGGGTGGTGCCTGCAGAGAGGGGCAGCATGTGGAGCCGTGTGCCACCCCCACCCCGGACTGTAGGGGCATGATGGCAGTTTCCAGGAGCAGCATGGGGCCTGGGCGGGCAGAAAGCCTGCCTTAGCCCGGCTGCGCCATCGACCGAGAACCATACCCCTCCTGCACCCCAACCCCCAGCTTGGATCCCCCTCCTGGAGCCAGCACCCTGAACCCCCTCCTGTACCCAACCCCCTGCCCCAGGCACAGCCCAGAGCCCCCTCCCACACTCCAAATCCCTTGGCCCCAGCCCAGAGACCACACCCCCTCCTGCACCCCAACCACCTGCCCCAGCCAGTGAAAATGAGTGAGGGTGGGGGAGAGCGAGTAATGGAGGGAGGGGAAATGGAGTGGGTGGGGCCTCGGGGGAGGGATGGGTAGATCCAGGTTGCACTTAAATTCAGAAAGTGATCTTGTGTGGAAAAAGATTGGGGACTACTGCTCTAGAGGCAGCCAACTTAATTTCTGTGTATGTCCCAGTGAGAGAGACTGGGCATTGAATGGCAAACTGGAGTTCACAGATTTATATGTGCAAGACAAGGTTTAGACTGGCAGAGACTGATGAGGTGGACAGACTAGTGATGAGTCTAATATTCAGCAAAGCTGACTCTTTCTGTGGCAGAGGGGTAATATAGTGGCTTACAGTTCTGGGCAGCCCTGAGGAGAACGTCACATGTGGGCATTAGAATAGTCTGTCTGTAAGTGAATGCTAAACTTCCCTCTTTCATATATCATAAGGACACTGCAAAAATATACAGAGTTGCCAGTTCTTGAGACTTTTATCATGTTTCATCCTATTGATATATTACTTAGAGTCACAGCTCCTGAAGACAAGTTGGTATGTGAAAATCTCAGCTTTCGTGTAAAAATAGTGTCAGAAAAAGTTTGAAAATGTGACCCTAGTGTAATCCTAAAGGGCCCAAAACCAGAAGGTCATACCAGTGGTCCATCTAATCTAGTATCCTGTCTTTTGACAGTGGCCAGTGCCAGATACTTCAGAGGGAATGAACAGAACAGGGCAATTTATTGTATATCCCTCCTCTTGTCATCCAGTCACAAGTTTTAGAAGACAGAGCATGGGGTTGTGTCCTTGACTATCTTGGGTAATAGCCACTGATGGACCTATCCTTCATGAACATATCTAATTCATTTTTTGAACCCATTTATACTTTTGGCATTCACAACATCCCCTGGCAATGAGTTCCACAGGTCGACTGACTGTGCAAAATATTTCTTTGTTTGTTTGTTTTCTAAACCTCCTGTCTATTACTTACTTTGGGTGACCCTTGGTTCTTGTATTATGTGAAGGGATAAATAACACTTCCCTAGTCACTTTCTCACACCATTCATGATTTTATAGACCTCTCTCTCTCTAATATTCTCCCCTCATCCTTTGTCATCTGTTTTCCAAGATGAACTGTCCCAGTCTTTTTATAATCTCTCCTCATGTGGATTTACATAGTGGCATTATGTTTTCCATCTTCTTATCTCTCTCTTTCCTAATGGTTCCTAACATTGTCAGCTTTTTCAGCTGCTGCCACACATTGAGCGGATATTTTCATACAACTATCCATGGCAACTCCAAGATTTTTCTTGAGCGGTAACATAATTTAATCTCCATCACTTTGTATGTACAGTTGGCATTATGTTTTCCAATGTGCATTACTTTGCATTTGTCAACTTTAAATTTCATCTGCAATTTTGTTGCCAGTCACCCAGTTTAGTGATATCCGTTTGTAACTCTTTATAGTTAGTTTTGGACTTAACTATCTTGAGTAATTTTGTATCATTGGCAAATTTTGCCATATCATGATGTACCCCTTTTTCTGGATCCTTAGGGGACCCTACTACTTCTCTCCACTGTGAAAACTGACCCTTTAGTCTACCCTTTGATTCTTATCTCTTAATCAGTTACTGATCAATGAGAGAACTTTCCTTCTTATCCCTGCTTATTTTGCTTAAGAGTTTTTGGTGAGGGATCTTGTCAAAAACTTTCTGAAAGTCCAAGTGTACTATATTCTTTGGACCACCTCAAAGAATTCTAACAGATTTGTTGAGTCATAATTTCCTTTTACAAAAGCCATGTTGACTCTTTCCCAACATATTAAGTTCATCTATGTGTCTGACAATTCTGTTCTCTACAATACTTGTCAGCTAATTTGCTTGGTGCTGAATTTAGGCTTAATGTGTTGTAATTGCCAGGCTTGCCTCTGGAACTTCTTTAAAAATCAGCACTGCATTAGCTTTCCACCAGTCATCTGGTACAGAGGCATATTTAAGCAACAAGCAACCTTTCACAGTTGGTAGTTCTGCAATTGCATATTTGAGTTCCTTCAGAACTCTTGGGCAAGTACTATCTGGTCCTAGTCCTAGTGATTTATTGTTTAATTTATCCATTTGTTCAAAAACCTACTTTCTTAACACTTCAATCTGGGACAGTTCCTCAGATCTGTCACGTGAAAAGACTGGTGCAGATATGATGCTTACATCCTCTGCAGTGAAGACTGATGCAAATAACTCGTTTAGCTTCTCTGCAATGTCCTTGTCTTCCTTGAGTGCTCCTTTAGCACCTTGATTGTCCCATGGCCCCACAGACTATTCAGCAAGCCTCCTATTTCTGAATACTAAAAAGAATTCTCTTAGCTTTTGGTAGTTGCTCTTCAAATTATACTTTCTTATGCTTGAGTTGATAGAGTTTTATATTCCTTTTTATATTCCTCACTAGGATTTGACTTCTGGTTTTTAAAGAATGGATGGAAGGGGTTGTGTGTGTCGGAGAAATTCTCATGATCTTAAAGCAAGTTTCATTGTTTTTGAGCGGATAGCTGACTCCTGGGATGGGAGGCTTGTTGTGGTTCTTTTTTTTTTTTGTAATGTTTGAGTGGTAATACCGAATACGTAACACTTTATTTTTTCTTAGCGCCTTTCCCAATGTTGTAATCTTGTCTCTCATAAAAGATTGCACGGCCTGTTGTGACAAATTGAATGAAAGACACAAAACTGTATGAAACAAATTATCATTGTTATATGTAAATGGCATCATTGTCTTGGATGTTGTCCAGGGCTGAGCTCCACACTCCTTCAGTATTTCACAGGATTGCACAGTAATCAGCAGAGTCACTTCTAACTGGATTAGTGTTACACTCTTTTTAGGGAAAATATTGGCAATTGATGTAAAAACATTTGCCAAGTACCTTACTCTGATTCAGGAGCTGGAGGAAAGTGATGGTAAACTTTTGGAGAACAGTTTCCGAAATAAAGGTCTTCACCATATTTAAACAATGCAAATTTTCAAACAACACTGTTATAATATTATAAAGCAATATATATATCAGGGGTAACAAAAGTTAAATTTGACAGCAAAAATCCATATTGAGTTAGACTGGTGAAAATCTAGACTAGTTCTGTGGATTTTTCAATAAAAATCTTGCTGTGTTTTTTGTCTTGTTTTAAAATAAACATTCTCCCACAGGGTTTGCATACTGAAAACATTTCTGAAATGTTGTTTGTAAAGCCCTTTGAAATTATAGGTAGAAAGTTGTTGTACACATGAAATTTGTTGTGAAATGAAATGCTCTTTAAATATTTTGTTTAAACTTTAATAAATGTAATCCTCCAAACCCCAAATTTGTGGAGGTTTAAGCACATGCTTAATTTTAAGTGTGTACATAAGATTTTTTTTTTTTTGTTTTTTGTTTGTTTCTCACCTCCCACCTCCCCAGAATCATGACTGAAATTTGTAAAGGCTTCATATTCCATTATTGGTTTCATTAAAACAATTTTAAATGTTTAATCATAGCAGACACTTTCAATTCAGTTTTTGGTTAGAATTAGCACATTTCCAGTGAATATTCACTGGAAATCTTACTTGACCTTATTACTAATAAAGCTGCTCAAAACTTCCCATTTTTACAACTTGTTTTCAGTTCCTTTTATAACTGTGTGCCAAACCATAGGTATTCAGTCTGCCTTGCTGGGTGTCTGCTTCAGACCAAATTGTTGTTTTTGTTTTTGTTTTTTAAATTTTTGAGCTAAAATGATTCAGCCTTTTTGGATAATGAGTCTAGGGAAAAATGCATTTTTTTGCCAATGTTAATTTCTGGTTACCTTTTATCTGCGAAGGGCTAGCACCCTCATGCTTTGGAACAGGGACTTGAAATTTGGTGGGAGGTAGCCTTTGTGTCCGGGTGAGCTCTTCATGTGAAAACCCACCTAAATCTGGCCAAATCAGGAGCCTTTGGAAAATCACAGTTCACCCATGCTCAATAGGGACTACTTCCATTTTAGCAGCTATCTTTTTCTGAAGATTCAATGCTCACTGAACATGCTTTAGCCTGGGACTAAGCAGGACTTTCCTTACGATAGCAGCTCTGGGAGATAAGGATGGGGAACTTGAGTGTCAAGGACAGCCAGGAGGCCAGGATAAGGTTCTGGGGAACTAGAGAACAGGGTGAAGGAGAGGGGTAACTAGGGATGACTGGGCAAACGTCTAGAATTGTGCAGGGAACTGAGATTAGGACAAGGAGTCTGGAGGGGTGAGCCTAGGACTTGCTGCACAAAAAAGAGACGGGGATGAGAAGCTTGAGGAGTGGAGACTGGAACTGGGATGAGGAACCAGGGGTGAGGAAGGGACAGGACTAGGATGGGGGGCAGGTTGCAGGAGATGAGGCAGGAAAAAGTTGTGCAGTGGGTGAGGGAAGAGACAAAGTCTGTGCCTCTCTGAGCACACTCCCTCTCCAGAGCCAGGAAGGAACTCAAGATTCCTGAATTTTGCCATTTATTATGTGAAAAGCTTAAAATCTAATTTTAGATGAGATTTAATGCTCACGAATAGGTGTAGAACAATGAGGGTTACAACAGTAAGATCAGGCTGTTACTCAGAAGTATTAGTATAGCACATTATTCTGAGGATTTATTTCTTAAACCATATTTGGGGTGTTTTGGTTATCAAAGGCTCAGGCCTTTGTACCACCCACACGCACTGGTAGGGGAGCATGTGCAGGCTCGGAGGTTCACAACAGGGCCATCCATGCTACAGCAGGGCTTCTCAAACATTACCATAGTGTAGGCCACATCTTAATGCCAAGAGTGCCTTGTGCAAATTTTCCCTCCCATTCATTATTGCATAGACACATTTCTCTTCCTGTTGAGAGCTATGCGTATCTGTCCTCCGCCCCCCACCCCGCCCATGTTCATTCTCACACAACATCCGCGTGGCAATGGGCAATCACTTCAGCTGGTAAGTTGCATTAAATGATAAAAATTATTTAACATTAGAGAAGTTTTAATCTTTCCATCTAAGTAAGAGGAAAGCCAGCCTGTTGCAGGCAGCTCTCCCTAGAGCACCACACTGCATGTGCTCAGTGGAGCACAGTTTGGAAGTCTGTGGTCAGCGCGTGCCCCCGCCCCCAGTAATCTTGCCGAACCCCAAGAAATGATCACATATTCCTGGCTCTCAGGATTGATTCTACCTCCTGTTTGTCTTGTGAAAGGTTTGAGATGGGAGCTACCCTGAATCCCACTCCTACCCCTCATATTTCCATTTGACCATCACTACAGCCAGTCCATTTCTCTTCCAGTGCTATGCAAGGTCTTCTAGCACTAACCCTGGAGGATGGTGCCCCTTGCTCTTTTACTTGAACTCTTGTCCGTTGTGCTGGCTCAGTGCACTGCATGGCCTTTCTGGTGTTTGCTGTAAAATAAGGGTTATTCTAACTTGTACCTAAGCACCATCCCCATCCTTACTTTCACCACAGTGGAATGAACCTGTCTGTATTTTGGCCTGACAGGCCCTATTTTAATGCAGGACAGTCTTCTTCTGCAGAGATGTAAAGAGTACTGGGATGCTTGGTCAAGTCACCTTCAGTTTATTTCATATTCATGTCATACTTGCTTTCCTCTACTGCATAAGCACCTATATCAGTAGAGCTGGAGCAGCGTATGGAGTTTTTTTCTTGTATAGTTTGTGAAGCAAGGAATTTGGCCCCCAGTGATTTTAAATCATTTTTAAGTTACATTTCTCCATCTTTTAGTGAATGTGAAAAATAAACAGATGTGTATGATGCAGCTTGTTGGTAAGACTCTAAACCTGTTTTAAACACCTTTTTACACAATGATCCTGTGGGGGGAAGCAGATTGGCACAGCTCTGTGTGATCGCTGTATGGTCTGTTAGCTTGGGAAAGAAGGAGCTGTTGCTTGGCTTCAGGGAGTGCATTCTTTCCATTGCGAAGCAAAAGTGCCACAAAATCTGTTCAATGGGTGATCAGTGCTGGCCAAATGCTATATGCAGTCAGGGTGGGAGGTATAACTGCCTTTAATCTACTGTTTTGCACAGATGTTAACCAACAGTGAATCCAAGTGGTGCAGTGCAGTGCAGAGATTTTTGGTTCTTGAATTTTACTCATCCTGTATGTCGATTATGCCATGAAATTATGGAGATGCAGAACAGCCAAAACATGCAGATGTCTCATTTGTGCTGAGTTGTGATTTCTTAGCTTTTGAGAATAAATGTTTAAAGAACAGGAAAATGAAGTGGCATTGCAGCACTTTTAGCAGAACTTTTGACATTGACCGTATGCTTTTTCTTTCCCAGCTGAAAGACTTATTTTCAATTCAAGGGAAAGTGAAAAGAACCATAAATTGCTGAATTTGAAAGAAGCTGTTGGTTCGGTTAGTATTCTGGTCTATTGTCCAGAATAGATGTGCAAAAATATACTGTGTTAAATAGTTACTAGGGCTTTTTTCCTGAAAACATCCCTTATTTTCTTAAGAAAAACCGTTTCTTCTGACTATATAGACTCCTAGACTTTAAAGTCAGAAGGGACCATTATGATCATCTAGTCTGACCTCCTGCACAAAGCTGAGTTCCTTTGCTGATGAGATAAATGGAATATAAAATCTGTAAATGTCCAATATGAAAAGGAGGAAGGAAGGAATTCTTAGGATTTACCTTACTCATTTCAGAAAAAATCATAATTGAAGATTGACCTGGCATGTGTTTGGGTTGTGGTTTTGTTTTTAAAGTTTAGGCTTTGAATGAGGCCCATTGAAGTGAGTGTAAAAAGCCCATTGATTTGAGTGGGCATTGGGTTCAGTCCATTTATTAGTACCTTTAGTATAATACCGCCTCAAAAAGGTGGCTGGCTTTTTGTTTTGTTTTTGTTTTTTAAATTGAGCTGTTTGTGGGCATAACTGCCTGATTGCACATGAACTGCTGTTTAAGATGTCAGCATTGGTTTGCAATTTCTTGGACAGATAACTACTAAGGGAAACAATATAGAGGCAGGTAAGCATGTTTGTTGTGCTATTGAAGTGGCTCATGAATATGCAGCTAGAAATACAAAAGTCGAGAGAAGCTGCATACATTGTTTTAGTGAACTCTGCTGTGTACAGTGTGCAAATACTGTTGTCAGTATAAGGGAAAAGAGAGATGTGTGAGTGACGTGATGTGGTAAAAAGAATGGGTCGTGATTTAGGGGTGGCTGCTTTAATTGCAGTTGATGAAGCCATGAGTGAGTTGTGCAGGAGCTCCCAAACAAGTGCTAATAAATCTTTTTTTTATACTATATCCTGTAATTTTATATATGCCACATGAAACGGTGGCCAGGAGCCCCGGGGGTCCCTATTGCCCACAGCAGCTAGGAGCTCAAGGGGTCCCCCGGCCGTCTGCTGGCTGAACTTACGGACATCTTGGCTAAATCGCAGCCTTACTCATGAACAAAGTTTTATTGCTGCATGCCTAACTGTCATACTATAGCATTCCACATAAACATGCACTAGGTTCTGGACTGAACATGCGTTTTATTTTCCTTGGAGAAATTTGAACTTAATATCTCCAGAGATGGGAGCTAATATTTGGCTCCAGTGAGTGACCTTGTCCTCGATGAATGTCTGTTAGAAAAGGAGGTGGCGTGGCTAACTGAAACATTGACTGAGTTACAGAAATGAGAACTGTCTTCAGGAGACAGAATGTCAAATTAGTGCAATGATAGATCATCTCACTAGCAACAAACATGAACTTTTATTTAAAAAAGAAAGAGAAAAGGAACTGACTGGTATGGGCATTAAGGCTGTGGATCTGAAAAAAATAGAAGTTGGTCCTCTTGTAAGAGAGTGATTGGAATGTCAGTAAGAATTGAAGGCTTCTAAAAAAATAGACTTTTCTCTGGACTTAGTTCATGTAACATCTGAAAGTCTATTTTTTCCCTGTCCTCAGTGAGGGTAGGAAGAACACTGTTTTATTTATTTAACATTAATTGGACCAAACATCCATTATAATACTCTTGCCATTTCTATGACAAAACAAGACAGGTAAGAGACCAGGGATGGATAATCAGTTTTTTCTTTATTCATCATATTACTAGCTTCATCTGTCTAGGTTGGCAGCCTTTTGTACAAAGGAGTGCCAAATATTCAGGATTATTTGCTTTTTGTTCCAACAGCAGCACCGGATACCCTTTCTCCCCCCCACCCCCCGGATGGTCACGCTGTCACTTGCCTTCTCAATAGCTTCCCTGACACTCTATTGTATCTTGCTCACTGGCTTACTTTTTTGCATTTTCTGTATCCGGAGTAGTCTCTCTCTTTAACTTGTTGGTCTTTCAAAATTAAAAACAACCCCTTTATGCCATTGATTAAAGTATCCACATGCACCTCTGTGACCATGGAACTTGTTAAATGTCACTGGTGGTGATTGTTGTTTTTTTGTTTTTAAATCCCTGTCTTCCTCATACGTGCTTCCTTTGGGGCCAGATTTCACACCAACAAATAAAAGCTTTTCTTGGGTCTTTATCCCATTTTCTCAGGTGTAAAATAGCCATTAAACAGAAGTAGCGAGCATATTAAAATTGAAGAATATGTACTTAGTAAAGATGTAAAAACACTTGAGAGAAGGTATTCAAATATACATCTCAAGTCAGCAGTTAGGATTTATGCTTGGAAAGTAATTTAAGTAGACTCTGAGCTGACTTCTTAAGGACAGAATGAAAAAACTCTTCTTGAGATAAACTGCCATTGAAATTGTTTTATATGCTCTCATTTTCCAAAGATTTGCTTCCTGTTGCTAAAAGTGTGCATTTTTCTTTAGAGCTCAGTATTTTAAATTCCAATGGCAATTTTCATTTATACAGAGATTTAGTTTATGTGTAAAACAGATATCTTGTGGAAAGATAGAGCTTTAGTAATTTGTACTAGAGAGCTATCTGTTGCAGGATCTGGCAAATCTCCTAGTCCTAAAGAAGCCTCTATTACATTTTATAGGAGTTTCTGTAATCCTCTGCCTTCATTACACTTAAAGTATTTCCTAATAACTACCTTTCTGCCTGTGGGCTCTGATGCAGGAAAGCGATCAAAATCACATATTTAAATCCACTGAATAGGACTTTAACACATATTTCTAATTAAACATCTCTTTTCAGTGCTTTCCTGAATTGGGCCCATTAATAGTAATTTTGTTACTCTGTTAGTAATGTAGAAAACTAAAAACCAGTAGCATTATAATTAATATTGCCCATTGTCACTGGCTGAGGTCCTGACTGGGGCTTGAGGAGATGCAACTTGAGAGGAACAAATAAGCAGTCAATAGGCCAGTGGGGGAAACTATGAAAATTTGCTTTTAGGATACATACAAGATTCTCTCTCTGTAGATAAGATTCTACACGCTTCCTGCCTCCAGAAAGATAAAGATATTTCTCTTCCCATGAAAAACATTCTATCATAATGTAGGTCTGGATTCTGCAAGGTACTTAAACATGTGCCGAACGTTGAAGTCATCAGGACAAATCATGCTGACAGTTGGGCATGTGTTTATACACCTTGCTGGTCTGACATTTGTCTCTTGCCCTTGAAATGACCCAAGTGCACTATAATGCAGGCAGTGCTGTTTATGGAATGTCCTGTGTAGATTATCCTGCATCTGTTTCAGATCCTTGCACAACAATTCATATGTTTTTAAAAGACTTAGCTCAATGCGAGTGTTTCTCAGGTTCCAAAACCAATTTACATAGATCAGGGATTATGTTTCGGTTACTGTACTGCAGATGGCTTTCTCTCATCTTCCCTTTTAAATAGTCCCTTGCTTTGATTATTTATTTAGGTACAATAGCATGTATGTTCCTAAATCATTGCCTTTTGAACTATGTATCTTAAATAGTTTTCATCTTCTGACCAAACAAGATTAACTTTCTCATTTCTATTTAATAGACTGAAAAATCATATGAGTATTTCCTTTCATTCTCCGTATATGTTTTAATGTTTCAATTCAGGTCTCTGCATGTTTTAGTTTTTACCCAGTTTCATAGGTCAGTTCCAAAATTCACATAGGATAATAAACTCCCTCAGAATGAGCAGTCATAGTTGAATTCTTATATATTCCCAAGGGGGACAAATTCTGCCAGATGTGTGTGTTTTGTTGGTCTGCCAGACAACAGCAAATGTGTAGTGTTTTCAGGGATGACGGGCCAATCTGTGCATGAATTCAAATAGTTCTCCAGTTTTTAATAGTCTTACCTTGCAGACTTGATAAACATGCCCTTTGGAAGAACAAACATTTTTGTAAAGTGTTGCTGGAGATCATTTTATCTCATGAGGAAACATATTCCATTCTTGCATAATGGTGAATCTTGAAATTCACGTTAAAGCAAATACGGATTCACTGATTCCTTTTTGTTCATATCCAAAACAAATATCAGCTGTGCAGGAATTGGCTGTTTAAATGTGGTATTTACAGCTAATACACTCCAACTACTTTTGTGCTTTGTTTGTGACCCCAGTCATGGATGAGTCTGACTTGAGGTATTTCTCTGAGGATTATCTTGAGAACCTACTGTATAAGCCTCTACCTTAGTTCAATTTAACTGATAGCTCAATGCTCTCATTTTTATGAGACTCCTTTTGGATGCAGGATTTGCACTGACCTGCTGTGGATAATGCTTATGCAATTCTGTCTCTCATAAAATAAGCCAAATTATATGCATGGTTGAAAATCATATATTTTTTCCTCCTGAACTATGTCAATTCTGGTGCATTTCACAAAAAAAGATAGTTACATGTGTGACCAGTCTGTCACGTCAATAATATCACAGCTTGAATGATTTTTATACCTCACATTGTGACTTTTTCCAAAATAATTAGCTACAAAAATTGCTAGTTTAAAACATATGTTTTAAAAGAAGGGATACAAAACCTCATGGTTCATGCCACAAACTAACAACTGCCTGAATCTAGGAAAAAGCTTCTGTGAGAAGGTTATATTATTGTTCATTATGGGAAAGTTTATACCTTCCTTTGAAGACTCTGGTATCAGCCATTGTCAGACAAAATACTACACTATGCAGATCATAGGAATTACCATACCAGAATTTACCTATGTACTTCTGACATACAGTAGATACACCTCAACTATAAAAATTACTAATTAGGCAAATAGTCCATATCTGTGTAGCCCTTTTGACTTCGGCAGACCTACTTGCCTGAGTGGACGGTAGCTTGGCGGATAAAGCACTGGGCTGGGACTTGAAAGACCTGGATTTTATTCCCAGCTCTGCTGTTAGCTTGCTGGTTGATAGCTGGGTAAGTTACTTCACTTCCATATGTCTCCATTTCCTCATCTGTAAAATGGGATAACAATACTGACCACCTTTTAACTGCTTTGAGATTTACCGATGACAAATTCTGTGTAAGAGCTGGCTGTTATCACTATTAATTTATTACTTCATTAATACTACTAAGGAGGAGAGGCCGTAAAATATGTGCTAGGTGCAATAAACAAGAGAGAGTATATGCAAAGAGCATAGTCTGAATTTTACACATGATCCATGTGAGGGTGACAGAAGGGGGTGGAGTGGGGAGGAAGGAAAAGGGATATAGCAAAACAGTCACACTGATACTCAAGTTGGTTGTGTGTGCATCATGGTTGTTCAGTTAAGGGTTTGGTGTGGTGCACATAAAGGTATGAGAGTGCCTATTCTGGATAGTGTGAAAGTAGTTTAGTTTTCAGGAGGAATTTTTATGCACAGGTGTTCATATGGCAGACCAGAGTAGGAGGCTGTGCCATGCATAGAAGACTGCATTAAAAAAGGAGCAGAGATAATTACTGGCATAATGGAAGAAGGTAGGGGAAATAATGCAATGAGACCACCTTTCCCAGAACCACTTAATGGCATAATGCACAAGAGCAGAGGAGAGGGATAGTGGGAGTAAGCCAGCAAGAGGGGTAGTGGATGAATTGTGTTGTGAGCAAAGGGGAAAGGATTAATGGATGGAGGTGAGTGGAGGGACTTGGCAACAGTGAAAGGGTGTGTGTGGTGGGGAGGGGAAGTATGTTAACTCTCTTCTCTGCATTACTGATAAATTGGGTGTTTCAAATCATCTTTCCTCTCTCAGCTCTCTTCCTTTTAAAAACTTTAGCTGTGCTTTTAAAAGTAAGCTGAAGGACAAATCCTTTGCCATTAACATCAGGTAGGAGATAAACACAAGCAAATAGGAAAACGGAGTCACACATTTTCTCATCTCCTCCCCATGAAACCTTAATTTCAAGTCAGTGTAGCTTGCAAAAGTTGCAAAGAGGGAGGAAGACCAAAAGATACATATAAGGGTTTCACTACCACCCTGTTTTGCACCCCAGAATTCTGACGTGAAAGGAAAGATCTGGCAATGTCCAAATCATAAAAGATCAGATTTTTTTTTTTGTATTTCCAAGGCACCTTAATTATACAGGAGTTATCACAGCAACATCTGTTCCCATATTAATGAAACCAGCCATTAAAGAGAGATTGTGTCTTGTTGGTGACCCACATGGCCTGCAACATCTGGGCTCATGTGAATCTTTTGATCCTAAAATAAAGTGACAGAGCTGATTCTCCCCAGTTGCATTTATACCTGTACAAAGCGGGGGTAAGACATGACCAAACAGAATATTGACATTTTATAGTCACTTGACACAGATGTAAATGGCTGTGCAAGCTGGCCCAGTGTCTGGGCTGCAGTGCTGATACATTTCCTTGCCTAAAGTAAAAACCAGGAGCCGCTAGTCAATGTACAACACAGAGATATGTTGAAGTTTTTTTATATGTTGCACTTCAGAGGGCAGTTTGAGAACTATCATACTTTTGAGCAATAGGAAGGCATTAAAAATATGCTAAGGGATGGAGGGAGAATCAAATTTCACCCTCCCTTCCCCCCAATTGATTCAGACAATGTGACTAGTTCCTGTGTTGTTGCTCTCTTTCCTTTCAAGACCCTCAAAGGGACCCAGATATCTCAAATTAAAAATATTTGAGGTTTGTCTCAATCTTTTGGTAAAACAATTATTTATCTTGGAATAAACCCCCCTGTAAGGGCTCTAAAACTATCAATCTCATTTTTTGTCCTTTGGACATAATCAGACATTCCCCTTGCAGTCTTTCCATTTAGAGATTTCAATCTGTGAGAATCTATTTTGCTTCCAAATATTGAATGGCCTGAAGAATTTTGTTCGAGGCCTGTTTAACCTATCCTGCTCAACCTACCCCGAAAGGCTTGATTTATGGGAGCTTGTTACTGGATTGTGGATACACTGAGCCTCTTCCTTAAAATACTTCTATTGAGAGGAAAGCTAAAGCCCTGAATCTCTTCTTTGCTATTTCAGGAAATTTAGAGGTCAGCATTTTGAGGCCAGCTGTATAGCTTCACCATAGAAACAAGATGGAGGTACCTCCTGTCACTCACTATCAACAGATAACTCAAGGGCGATGGAGAAAAAGGCCAATTTCATGTGGGGGAAAACCCCTCACCTATCTTAACTCAATTGAAAACATTATTTAATACCAAGATAAACGTTTGTTTAACAGGTTGAGTTATAGCTTAGTCTTACCCCTACGCTTTAACTCAATAAGTTTAGCACATGCCTAAATACAATTGCTTTGTCTTGATGCATTTTAGAATGTGGTAAATAGAGATACCTAGCTTTACACTGCTGCAACGGTCTCACTCGGGTGTGAAAAAACACACCCCTGAGCAATGCAATTTTCAGCACTGTAAAGTGGCAGTGTAGACCGTGCTACAGCACTGGTAGCTACTCCCCTTTTGGGGGTGTTTTTTTTTTACAGCGTTGGGAGAGCTCTCTCCCAGTGCTGGTGCCGTGACTACACAAACATTGCCTTACTGCCCTCCGTTACTAAAAGCCTGTATAGAAGAGACATGATGCATACACCAGAATTCCACTGTAACCCTTGGGGCTTTGTTATGCACTCAGTCCCTGCAGCGATACATGGCTGAATCTGACTAGCTGTTTGAAGGCATTTTTAAACTGGAGGTAAACATGAGACAAAGAGAAGGAAGATAGTCGGTCTGTCTTCCGAAGGCACATTGGAGCCAGATGAAAGACTATGGATTTGGAGCACTCATGTAATAGCTGAAGACGAATGGAATTAGTTTAAAGAGATCCCTTGAACAAGGATTTTTGATAACTACCACAGGAACTGAAATAGGCAGTGTGTAATTTTGTTTGGCTGGCTGATGCAAAACAGAGATAGTATAAATTGTCTTATTTACCAAGCACAGCAGTTTGGTAGAAAGATGTTAATCGAGGGTTCTTTTTAAGTGAGGATGTTTGTGTCTGTATTATACAAAGTTCATAGCTGGAGAATATTCCTCGGTAGCTGTGATTTTTGTACGTACCCAGGAGAAGGCTGTAAACTTTTTTCTTGCAGAGTTCTGATCTGGAAGAACATTTATTTTAGCAACAAAAAGGGATGGGGATGAACCTCAGCTCAGATCTTTGCATTTTTTTTCCTATTTATTTCTCCTCTAAGATAAACCGACTCAGATGCTCCTTTCATTTACACTAGTGAAAATCCACTGGTTGTAATGGAGTTAGTCTGAAATCACTTTGGTTTAACTGAGAGTAGAAAGTGGCCCATGATGACTGTACGTGTTATACAACATATGCATTTGGAGCAAAGCTGAGTTAATGGGACAAAATAAGCAAAACCCAAGTAATAGATCTTGTGGAATTTGCAAGTGGGCCCCAGGCTGTCTACTCAGACAACTTCAGGGCCTGAACAGGAGCAGCAGATGGAACTCACTTTTTTCTCCCTTCTCTCCTATGTGGGTCTGAGACCCAGCTAATCCATACATAAAATCAGTGGTTGAGTGTGCACCTGCATTAAGGTGTGGCCTGCATTCATGTTCCAGACCATGGTAGATGGCAAACCTGTTCAGTCAGGCCTTTCTGGGGACATCACATTATTATAGATATGTACTTGGAAACTAGTTCACAAGATTTAGGCTGGGATTACTTACTGTAACCAATTATTTAACTTATTAAAATATATTTTAAATTTATCTCCCTGGCTTCCCCAAAGTATTGCACATTTTACATTTTAAAGGGTTTCTCTCCAAAACTTTCAATGTCACATTCTTTTGTTGTTGTTCCACCAACAAGTCCACTAAGTACAGAATTACCTTTAGAACAGTGGTTCTCAAACTTTTGTACTGGTGACCCCTTATAGCAAGCCTCTGAGTGCGACCTCCCCCCTATAAATTAAAAACACTTTTTAATATATTTAACACTATTATAAATGCCGGAGGCAAAGTGGGGTTTGGGGGTGGAGGCTGACAGCTTGCAACCTCCCCATGTAATAACCTTGCGACCCTCTGAGGGCTCCCAACCCCCAGTTTGAAAACCACTGCTTTAGAGAGTGAAGGCCTCAGACCTGTAGTGAGATGCGTGCAGGCAGATCTCTGTGCCTGTAGAGATATCATTTCAAGATTGGGGCTTAGTAATTTTTTAGAGAGTGTTAGGAAGACATTCAAACATATATATCTTGCCACCAGATTGAGGTTTCTCAGTTGGCTGAGTATGACCTCCTGTAATAACTTTCGCTTAGCTAATTCAGTGCAACAGATTTCTATGAGTCTTACTTGTGTTAATTCAGGGTTTCTCAAACAGGGATCGCCGCTTCTGTAGGGAAAGCCTGTGGCAGGCTGGGCTGGTGTGTTTACCTGCCCTGTCCACAGGTCCGGCCGATCATGGCTCTCACTGGCCGTGGATCGCAGCTCCCATTGGCCCAGAGGTAAACACACCCAGGTAAACACACCGGCCTGGCCCGCCAGGGGCTTTCCCTTCAGAAGCGGCGACCTCTGTTTGAGAAACACTGCATTAATTTGAAGACTGTGTTAAGCAACCGTATTCCATCAGTGCAATGAAATGGTTATAAGACATCCATTCTGTAATTGAAATGTGCCTGGTATCTTCCAGTTCCAGTTCCCTCTGGGGGCTGAATGTGGGAGTGGCCCTATGCAGTGTTGTAGTCATGTCAGTCCCAGGATATTAGAGAGACAAGGTGGGTGAGGTAATATCTTTTATTAGACAAACTTCTGTTGGTGAGAGGGAGACAGAAATTCTGAAGAGGACCATTTGCTTTCCCGTCTAAAGAGGGCTTGGAGGAATACAGAGGCAAAAAATATGTTTTTGAAAAGTAACTCTGGATATAGTCTAGAACAAGTGTTGATTTCAGAGTATAAAGTGCAGATCCCAGTAACACTATACTGTTAATAGAGCGTCTTTTTCTGTTCCTCTCCTCCTCCCTATTACATACTAAATGGAGGTGAAGATTCCCTGCATTTCTGTTGTGCAATTTTTTATCTTGGGCCAAATATACTGAAAATGTATAGATAATTTTCATAAAATTAGATAACAGATTCTCATTATTACTATTCTAGCAATCTAGCAGGGGCAATGGTCAGGTATTTAAGGGTAAATCTTACTGCCCCCTAAAATGGCCCCATACAGTACTGGGGACATACCCAATTCCTGAGAAGTTGTTCTTGCACTGCATCTGTGCCTATAAAGGCTGGATTGATTACAAAGCCAATCTCTGCACCTCTCTACAACCGAGTTAGAGTAGTTGACATATGAAGCTTTAAAAGTCTTGCTGAACAAATGAGTTAAGGGAAAAGAGAGGCAAAAACCTTTTAAGACTTCATCAAAATATTATTTCTTTGCTTTTAGTTAAATGATGTTAGGGAAATATCCAGAAAATCCTATAACGGTATCCAGGAAATCATGTGAGCAAGAGAGGGACAAATAAACAATATCATTCTCTCTCTCTCTGCCCTTTCAAATAATTATAAATCAAATACAAAATTCAAATAAACCAATACAAAAGATTGTAATGAAGCTTTCTTCATTTGGGAGTGGATCATAAATGGAAGAAAACAAGAATTCTTACATTAACAAATTCTTACATCCCTTCCTGTCTGGGCAGAAGTGTTTTCTGGACCCGTGTGGTGTGAGGCTGGCCCTTAGATAGCCTACGTGTTTGAGCTTTTCCAATATGTGTTCTGTACTTCTTCCCTAAGCTGTTGATCCTTTTGTGGCATTGGCTTTGCTTGGGTACTTCACTTGATCCATGGATCTTGAGCTCAGCAGGGAGTTCACATCAGAACACCTGCTGTGAAGAGACATTCATTTTGTCAGATCTGTCACTCAATTCCAGTCTGGCACGCCCTTTTGTTTGGTCCTTTCCCCTGGCAGGCAGGATCACAAGAGTGCAGTTTGTTGATTGAACTGTACATATGACACTTCCTGTGCTGTAGCAGCTGGAAAACAAGCCTTTGCCTCTTTCATTTTTCCTCACTTGTCTGATCACTGAACTTATCAATATCTTGGACCCCAATCCTGCAAGTGAGCATATGCTTACTTTTATGCAAGCAAGCAGCCCCTCTGAAATCAATGGGGCTATTTGCATATGTAAAGTTGTGGACATGCTTAAGTGTTTGTTGTTTGGGGTCTTAATTATCAAGATGCAATTAACTGTACTAAGATCTGAAGAAAAAATTAATGCACAACTACAAAATAGATGGTAGGATTGCTGAAAAGGATCTGGGGGTTATAGCTGATCGCAGATTGAATGAGTCAACAACGTGATGCAGTTGCAAAAAAGGCTAGTATCATTCAGGTAATGTTGTATTTAGTGGGCTTGTTGGTGGAATAACAGGGATGTTGTATATAAGACACAGGCTCTACTCAGCACCAGTGAGGCTTCAGCTGGAGTACTGTGTTCAGTTCTGGGCGCTACACTTTAGGAAAGATGTGGACAATCTGGAGTCAGTCTAGAGGAGAGCAACAAAAATGAGAAAAGGTTTTGAAAACCTAATCTGTGAGGAAAGGTCCAGGTTTTTTTTTAACATCTTTTTAGTTTTAAGAAAAGAAGTCTCAGGAGCTTCTGATAACACTCTTCAAAAACATTAAGGGCTGTTTCAAAGAGGATTGTGATCAATTCTCCATTATCTCTGAAGGTAGGAGAAGAAGTAGTGGGCTTAATCTGCAGCAAGGTAGATTTAAGATAGAAATAATGTTAGGAAATTTTTTTCCAACTCCAAGGGTAGTTAAACTCTGGAATAAACTTACAAGGAAGGTTGTAGAAACACCCCACCTCCCTACCCCAACCCCCGTCATTGGAGGCTTTTAAGAACAGGTTGGACAAAGCCCTATCTGGTTTATTTGGTCCTGCCTCAGCGCAGGGGGATGGACTTGATGACCTCTCCAGGTCCCTTCAGCCCTACATTTCTATGATTCTATGTTTCTGACTAACGTTGTGACATTGAACTGTTCTTTTTTGGAGTTAAGATCCATCGATATGTAACCCTAAGGTGTTTTAAAATAACTCAGCATTTAAATGTAGGAATGAGTTCATTTTAAATTAAAAGGGAATGTTGCATTAAAAAAAGTTTTCCATTACTAACAACTTAGGTTCTTAGATCTGTAAAATTCTTCAGTTTTTTAACTAACTTTTTAAAAGTTATGCTGTTGGTTTAGTTTTTGTGTTTTTGATCACCTGGGAGAGTGAAAATAGATGTTTTACTTAATTTCTAGTAAAGTTCTGCTTCTCATGGATTGGCAAATGCTTCATTGTGTGAGTACCTAGCACTGCAGAAGAATGTTTTTTAATCCAAAACTTTGTTTTTAATTGACATTTTGAATGTTGGAGAACTATGCTTACTCATTAAGAACGGCCATACTGGGTCAACCCAGTATCCTGTCTTCTGACAGTGGCCAATGCCAGATGCTTCAGAGGGAATGAAAAGAACAAGTGATCCATCCTTTGCCCATTCCCAGCTTCTGGCAAAACTGAGGCTAGCGACGCCATCTCTACCCATCTTGGCTAATAGCCATTGATGAACCTATCCTCCAGGAATTTATCTAGTTCTTTTTTTAAACACTGTTAGTCTTGGCCTTCACAACATCCCCAGTTCACTGCTCTCTCCACTAGGTAATACTGCCTCTATCATTAAGTTTTATATACTACTTTTCAAAAACGAAATCTAAATGTGGGGCTAAAAACCAAATGACTGTGCTCTTCACAAAGGTATTGGCACCTGTTCTCTAAAATCTTCATGTTCTAGACATTTGAAATCTAGCTTGATAGAACTGTTGCTTTACTTAAACATAAAAGGAGTCACACAACAGCATGTAACAAGATTATTTTAAAAAGTACTTTATAGTGGAAAATTAATGCTAATGTTACAAGCTTTGTAATTAGGTCACTTGCTTCTAGGATTGGGAGACTGTTGGGTATGAATGAGCCATTGTATCCTCTTCTGTTGAGGTCTGTTTCTGCCTCCCAGCTTCCATTGGCCCCAGACTACTTCTTCACACTGAATGATACACGAGTATTTTTAGGGCTCACTCAGACAATCCTTTATTCAGGCAAAGTTAACAGTGGGAATTTTGCCTGAGAAAAGACTTCAGGCTCAAATCAAATTGAGTCAGGAGTGGTTCTGTGAAGGCCTACTGGTGTTATCCGAAATTGGGCTAGCTAGTAAGCCTAGGGAGGACTAATGACTCACCAGAGTTTGGCAGAAAGCAGCACATTTATTATACTAGCGGCAAAGAATCCTGTGGCACCTTATAGACTAACAGACGTTTTGGAGCATGAGCTTTCGTGGGTGAATAACCACTTCGTCAGATGCATCTGACTAAGTGGGTATTCACCCACGAAAGCTCATGCTCCAAAACGTCTGTTAGTCTATAAGGTGCCACTGGATTCTTTGCTGGTTTTACAGATCCAGACTAACACGGCTACCCCTCTGATATTTATTATACTGATAGCTAAGCTCAAAAGAAGCGGGGAGAGAGTCTCACTCACGCTCCCAGGACAGGCACGGCACTGGAGATGTCAGGATCCTTCAAGGTAAGTGTCCCACAGCGCGGCGATGGACTATGCGGTGAAGGTAAGTCTTCCTGAGGCATGATGGAATGCAATGCGGCGAACCACTGGCCAGGCGGTCCGGGCGAAGGGCTTTCGCAAGAGGTACAATCTAGAGTGCACTCCTGAGCACATGGCCCCTTCCTCTTTTAAGGACCTGCTCCTCATGGCCTGCAACTAGAGATGACTTGGCCGCGTCTGGTTGGTCACACTCCACCTTGGACAGTGTCCATGCACTATCCATGCATTGAGTGTGTGAGTGCTGCCTAATTAGGGTCCCAGACACGTTGGCTACCTGGGAGCTCGTCTGATCTTCTAGCTGTTCAAGCAGCCCATTCATCCATCCCACAAGCATTCCAGGAGGGAGGGGTGAAGGAAAGCCACTTCACAGGTATTCAAAGAGGGAGAGGAGACAAAAGGGGCGGGGAAGGTGTAACAGACCTTTTCAACATACAGATCACTGCTGCTCCTACAACAACTGGTATCAAGTAGCAGTTTGACATAAAAGCAAATATCCAAGCACTTAGATTTTAAATCTTTGCAAATAAGGTCGAATCCTGAAGTCTTTACTCAAATTTTACTCATTCCATACTTGAGTAAAAAACTACCTTTGATGTGGATTGGCGTTTGGCTGTGTAAAAAACTAAGTACCTTTAGGTTTTGCCCCATAATGTTTGCTGAACCATCACATAGACAAACTTTGGTTTCTCTTCCTTCATCATAGTCCTTACTCCTTTCTACTACCTTGTAGACATACAGTGGCTCAGAGAAGCAGCCTGAAGGGTGCTGAATTCTATTGGGACTTGGCCTTTAGCCTCCATGAATCCCTAATTGGGCTATCAACTTAATGGGAAGCTATTTAGCAAAATTATGGTATATTTAGGATTTGCAGTGCTGCTGCTTCAGCATACAGAAGCTATTAGTAAGGCTACGTTTTAGTCATGGGTATTTGTAGTAAAAGTCATGGACAGGTCATGGGCAGTAAACAAAAATTCATGGCCACAACATGTCCATGACCTGTACTATATACCCTGAACTGAAACTTGGGCCGGGAGGCTGTGGGTGCTTGCGGGGATGAAGGGGCTGGGACCCTCACTGGTGCTGGGGAGGGAGGGTTGGTGGGGCTGGAAGGCTCCCTACCCAGCTCTGTGCAGCTCCCTGGAAGTGGCTGGTATGTCCCTGCAGCTCTTAGGAGGAGGGAAGGTCAGGGGGGCTCTGCGCACTGCCTGTGCCACAAGCACCGACTCCACAGCTACCATTGGCTGGAAACGGCATACAATGGGAGCTGCAGGAGCGGTACCTGCTGGGAGGGCAGCATGCAGAGTCCCCTGGCCCCTCCACCTAGGAGCTGCAGGGACATGCCATCCACTTCTGGGGAGGCCCCCCCCGAAGGTAAGCGCCACCCTGCACTCCAACCGCCCTGCGACAGCCCCAAGTCCCCTCCCTCACCAAAACTACTGCTGCTGCTGCTAGACCAGGGGCTGACCAAGTGCTCGGGCAACCCTGGAGCCAGACGCACTGGCCACTGCAAAAGTCACAGGAAGTCTCGGAATCCGTGATCTCCATGACAGACACACAACCTTAATTATTAGCAAATAAACCAGGAATCAACCTGGGACTCTATAAGGATTATGGCTAATTGCTGAAAGAAGGGCACAAACTTTGTCACTAGATGTTGATCAATAAACTAACAGTTTTCATTTATCCATTTCATGCCATTGCTGTAAAAGGAATCTGAGTACTCCTAGACTAGGCTACTCGCATACTACTATGACCTATTAAACATCTTGCTGGACAGGATTTGGTTGCACTGGAAAAAGGAATTCCACAGGAGGTTTATTTCTGGGAATGCATGATGGTGGTGAAGATGCATAATGGATTTATATGATGTAATTCCTCCATTTCCCAATGTTCTAAGAGTGAATGAATTCTTCAGGAAAATTATTAATACAAATTCAGTAGCTATACTATGATGCAAGGGAAATGAGGTGGGTGTTGCTGCTGCTGGATTTTCAGAAGTTTCCTTTCAGGAAAAGAAAGTTTGTGATGGGGTGCACAGACCCCGTTCTGGCCTAAGGCAGGAAGGAGTTAATTGTTGGACTGTCCTGGAGCCAGAGGCTGACCCTCAAACACCTGCTGAAAGTGTTATGTCTGGCAGGAGAACCCTTAAGCTGTCCTAAATAATTAGGACTAGGACATAACAGAATACAAAGGGGAGGAAAAAGACTCCAGAAAAGGGGCAGCCCTTCCAGAGTTACAGGTTACTGGCTCTGCAAGTCCTGAGGACTGCAACTAGTCTGTGAGAAGAGAGCTGGCTTTACAGACTGTTTTGTGTATGTTTGTGTTATTTATTGATATTTTGGGTCATTTACAATAAGACATTACATTTATATTGTCTTGATAAGTATCTGTACACATCTTAATACAGAATTAACAATATTAAGCAACATATTGTTCATGTATGTTCTATCACTAATAGTCCCCCTTTTCTTTTTTCAAAACACATATTTAACCATTCACAACCTTTTTTGTTTGGGGGTGGGGGGGAAAGTGAAGAAAGTTAAGGAGGGTGGGAATGTCATTCAGTTGTAATCCTCTGTGTATAACCTTCTGGATTATGCTGTAAGTACAGGATTACCTTTTCTATACCAAAGCATCTCAGTGATTTCAATATTTCTATTGTATTGTACTGTTTTCCAGTGCAGTGTATGTGTGATATTGTGGGGACTACCGAGACCAGCAAGTGGTTCTGGCACTGCCTCCCCTATAACTTTGAGGTGACTTAATGCTGTGCTGCTATGGCTCAGATCCCTGATGCCCCAGAAATGCTGCTGGTCTGCGTCCAGTCCCCTGGCTCTGGTTGCTGCCATTCTCCCAGCACAGGTCTGCTCCCAGGGCTGCTTCTCTGGTTCTCTCTGTCCGGTGTTGCCCTCTCCCCAGCTCAGCTCAGGCTCCTGCTCTCTCTTTAGCTCGGCCCTGCTCTGTCTGAGCCAGGCAATTCCAGCTCACACGGACCACCGGACCCTCCTGGCCTCCTGACTCCCTCATTAGCCTGCCTGACCTGTCAGTAGGGTTGCCAGTTCTTGGTTGGACGTATTCCTGGAAGTTTCATCACATGCCATATTATTTAATTAAAGATCAATCTTTAATTTCTGGAGACTCCAGGGCAATCCCGCAGGGTTGGCAACGCTACCTGTCAATCAGGGTGACCTGGAGCACTGGCCTCTCCCCATTGTTCTGGGAACTGTCAGTGTCTGAGTCCTGATTTCCCATTTCTTTTGGTACTGGGACCTAGACAACCACTGAGTTTTAGTAAGGGGCCAACAGTCCCCTTACGTAGAGATGGAGAAACATACATTCTGTAAACTAAAAAGTACTGAACTTCCACTGTTTGGTTAGTATTAGAACCAATATTTGTCTTCATTTATTTGCTGTTATAGTCTGCACTTCATGACTTAATAGCTTTTTGTGGCTTGTCCTTTAAAAACATAGTCATGAGATTATATGTTCTCTAGACCTGATCTCAATTGCTGAAACTTCAAGCCCATGTATAACATATTCTAATACAGATAACTTTGCTGGTTCATATCTTCTCTGAAAGTATTTTAATAAGTAAGCAATATGTGTAAACTCATATGCTTTTCTCTTTGTTTAATATATCTGCTACATCTGTTTTTTTAAGGGTTGTCCATTCTTAAAGACATCCTTCTACTTATGGTGATATTCTCCTCCTCCTGCCCCCCAACATCTAAAGATTTCCTTATTCAACCTGTGGCACCTTATAGACTAACAGAAGTATTGGAGCATAAGCTTTTGTGGGTGACTACCCACTTTGTCAGATGCAAATGGGTATTACTTAGTCTATAAGGTGCCACAGGACTCTTTTGTCGCTTTTTACAGATCGAGACGAACACGGCCACCCCTCTGATACTTATTCAACCTGAGTTTGAAAGTACTGTTTTGTTTTTGACATTGCCAGGATCTGCTCTTTTTATTTGATCAAGGGCATCACATATGCCCAATTAGTGAGTACACTCTCAAGTAATTGATGATGTTTCATGAATGCCAGAATTTTGGGATATAAATCTGGCACACAATCATATAATGAGATTAGGTTTTCCAGTTTCTGTTCAATCTATATCCATGATGGATTTTCTGAGAGATCCATTCCAAGACCAGTCTAATTTGTGCTATCCTATATCTCTAGAAGTCTGGTAGCACCCAGACCTCCCATTTCAATTGGACTTTCTAACCATTCTGCTATCCCATTTTTTGACAATAGGAATCTTTGAATAACTTCTTAAAATTTGCTGAAGAGATATTTGGGAGGTGTAAAGGGAATCATGGAGAAGGGGACAAGACCTTGGGTATGCATTTAAGTACCTATCAAAGTCAATGGCAATAATGTCTGAGTTTTTAGGTCATTGTAAATAATTTTCATTAATGGCTCAATATCTAATTTAAACAGCTTCCCTGCTTTAGGTGATATCTTAATGCCTAAATATCTAATTTTATTATCCATTACTTTCAGTGGTTATGCATGTATTTATATTGATCTAATCTCTCTTTAGGAGCCTAGGCATAGTATCTGATTTAGTGTGACTTGGTCTGTATACCGATTCCTGAGCAAAAGCTTTCATTATTTCTTGAAATACTGGTGAGCTTTATGTATCTCTTATAAAAAGCATAAGATCATTAGCATATAATGCAACTTTGTTTTCTGTCCCTGATGAATTTATTCCTTGAATTTCTTCAGTATCCCTGTTTTTTTTCCTGCTAATTTGACAATTAAATCAAATAACAAGGGTGGTAAGGGATACTTTTTGTCTTGTTCCTCTTTTTATAATGGCTCAGTCTTTGTGACATTTCCCCAATTTTTGTAGATTATTTTAATCCACTTCTGAAAGTGCTCCCCAAAGCCATATTTTTCCCACATTTTACTGAGTCAAAAGCCTTTTCTGAATCCATTTTTAGAAGGCAGGTCTCTTTATTAGTGCTCCTGGAATGTTGTACCAGTAGTTTTTTCTTGTCATGTTTTAAGGGGCTTCTTCTTTTTTATAAAGTCAGTTTCTTGTGCAATAATTTAGGCATTATTGAGATGAGCCTAAAAGGTGTTAGATTTAATCCTTGTTTGGTTTAGGTTTTCAAATGACATTTGCTTGATAGATAGTATTTGGTAAGCACTAGTACCCAAGAAGACTGAAATACATTCGCTAATAAGAGAATTATGTGGGTTTTTAAATGTTTTATAGAATTTGGAGGCGTATCCAATACTTTGGCATGTTCTGCAGTTTACATCCCCATAGTCCACACTGCAGCACTGTGGTAGACAAAGCCTAGAACTATTTCATTGTTAGGACTCTACCAAATTCATGGTCCATTTTGGGCAATTTCGCAGCCATAGGATTTTAAAAATCATAAACTTCATGATTTCAGCTATTTAAATCAGAAATTTCACAGTGTTGTAATTGTAGAGGTCCTGACCCAAAAATGAGTTGTGGGGGAGATGGATTTTCCAGCCACCCAAATTTCTAAAAGCAACTCAGAAGTAAGGGTGGCAATACCACAACCCCTCTAAAATAACCTTGCAACACCCCCCTGCAACTTCCTGTTGGGTCATGACCCCCAATTTGAGAAATGCTGGTCTCCTCCGTGAAATCTGTATAGTATAGGGTAAAAGCACACCAAAGACCAAATTTCACGTGTGGAGACCAGAATTCACGGTCTGTGACGTGTTTTTCATGGCTGTGATTTGGTAAGGCCCTATTCATTGTACGTCGGTACGACGGGTGGTGGGGTGGGGTGTATACCTCGCAATGTAGAGGAAGGTTCCTGAGAGGCCAGTCCAGCCCTTTCAATCATATATAGTAGGGAGGAGGCCTTTAAAAAGGAGAAACTAGTCGTCTAGGGGAGAATCATCCTGAGCAGGAGACAGCTGGAGTCACTGCTGAAGTCTCAAGGAGGAATTTTTAGTCAGGAGATCTCTACCCCCAACCCTATGGGGAATGCAGGCACTCCTAGGGTAAGCCTGACAGAATGAGCCCAATTCAGTTACCCAGCCAGAAGGACTCCTAGAAAACTGCTACATAGCCCTAAAGTAAAAAGGTACTGCTGGCCTTTTATCCTTTTGGCATGGACCCCTTGCAAGGACTCAAAAACTGGGTCCTAAACACAAGGCACCCAGTGTAGATAACTGAGTGTGACCAGCGTCTCCCGCTGTCTGGGAGGAAAACCTAAAAGGACATTATAGTAAGTCTGGGCATTTTCAGATCCTGCAATTTGCTACCTCCCAGTTCTTCCATGTTTACATATTTGCTAGTTTATATTGCTTGGAAATACTTGGCTAGTCATTTAGTCATCCTTTTGAGTATTCTGTTTTTGTTCTTAATATATGTGTGAGGGGGTGTACCAGACCCTTTGAGGCCCCCTGCTGGAGGCCTTGTGGTCCTACCACACTCCATCCCAGGAAAGCAGAAGTGAAGGTAGTCCTCCAGCCTGCCTAGAGAGACTGCAGGGAAGCAGCCAATCAGAATGCAGCAGGCTCAGATAAAAGGAGCTGCAGGGGTTCAGTGGATTAGTTCCTGGCTTGGTCCAGAGAGGGAAAGGAAGGGTGCTTAGATCTGGCCACAGGTGCCTGTGAGAGAATCAGACGTTCCTACTGCATTTTGCTTTCTGCAAGGAGTAAGCAGACCTGAGAATGGTAACTCCAAAAGGCTGAGTGACTGGGAAGAGACCTGATGGGAAGAAGCAGCTAATAGAAGGAGTTAAAGGGAGCAGTGCATGACTGGTGCTTGGGACTGCAGGGACTACTCTGGGTCCTTGGATTGGGACCTGGAGTAGTGGGCAGGCTGGAGTCTCCCCATTGGCCACTGGGGAAGTGGCCTTAGCCCCGAAAAGGGGATTAGACTCTGTACTAAAAGACTGACAAAGGGGCCCAGGTGGGCCAACCGTTTATTGAATTTTGTTTCCCTGGAAGGGAACTGAACTTAAGAGGTGACCTGGCTGGAGAGCTGGGGGATAGTGAAGACAGAGTCTGGAGGGAGAGAGTCCTGGGGACAGTGCTCTACAACAAGGCAGGGAAGGACTTAAAGTTAGCCCAGAAGGGGCTGAGAACTGAGCCCAGAGATGGGGCTAAAAGACACTAATAGCCTACAGCTGTGCCCTTATCTTGGACCCTTTGTTGCCCTGGAAGGGGTTCATCCATTGTTGACCATGTGACTTAGCTGGAGTGCTGAAGACCTGCCTGCTGAAGTTGTCAAATTAGAGGGGGCACTAGGAAAAAGTGGAAATTACAGCACCACACGCAGCTAGCAGGAGGAACTCATGAGTGGTGAGTGCACTCTGTCACATATGGTACTGGTCTTCTGTTGGAAATCATGAAATCAATCTGGCTAGTAAAAGCTATAAAATCTTTGTTTGGCACAATAAGAGCTGTCTGGTGTGATGTGGGCTTTTTTGTTTTGTTTTGTTTTTGTTAGTGCTTGCAATGGTTTTTTGCATTCTTAATCTCTTGAAGAGAGTCTGCATTATTAGTCAAATAGTATTGCTTCTGCAAACTGTAAATCTGCTCCTCTAAATCTACTTGGTTTTGCTTGTCTTTTTTCCCCAGATAACTATTATGAAGTAATACCTCATATTGCTCTGAAGTTGTGAAGCCATAATGTCTCAGTACATAGCGCACAACAGAATATTGACTGGTACCCTGATCCAGTGTGCCCTTTGTCTCAATGTTCTCTGATTTGACCAACAGATTCAGTGCTTTTGGATTCCATGTTGCAAAGTATTTTATTAGGCTTTTGCCTTTTGGTCCCTCTGGCAGCCCTAGCAGCTTAATAATTTTCCTATGGCCCCTATTTTTCAAAATCGTCCAGCTTTTTTCAGTCATTGTTTTGACTTAAGACTCCAGGGCCACAAGTCTCTCCTTCCAATCCCACCTGTTCTCTTCAATGCTGGTATTTCTAGAGCCCGTGTCCGTAATGGCTACTACTGGGTCAATTATTTGACTGCTGGGTCGTCTTCTGACTCCTTAGGTTGTATATTATACTTTTTTTCCTTTTTTTTCTTTTTCCCTTCCTTCCCCCTTTGCTGTGGCTTTCATCCAGAGTTGCAAATCATTGCCCACACATCTTGAATTGACCTAATAACCGTAAGATCAGCTGCAGGACCAGTCAGTCCTGCCCTCTGTTGTGGCACAGCTGCTGCTCTCTGTGATCCTCCTGGGGAGGATGAACTGCCTAGGAACTCCACCTCTCAGCGTTCTGGCAGGAGAACAGTGTGTCTCCTGTTGCTGCAGAACCAGTGAGTCCTGGCAGAAGGAGGGTGAGATATACCCCTCAGCCTGCCATAGCTTCTTGCAGCCCTCTTGGGGAGTGGTGAGGGGGCGTGGGCCAGCCGTTCACTTCTTGTCAGTTTCTCAGCAAATAGGGACAGCTTGTCTCCTGCTACTTTGGGAGGTGGGGTGTATGTGATGCCACAGCCTTTCACTGTGTACATCCTAGAGGTGAGGCAGATATGCCTCTCTGGCCAGCCTGACAGCGCAGCTCTGGTGGGGGTATGTGGGGAGAGGCTTGGAGACTGCTCTGACTGTCTCTAGTCTTACCTGTCCCCTGCTCTCCTGGACTCCCCTAGCTCTAATCAGAGGTGTGGGATCAAAATGGAGTGCTTTTCTGCAGATGTCCCTGGAAAATTAGGGAAGGGGTGTGTGGGAGGTCATTAATGCTGCTTCCTCATTCTGCCATGGCAGTCATTTGAACACTTCACAGACTTTTGACCACTTGGTGTGGGGAAGAAGAATGTCCTGGTTTCCTGTGGAAAGAGGGGAAATCTAAGTGCAAGCTGTGCTTGGGTTTTGGTTTTTCCAAGTAGTCTGCTGACTGTTGAACCGCTGGGTGAGTGGGAGACTCCCTGACTATGGCTCTTTAAGGTTAGAGTAGGCAGTTTTGGGGACTGACCGTAACCCACACCTAACTCAAAATCATCACTGTATCAAATGCTTTCCCTTGTGAATTTTAAATATAAAAATATTTCCTTTGTTCAAAACTGTGGTTTTGACTCCTGCTGTAGACTGCTGCCTCTTCCTTGATAGGTGCAAATAGTTCAGTGTTCCTTGGAACTTCTGTTTTTTTGGATATAAAGAATGTAAGTTTCCCATTTTTAAAATAGTTGCTTGAGTTCAACAAAATGCAAAAGCAAGTGCTGGGAAGAGCCCACATCTACAAAATCCACAGACTTTCCACATCAGCAAATGTTCTTGTCTTTGGCTGAGGTTTCTGATGATGTACATTGATTGTAGAAATGAAAGATTTCCATCATAAATATGAGTGAGAGCTGTGTGGTTAAAAAGTAAATAAATAAATGTGATGGTGTTTGCTCACTGAGACAGATTGGGAGGGAAGGGGTGGGATAGCTGGAAATGGCTAACAGCAAATGGTAAAAATAAAAGGACTTCATTCCTTTGTCCGTATTTCTAAAATATGGAAGTGGAGGAAGAAAGCAAATTTATCTCATAAGTGTAATTCCCACAGGCCCTGTCCCAGGAGAACATTTTAGCATAAAGTTAAACACATGAACAGTACTATTGAATTCAAGGTGAGCCTGTGCTTAGGTGCATTACTGCATCAGGATGACCGAGAGAACCTGCAAACTAGACAGATGAAGATAGCACAACAGTAAAGTACTGTTGTGTTGAGAGAGTGGATACTTTGCCATTTCTACACACTCAGAACTAAAGACACCTGATGATGTTATAAACACTGGTAAATGAGTATGGAGTCCCCACAAATCTGTGCCAGAATCAATGTTTGCCGATAGCTTAGTATATTGTTAATGAGAATTGTGTGAATTAGCCAGTAAGTGACCAAGTGCAACGAAATTCAAGGATAATGTACTCTTGGTCATTTATTTTGACAATTGTAGTTTTAATTATGTATAATACTTTGTCGTGTAAAAGTACAGTAGAATATTTTTGGTTAAAATGTATATGGTCCTAGTAAAACAAGACCTTGCTCTAGCTGACTGCTATTAAAGGGACGTTATCATCTTAAATGTATTTTCCTGTATAGTAAGGCCATCTTATGTTCTTGTATCTATTTTTTTTGCATTTCTCTCAGTCTAGACTGTGAAAAATATTTTGTTTGTTTTTATAATTTCACTTTCAGGTTCTTATAGCTCCATGTTTGAGTTTCAAACACTGTGAAAGAATGTTTTACTTAAACACCCTTTTTTTAAATGGTGGGGAAAATTAATGGTGGAAATATTTCTTTTGGTCTTCAAAGCTTTATAAATTCAAGGCTAAATGCAGTTTAGTGTCCTCTTTAAATCTTTGCTGAGAAATACAGTTTTTTGGTACAGATTAGACAGTTTGGGAATTGGTAAGATTTTACTATATAAGGATCTTTATAAAACTGGGATCTTTGTTTCCTAGGAGTGGGCTGGCTACTGCTGTTTGTTCATTCCTTATCTAAACTCATAACCGTAACTCTATCAGTCACCTGGATTAGACTAAACTCTAGAAACTATATTATAGGGAATTGTTCTACACTTGGTAATTTTCTCTCTGTAATTGCTATGATACTCATCATTATAGCAGTTAATTGTGAGGACTATGATAACAAACTATAAATAATGGCCCGCAATCAGAGCACTAAAAGGAGATTTTAATCACCATTAAGGTTACAGCTGTTTTTCCACTATAAACTTGATTTTTGGGGGGCACTTCTCTCAAGTTCACACAATTTAAAGGAATACACCTGAAACTCCATTTATTCCAGGGTAAAATGTTCTTGAAAATTCTGGGTGAAAACTGGCATTGTGTTTGGGATATATGAGAATGTAAAGACACTTACTTCTTGAAAATGTTCTTAACCCAGAAAAAGTTAACATAACCCCATAGCCATTGCTTGTCTCAATCTCCACGGTTTTTTTTTTTTATTTGTTTGTCTTGGTGAGGACTGGTTTCTTTGTCTGGTTTGGAGGCTAAGTATCAAGTAGCAGTGGCTGTAGGGAAGAGATGTCTAAAGCTATCACACAAATGGACAAAGACAACAGTGACCTCCAAATCTATTGAGAATGTGAAGATATTCCTTTCCAAATATGAGGAAGCCTTGGATTGCATTGAACTCTTCAACTATCTTGGTAGTAGGGTTGCCAACTTTCCAATTGCAGAAGACTGAACACTCCAAGGCCCACCCCTGCTTCTGCCCCTTCTTTGAGGCCCCGCCCCCTCTCAATCCATTTCCCCTCCTCTCTCCGTTGCTTGTTTATCCTTGCTCACTTGCTCATTTTCCCCAGGAAGGGGTTTGGGGTGTGGGCTCTGGCTGGGGGATGCAGGCTCTGGGGTGGGGTTGGGGATGAGGGGTGCAGGAGGGGGCTCGGGCCAAGGGGTTTGGAATGCAGCAGGGTGCTCAGGGCAGAGGCATGGGGTTGGGGTGTGGGAGAAGTTGCAGGCTCTGGGAAGGAGTTTGGATGTGAGGTGGGCAGGGTGTTGGAGTGCAGGAGACGGTTTGGTGTGCAGGCTCTGGGGTGGGGGGGGCACTGACCTCAGGTGGCCCCAGCATTTCCCCAGGACAGAGGAAGTCCGTATGGCTCCTAGGAAGCAATGGCATGTTCCTAGGTGAAGGGGTGGCTAGGAGACTCCATGCTCTGACCCCAGGTGCCACCCCCACACCTCCCACTGGCTGCAGTTTATGGCCAATGGGAGCTGTGTTGCCAGCACTTTAGGTGGTGCCTGTGGGCAGGGGCAGCACATGAAGCCCCCTGGCTGCCCTTCTGTCTAGGAGCTGGAGGGATATGCCAACTGCTTCCCAGGAGCCAGGCACAGAGCCTGCCCACTCGCTCGCCCGCCCTCTGCGGCCAACCAGACTTCTAGTGGCCTGGTCTGGAGAAGCAAAGTTTATTACTTTAAAGTATAAAATGAAATTGCTGCGGTCTCTTGTCTTCCTCTTACAATATGCATGTGAGAAATGGATTGTAAGGAAAAAGGGCATTAAGAGACTAAATTCATGCAATTTGAAGACAAATGGTACAGGTAATTCCTAGATGTTAACTCTACTTTGCACATGACTAACAAGGAGGTAGTCACTCAAATTTACAGCATAGCCAGAGTGATCACTGATGCTTTCAACACAATTGAGGGTGGGAGGGGACTTGAGTTTGTGGGACATACGGGTTGGACACATGGAGGAAGATTGCCAAAGCCAGTCTTGCAGAAACTGGTGCCAGGGATGGGGGCAAGTGTGGTTTGTCAATGTGTGTGGCTGGATGGGATGTGGTATGATGTGTGTCTCAGTGCATGTGAAGGTGGAGGATGATTGCTGGTCAATGACTTATGTTGTGTTTACTGTCCATTGTGATGTGATTTCTGTGGTAGTTTGCACTACATTTAGAATTGTTATAAGCTGTTCGTGTGTTACACTATCTGCCTTGTGGATTGCCTAAGTCTGCATCAACCAGATTAGAGCTTCTTAAACTGTGCATTAATATTATGCAGGCCTTAAAATTCCGTTTGGCTTTTGTGGGTCTTAACTTCATTTCTGTACTTTGTTAAACACCTGAAAGCCGGGAAATTCAGTTGTAGTTTTAAATGACAACTTTAAGTTTTTTTTCTCTTAAGTTAGTAGTACTGATTTATGGCCTTGTATCCATAATACAAGTTTTTGTTTTGTTCTGTGGTCCAAGAATAAAAGTAGAAGGATCCTAAATAGTGATAGTAGTTTGGGAGGAGAAATAGAGAGAGATCTTTCTGCTTCCATTTGACACTAAGTATATTGTTACATGATTTTCCATGAGACATCATCTTGATTTGTCCAATTACATGGAAAATCACCAATCATTCCAAACTGAAAATGTAAAAATGCCACCCTATTTATGACTTGCCAAATGTCAGATAGACTTAGTGATTATAGATCCACATGCTTTTGGTGATTTCTTACATTAAATGGGAGATCACTCTATCTACTGTAGTCTTACACATAATCTAAAATAGAATTATTTTAATTTAGTTCCGAGTACTGTAGTCATAAGTGACTTCAATGCATTATAGGCCCTGATACTAAAGGTCATATGTAGTAGTGGGTTGAAAATACAATTTCAGAGAGATTAATATGACAACTTTGAGTCCTATCAGTGAGATCCAATGATGTTACACGCTATCTGTTGTGACAAAATGGCCGATGTTGGTATGGTGGGTCCCATGCTTTTCTTGGTGAAGGCACTAGGATGCCAACCCTTGCCCCTGCTCTTGGGGCACCAAGGACTCTGCTAGTGGCCCGGGAAGGTGGTAGAGGAGGGAAACGGGGAAGGAGTCTGGGTTTACTCCTCACTCTGAACCCCAGCCCCTCTCAACCCCTGTGGGTTTCTTGCCCTCTTGCCCCTTGGGTAGGGTTACCCTCGGTCTTTGACACGGAGGGAGGGAGTCTCTCTGCTTGGGCAGGGTCTCCCTTTTTCTGGTCTTTCAGTTCTCAGCAACACCCCTCCAAACTCCAGTCCTTTCTCCTCCCCCGCCATCTGTCTGAAGTAGGGATTTTTTATTAGGTTCCTAACAGGGCCTTAATTGGAGCACCTGTAGCCAATTAACCTGTAGTAACCTTCCTTAGTCTACATGGAACCCCACCTTAATTATCTTAGGGCTTTATATATCTCCCCTCTCCCATTGCTCCCTGGGCCTGATGTATCACACCATACTCCTAGCTTATGCTGTGTAAAGGTAAAACACAAGAGGGTCTAGGCCATTGTCCCACAAAATATTCACTATATGGTGCATGTGAACTCTGCAAACGTTGCGAGGGCCACAGTTGTGGAGCCTACTTCCTGTCATCCATTCATCTGTGTTCTTATGCAGTGCCCATTGCTTATAGTGTCTGGAAACTCTAGTTACCTAGAAAGAACAGGAGTACTTGCGACACCTTAGAGACTAACAAATTTATTTCAGCCTGAGCTTTCGTGAGCTACAGCTCACTTCTTCGGATGCATCCGAAGAAGTGATGCATCTGAAGAAGTGAGCTGTAACTCACAAACTCATGCTGAAATAAATTTGTTAGTCTCTAAGGTGTCGCAAGTACTCCTGTTCTTTTTGCAGATACAGACTAACATGACTGCTAGTCTGAAATCTAGTTACCTAGGTATATTTATCCTTTTCCTTCCAGTTAGTAGGACTGGAGTTGGTGTTCATTTTTCTATTGCAAAGAAAAAGTATTTCTTTGGTGGTAGAGTTTAAAGTAGGCTCAAATGACATCTATATGACCTTCAGTGCATCTCACAATGTGGCTAGCACTCCCCTGTCTGAGGCTCCAGTTTTAGAAAGTTACTGAAACACATGCTTAATTTTAAGCATGTAAGTAGTTGCAATGATTTCATATGCTTAAAAATACACATGTGCGTAGTTACCTAGCTGAACTAGGGCTTGAATGAAACCCAAAGCCCGACTGACTGGCTCTGTTTCTTTTAAGGTCATCCAGGAAGATTATCATTGTATGGTCTCCCTGATAATTGAAATGGGAAGGAAGAAGTTACCACCAGGAGCCCAAACCATAGTGGGGTTGGTGTCTTTATAAAAATCTGTTTTTGGGGGTAGGGGAAGGTTCTATACATGCACATTCCTAACTATTGATTTATATGGCTTGACGAGTAGGATGCAAGCCTTGATCCAATTAGTCTCCCTACTGTGGGGGAGGAAGAATGGATTTTGAAATGATTTCCCATATAATATACCTCCTTTCTTATGCCCTTCTATTTAGAGGTCACTACATGGAGCATTTCCAACACCTGTTATATAGATCTATTAACCAGAATTGTAATGTTAATCTGAGTCACTGTACATTTTATTATAAACTAATGTTAGGATTGATACATTAATGATTTATATGTGGAATTTCTGCATGAGATACAAAATAACGTATGCCATGTATTGTGATCGAGATCTGATTCTCGCTGTAATTTAATTTGTGCTTTACTTTGGTGTGTATTTATTCAAATATAGTTCCATGATTCATGTAAAAGTAGTCCTGAATAACACTTAAGGTTGTTCATACTTATACTTGTATGTTCAATGGAGCTACTCACAACACCTTGTTGTGAGTAATGTAGCACATGTGCTTCATGTTTTCAGGACTATAGCCTTAAACACAGTACATTTATTAATATTAAATATATATTCTGAACTCAAATAGATGTGAACTCAAAGAGTTCCAAAGGGTGGCTTGTTTCATCGTGGACTATTGCTAGCACAATTCTAGTCCCTGCTGTTCAGTGAAGTAATTAAAGATTGAAGCGGAAAATCTTTTATTGTGGCATTAAATCAATCTATAGCTTTAGAAAATATTATCCCAAGCACTCTAATAATTAGAGGGCACTTAAATGAAATACCTGCTGATAAATTGAGTGCATTTCACAAGCTGAATTCTGTAATGTCTTATTAGTGATGCCAATAAAATATGCTCCATAAAAAGATAACTAAGGACATTACAACACAATATTGTTTTTTAAAAAATGAATGTAGATATTGCTAGTGCCACCTAATGGTGGAAAAACAGAGCTAAATTTAGTTATCAAAACAAATTAGTGACTCCCACATGTGAGAAAAGGGAACTGCAAATGTTTCTTTTCCTTTGCATAATACCAAAGGGAAAAATGTGAGAACATTATTCATATTCCATGTGTCAGTTCTTCCAAATAAAGAAGTATATACCTGAGATTTTAGTTTGAAACCTATGTGGGCTATTTTAGGTACCTTGTTTATTAAACTCTGTCACCATTATGTGAAAAGCTCGTGGGTGGGGGTTGAAATAGAGACATGTAAAAACTCCAACCGCAGAGTGGTTGAATTATGAGTTTTTTTTTCCTCTGGTTTTATGCCTATAATTTAAACATAATGGGCCAGTTCTTCAGATGGGGCAAGTGCTTGTTGCTTCCTTGCTTCCAGTAGCACTGTGAATTTATGCTTATAATATGGCTCAAAATTGAAAGGTGACCTTCCCCTCCCCCCCCCTTTTTTTTTGGGGACATTTCAATAGCTATTTTGAATCCTACCAAGGGCTTGTGTGGACTTTTAATTTTTTTTTTAAATGGAACAGTAGGTCTCAAAATACAAACAAAGACAGAGGGATGTTTCTTGCAGAGGGAGGGAGCCCACAAGAAAAACATGACTGTTTCTACAAGGCAAGGACAGTAATTCATGAGGACTCTGGAGATCTGTGGTTGGCAGCCCATACCCCGATTGGGGTGACGGGCATGAGTGAGTGAATGAGTCTGTTAAGTGATTAGCAATCGGAGAGCTTAAGCACAGCAACGGGATCAGCAACTTAGACACAGAAGGAAACAACTGCTATAGAAAAAAGAATGATCTTCAAGCTTTTAAGAGAGTAATAAACAAAGAGCAAAACTTAATATTTTAAGCATATAAAAACAATTTGAATTTAAAAGAGTACTATAGATTTTAAGGCCAGAAGGGACCATTGTGATCCCTGTGCAATATAGGCCATAGAACAGCCCCCAAATAATTCCTGTTTGAACTAGAGCAGATCTTTTAGAAAAAACATCCAATCTTTTTTAAAAAATGTGCTGGTGATGGAGAATCATCCAACTCTTGGTAAGTCGTTCCAGTGGTTAATTACCCTCGCTGTTTTTTTAACACCTTATTTCGTATCTGCATTTGTCCAGCTGCAGCTTACAGCCATTGAATCTTGTTGTACCTTTGTCTCCTAGACTGAAGAGCCTCTTATCAAATATTTTTTCCCCACATAGGTATTCTTAGACTGTGATCGAGTCACCCTTAAACATCTCTTTTGAACGCCTGGATTGTTCTAGTGAACTTCAAGCACTGATGGTTACTGCAATATTTCTGTTTATGTTCAAGGAACTTTGCAGGGAATGCTATCTTAACTTAGCTTTAAGGTCTACCTCTATAATAATGGTCTGGGGTGAAATCCTGCCTCCATTTAAGTCAATGGCAAAACTCCTGTTTCACCTTGGTATAGCCTGAGATTCTACAGGCATAGAATTTGTTGCCGATTCTATCACTTGCGTAGAATTGTGTACTGGAATCTTAAGCTCACATTTTTGACAATTGAAATGTGTGGACTTTATGGCTGTAAAGATAACCTTTCAAAAATGAACAGGCTATAAATTGATATTCAGACTCTGTCTGTCTGCAGACAACACTGAAACAGTAACTGACATTCTCTTGACTTATCTCAATGGACAGATACCAATTTAGCATAATGATGGACATTTAAATGTCCATCATTTCACCACTGATTTAAACAGGAAAACTCAGATAACTTGCTTGCTTTTTCCAGAAGACACTTAGAGGGCTTAGGTCCTAATTCAAGAAAGCATTTACTCACATGTCCCATTGAAATAGACTCCATTTAAAAGGAGATGGAAAGAGCTTACCAGTCAGTGAAAAGGAGAAGTGAAAACCTCTAAGGCAAATTAATCTGAAGCAGGTACAGCAAAGGAATCTGGTACTCTGCAGTAGTTTCTCTGGGTTTCCCAGCCTTATTAGCAATAGGTGGAGCAGCAGCATCTCCACTGACTGTACATGCACACGTTTTTGTTTGGTTATAGGACTGCTTTTGGATACATTTCTTCTTGGTCTCCATCTTTGCTTTTCGAGTGCATCCTGTCCTCATAAGATGGCACAATACCACATAGCACATACCATGATGATAGGTTTCCATCCTGTTTGGGGTGACACCTTCAAGTAAGGACCGAGAAAACAATTGTAACTTTGAAACATTGAAGAAATCATCCAAAAACAAAAGTAAGCATTTAATACCTGTGATTATGTTGGGATAGGGTAGATTGACAACATATATTTAAGGTTTTCTTTATGCATCACAAAAATAAAAAGGCATGATACCCTTTTACTACTTGTCACATCACCTTTTATCTCTACAAGTGACCTTTTAATAGTTACGTGGCTGATTTCCAGTTACACTAAGGCTCCTTTACACTTCCAGATTGGCATAAAGATGCTTAAGTGCCACTGTTCCCAGCCTTTTGCATAGGGTGTAGATTGGGAGTGTGCTGTAGCTGTGGCTGGAATATACTGCAACACAGCTCTTCTCCATTTCGCAACAGAGGCCTTGTGACACTTCCTGGGGGTACCCAGGGCTGTGAGGTAACTTGCTATCAGCTGCCCTTAGAGTGAGCAAGCCTTGCCCTCCCTACTTGTGAAGGAAGTGTAGAGATTTGAGTGACAGCATATAGAAGTATTGGCAGCAAATAATTGGATATACAATAAAATCATAATGTGCATTCTAGAATCTAGACTATGGTGACCAGATAGCAAGAGTGAAAAATCTGAACAGAGGTGGAGAGTAATAGGTGCCTATATAAGACAAAGCTTGAAATATTGCGACTTTCCCTATTAAATTGAGATAGAGTAACCTAGATTTACTTAACTAGATTTTTTTTTTCTGTCTTATAGAGCAATGCTCACCCAAAGTAGCCCTTTCAGCATTTTACAGCCAGGCTTGGTTGTGATCATCCATGAAAAAAGTCACACTATCAGCTTGCATCCCTGGTGGAAGATTCAGGGTTTCTCTTGATACCATTAGATTGCCCTTTTGTTCTTCTTAAACAGGGCATCCTCTCTGCTGATTTTTCCTCTTTCCCTTCCCACCCCTGTGGCCTCCCTCTCCTGTCAATTTTTTGGAAATATTTTAATCCACGTGTGGCTCTGTATATAAATAAACTTACATTGTGAGACACATAATGACCAGACAATGAAATAAGTGTCTGCTACATGCTGCTTGAAAGGTACCTCTTTAAGACATGTCATCTGTTGGTTATCTGACTTAACTCCAAGGCTTTAAGATACACATAGCTATATCACTCCCTAAATAGCTTCCTTACATACATTTTGAAACGATTGTGATGACCAGTGATCTACTGGCTCTTCAGAGAACTTCCATGCCATCCTTTTGAGCTCAATAATGCATATATTTGACCCAGCGGGCCCCTATGTAGAGTCCTATGCATCCACTGTGCCTTTTTGCAAGTCGACACCAAAAATTCTCTGGGTAGCAGGGCTGTGGGAAGTAGTGTAAGCTACGGTCATCTCAGGACTGCTCTTAAGGTACATCTACACTACCCACCGATCTGGCGGGTAGTGATCAATCTATCGGGAATCTATTTATCGTGTTTAGTGTAGATGCAATAAATCGATCGCTCAGCCATCGACTGCGGAACTCCACCATGGCAGAAGCGGAGTCGATGGGGGAGCGGTGGCCATCGATGCCATGAAGACACAAAGTAACTGATCCTAAGTCGATCTAAGATACATCGACTTCAGCTACGAGACTAGCGTAGCTGATCTTAGATTGTGTCCCCTCACCTGCCCCGCTCCCTACCCCAAGGGTAGACCAGGCCTTAGAGTGCCAGGAAGGAACCTGTATGCCTTAGGGTATGGGAGTGCAAAGGTGACTTAAAACTACCAAGTTCAGGAATAGAGTAACAGCATCCAGCCCCAACAGTTTATTATAGAACTGTCTATTACTAAGCTTGTCCAACACTTCCTGTTATTAGTTGCTGATAACTTTTTTTTTTAAACATTAATAGTTTGGGCTGAAATTTTCCATATCGGGTATCTACTTCAGTGTGAATCTCTTTGTATAGGCAACTTTCATTCTGGCATTTCCCAGCTTCTGAATGCTTGACTTTGCAACCTTAATGTTCTTTTAACGAGTGTGTAGTGTAGTGTAATTACAGCAGTTGCTGACATAGCTGTAAGACTGTTCAGCAAGCTGTTTATGAATGCTAGAATTCCCACAGTCAGGATGCATTCCATATGGTGACAACTTTAGCCTCCTGAATGCATGTGGAAATCGTATGCATGGTTTTATTTTTTGTTCAGCTCTTTTAGTAACCCAGAAACATCTGGTTACCACTGCTGTTAAACTGATGAATGATTCCACAGTGAACAAGTACACTATCAATATATGTAGTCTGAAATTGTGGTTTAAAATGATTCAAGGTAAACTTGGAAAAATTTTTATTCGAATGTATTTTTTTCCTTAGCAAAGTAATTGATGATCAGAGATAGTTTGAACCCCTGTCAGCAGTCTAAATCACTGTACAGGCTGCTCTCAAGTGTGAAATTGGTCATCACATCCAAGGTCTATACTACTTAAAATACTGAGTACTAAATGTTTTTCTGCCTATGTGCAAAATTTGAATCATGGCGCTGTACTATCTTGTTACTTTTCAAGGTTCATTACAGATTGTAATAACTTGCATTCAAGACTCCACTAATACATGTATTACGTGAAACAAATTGGAGTTTTTTCTGTTTGTTGGTTAAAACAAAACTCTGCATGTTGTGACTAATGGGTTGTCTGGGTTTTGCATTTGGGTAATACTACTGCAGTGTTTCAGATCTGCACGTGTGTGAGGGGGTTGTTTAAACTTTTCAGTTTCAAAATTTTCAAGGTTGGTGGGGAAGGAGGATGAGGATCTGAGGCAAACACAGATTTCGGTCATTTGTCCAAAGACAAAGTCTAGCAGAGCTGGGAATTGAACCCATATCTCCTGAAATCTTGTCTAAACCAATGTGTGGTGGCATTATTTGTCCTACTGACTGTAATTTAACCTCTCCAACACAGTATTCCCATTTTAAAGGTAGCAACATCACCTAACTTCCATCATGGCTGAGGCTTGCTGCATCTCTGTTCTCCTTCTGGTCTGAGTGCTCCTTCTCAGATGTCAGTCCTGCAGCTTTTACCTCTCCCATGGCAGAGAAAATTCTCACTAATGAACTGAACTTTGGGCTGCAGTACCTTGTGTTTCGACTTTGCTTACCTAGGTCTGACTGGGTTTGGTACGAACAGTTCTTTGGGAGTTTGTGACCGCTGAATATAGTAACCAGGCAGACTTCATAAAATCAATTTTTTTTTAAATTTAAATCTCCCCCTTTGTTCCTACTGTGAAAATAGTCTCTCACATCTGTCTCGCATTGAAAACAGGCCTGCTGCATCCAGGAGCACTGCCTCTATTGAAAAACATGGCCAAGAAATAAACTAGTCATACTGGGGTTTCTTTAAGGACTAGGACAGCACAATCTGCATTCCTGAACTGCACTAGCTACTGAGTGATGGGAGAAGTTTACAATGGTGTTTTTTGGTTGTGTAAAACCCTAAATGGTTCATGTCCTAACTATGGAAGACTGTCTCGCTCTGTGTGATAGCATTGCTGGTACTGGTGACAGATTGATTCACAATCAGCCCTTTTCACTGCGTGTCTGACATATTTCCACTCATGCTTGTGTATTTAAATTTCCATTTGCATCAGTCAAGTGTCTAGGTGCATTACAAATGTTAAAGCCACATCTAGATTAGGAAAATGTGCCCATGTGTAACTGCACTGATAACCTTGCCAAGTGGAAAGTTAACCAGGTAAATTGCACCAGTATAAGCCCTTTCTTTGTGCTAGTGAGTGCATCTAATTTAGGGGGTTACACTGGTGTATCTACATTGGTGTAGTTACAATGATACATTTTTTTTTCCTGATATAGACAACCCCTAGTTAAAAGGTAATCTGTGGTAAGTGTCATTTTGCTGCAGAACCTGTTTCTTTGCAATCCTGGTTATGCATTTCAGTACACTTCTTCTTCGAAATAAAAGAAATCCATAGCAATATCAGATTTTATTTTCCTGTGATATCTGAAAGTTGTACTTAGTTTTAAAAAATAAAAAGTACTTCTGTTTGACTCCTGGTAATCCAACTCCTGAGCTATTGAATGTTTAATTGTGGCTTGCTTAAATGATGGTTTCAGTCCTGGTGTGACTGCAGTGAAACAGGTTTTGAAAAAGCCAGGTGAATGGTTTGTGTTGTCTTACTTAAGTATATTTACCTTCTGCTGCTCTATATTGTAAGTTCAGATCTCAGTTGGAAATGAAACTCAAAAAAACATTATGGGGAATTTTACTTGCGATTGTTTGTTTCTTTCTTTCATTCTCGATCATTGTAGAAGTCCATTGCCATGACGTGAGAAATCGGATAAAATCAAACCAAACCTTTGATTTCCTTTTTTAATTTCAGTGGTGCTAAAATCCTTTTAAATTTAGGCAATGCAGAGGTTAATAATGTGATGTCCTGCCTTTTTGCTGATTTATAGTCAAACCTTGTCTCATTAATAACTCTGACATCTGATGGCTCTTACCTTTGCTGACCTGTTGATTATGACTTGGTCTCAGTGCATTTCCTAGTGGGAAGGTGTCCGTGCCCCACAAACAGCTGTCACATTTTTCAATAATTAGCACTTTGGGGACATTCTTCACAAAAACGCCAAGGAATGACTGGACCTGGAAAGTGCACTGTCCTTTCACTTTTTTGAAAAGTGGTCACGACATCTCAAATCAGAGCTGCAGCACAGTAGTTGGAGCAGGGTAGGGGAAGCTGTTGTCTCTTTGTTTTGCCGATAACTTGAGACTGAAGGGCTCTAATTTTTTTTGATTTTCCCCCCCCCTTCCTAAGTGTAGTACTTTGTGCTTGTCTTTATTGAATTTCATCTTGATTTCAGACCAATGCTCTAATTTGTCAAGGTTGTTTTGAAGTCTAACCCTGTCCTTCAAAATGTTTGCAACCTCTTCCAGCTTGATGTCATTGACAAATGTTAAGCATACGCCTCACTCGATTATTCAAGTCATTAGTGAGAATATTGAATAGTACTGTATTAAGGACTGACTCCTATGGAACCCCATTATATACACCTTCCCAGTTTGACAAGAAACCATTAATAATAATAATTACTTTTTGAGTATGGTCTTTCAACCTGTTATGCTACTTTCACTGGGAGGTTGGCCAATTGGCGACATTTCTATGTTAGTAAATTTGCTCAGAGCATGAAAAACACCAACACTTGAAAGAAGCACCATGTGAAGGTTGTCGTCTTGGCCAGAACATCATGGGGCTCCAGTCCCTAGACCTTATGAACCACAGCAATAGCCTTGGTATATTCTGCAGCTGAGTGTTGTGCGCCAGTCTGATCTCATAGCAGTCACACTAAACTCCCTGACACTCAACTCAATAATGCTATATGCACATAGTGTCAGGGACATTCAAATCAACTCTCGTTGACTGGCTCACAATCCTATCGGACATCCAGCCTTCACAGATTAGAAGAGCTGCTCAGACATCTTGCTTTCTTAACCATATCAATGCAAACACAAGGATCTCACTGCACAATGACTTGCAGAACCGGCCAAAAGACCATATTAAAATCCCACAACCCTCTGTGGAATCGCATCAAGACCCTTACACCCAACTTCAATGCTGAGACTCAGTGGAGAATCATTTGGAGCATTTTGACTGCTCAAAACAAACAGCTCGTCTTTGACCCTGCCAAGGAACCAGCAGGTCTTGATTTATGTCGGAAAGATTGGTGCAGGTTGAATCGCATCAGGACATATCATGGGAGATGTGGACACACACTCTTTAAATGGAAAATAAGGCAAACACCTTTATGGTCCCCAGGCACAAACAATGGAGCACATCATATCTCAGTGTCCCCGTCTTTGTTTTGTCAGGGGCCTGAAGGACATTCACCAGCTCACTTGCTGTGGAAATCTGCTGGCTATCAAATCTGGATATAAATTTGTAGCCGTTGCTACAAGCCAACCAAAAGAACAAGAACCAGTTGTGCACTGACCTTATAATTTAATCTAGAAAACAATTCCCTAGTTGATGAGACTGTCACATGGAAAGTCTTATTAAAATGAAAATGTATCACATCTATTGCTTCCCTTAGGCCAGTAACCCTGTTAAAGTTAGTTTGGCATGATTTCCTTTTAACAAATCCATACTGGCTATTCCCTATAATCCTGTAATGCTTACAAATTGATTGTTTAATTTGTGTCAGGATCTTTCCAAGTACTGAAGTTTGTTGACTCCCCTATAATTTCCTGGGTTCTTTGTTCCCCTTTCTAAATACAGGTACTACGTTTGCCCTTCCCCATTCTTCTGGGACCAAGGGTGCTAGAAACTTTGTAGAAAGGAGAGGGCTGCTAGATATTGGGGGGGGGCAGACAGGAGGCCATGTCCCCTGCTTTTTAGCATGGATATTGTCCCCCTTTCCCCCGACTGCAAGGCTTGGGCAAGTGCAGAGTGGTGCTGGCAGGCGCTGTGCTTCATGTTGGAGGTGCTGCTCTGTACCTGCCCAAGGCTTGCAGTTTTGGGGGAATAATGCTGCCCCCTGCTCCCTATTAAAAAGTGGGGAGGATATCCTCCTGACCCCCCTGCTTCCAGCACCATTGTCTGGGAGCTCACCCATTCTCCATGAATTCTCAAAGATAATTTGTTAATGATTCCAAGACTGCTTCAAGTAGTTCCTAAAATATCCTAGGATGAATTTCATGAGGCTCTGTCGACTTGAATACATCTAAATTATTCTTTGTTGTTAATTTTTGGCTTGTGTTCCTTTCCCTTTTTTGGTTAATATTAATTAGGTTGAGCATCTGGTTACCTTGTAACTCTTTTTTTAGTGTTACTTCTGAGTAAAATTAAATACAAAGTTTTCCAGACCAAAACAAAGATTTTTCAAGTTAACAGTGCCCCTTTAAACAGAGAATGACAAACAAGGTGGACCAAATTTGATTCCCATGGAAGTCCATGGCAAAGATCCCATAGATTACAAATGGAACCCTTGGAACTAGAAATGAGTCACCAAGCTTAATTTTAGCTTTAGTGCTAAATCAAGATGTAAATCAAGGTCTCCAAAGGGTATACTGTGGTATCTAGCCTCTTTGTATATATATATTTTTTCTTTTAAATAGATATTTTAAGCTTCTGACGGGGGAATGAAAGTGAGTATTGTCACAGTGCAACAATTTGTGCAAGAATGCTCCCATTCCTCTCCTGAAATGGCCCATATCCAATCTTATTGTTCCATTCCTGAAACTGAATGCAAGCTGCCATGCATGCTTGGTAGCAGGATGGTTTTCTAACAAGAAGAAACATTTACAAAATGGACCACTGGACAGGACACACATCTTTTGTGACCAGTGTGAATCTGAACCTACATTTCCACAATGGAAACCTAATACACTGACTAAATGACACTAATAGATAAAGCACAAAATGGGATATTACTTGGTGTCGGCTTTGGATCACCAAATCACACTAGGGAATAGGATGACTGCTTCTTTATGCACCTCTATAGAGTGTGTAAGGGGGGGAAGGGGAAGCCTTGTGTGTTCAAGGGGGGAACTTCAATGTGAGTCACATGCTGGAAGATCTCATGCTGCCAGTAACAGAACATCCTTGGAATTTCTAAACATTATAGATGACCATTTCTTAACTCACGAAGTGTTGCAGCCAGCACAGGGGAATTCTATATTAGACCTTATCTTAACAAAGAGAAACTGATCACAGAACTGAAAGTTAATGGTAACTTAAGTACAAGTGATCATGACTTGATCACATTTATAATGTGCAAGCAGAATAAAGGTCAGACCAGTCATATATCCTCTCCCTCTCTCGGTCTTTTAATAGGACCAATTTCACAAAGCTGAAAACAATTATGAGCCAAAGCAGATGGGAGAGAGAATTTAATCAGAAAAATGTGAATGAAAATTGGAATCATCTAAGAATTTGCTAGATGTCCAGAAGGCTGGGCTTTCTTAGATGGGAAGTAAAGGCAGCTGTAAAAATATAATATAAATAAAAACAAATGGAAGAAAGGGGAAGTTGATAGTAATGAATATAAATCAGAAGTCAGAAATTGTAGAAAATGTATAAGGGAAGCTGAGAGAAACTAAAAAGTCCTATAGCGTAAAGTTACACACATGTCTAAGTCTTACAAGATCAGGACTCTGTTTATTTCATTTGAGTAGTTGTTCCCTTAAGTCCACTTTAGTTTACTGTGACTACACACAATGCAAGCACACACTTTAGTCTGTAGGATCAGGGTCTAGAATAACAATGATACTGAAGGTAAGAATGGAGATAGAAGGTATGCAAATTTCCACATACCTATGTTACAGCAATCTAACTGCTCTAGGCCTGTATCTGTCCCATGCTATTAGCCTCATTCTTTGGACAGCATTCAAAAACAAAACACTTGTCAACTTAAAACAAATACTATACTCTGCTGCCTAAAAATCTTTAATAGAAGGCAAGAAGAGAAGAAGGTTGATGCTGTTTCTATTTTCAAATTCTTGGGAGAAGCTCTCAGAAGCTACAGTGATGGGAAATATGTAGTTGTCTACACAGATGAATAGATTAGAGAGCAAATTATTGCAACACCGTTGGGAAAGGAACTGATTATTCTTAAATTAAACAGCTTATATGACACTTTTTCCCTATTAGTTGACAAACTAAATTTATTCAGAAGCAGATTTGTTCCTTATCCACCGTGTCTCATCTTGTGGTAGGAAGCTATTATCTGTTTTACATATGGGGAAACTGAGGCAGTGCAATTACTTGATATGCTCAAGGCTGCAAAATATTGCCAGGATTTGAGCTCTTAGTAGTGTTATTACACCTGTCTTTGTAGCGATTTCATTTTCATTTTGTTGGCCTCTGTTTCTGTTTTAGAATTCATTATGTGGGAGTTGTAGCATTTAGTGTAAACAATATTAAGAAACCTAATCTAATGGTGAGGTGGGTGGAGCTGGGCCATCAGGATGCTTCTATGAAGTTGCAGGTCCCTTTTGTTTGGAATCATTAAGGTAGTACGCCTCTTGTACTTCTACTGAGAGCTGAATGAGAGAGAGAGTCAATCTGGAAGGACAACATTAAAAGGCTATAAGAAACATTACAAGCCAAAGGAAAATATAAAGCTATTCATTTTTTCAGCTCTAACTCTCTCACAGAAGAAAGTGTTCCCCATGCTCACAAACTGCAAACACACAGAGCTTTGACAGCTTCTTTACTCCTAGGCCTAGTCTGCACCTTGACCCTTCACGAAGTCTGAAAATGGTTTTCAGTAAGTGTGAGTTAGCTGACCTCAGGCTCAGTACAATTTAGTGACCAGCTGTTCAGCTGACATTGTTGACCAACCCATTCAGACACAAAATTTCAGTGTAGACCAGGCCATAATTCAAGTCTATGCTAGCAAACTTTTGTAGCTATACTAACACCACCAGTGCAACTCCATCAGAAGCATTGGTGGAAACTATAGCATTTGACAGGAATTGAGTTTTTCTCGCCTTCTTGACCTACCGAATTCCTGAGTCCTCTCATGCTGGTAGAGAGTTGCAGCTATGGTGCTGGATTCGCAGCTGTACTGAATGTCACCTAGAACCTTCCCCAGTTCCTCTTCACTTCCAGTAATAGACTTAGAGAAACAGTACACATCAGTCTGGTGCACTGCCTTTCCAGGTCTGCAAACTAACTCCTGCTGCTAATAACAGAGACTTTTAGGAGCTTGCTAATAAAAAACCTACACGTGGATCAATATCTTCACTTTTAGACCAACCCGTGTATGAAGCTATAAATGAAGTTGTCATTCATACTTTAGCTAATAGTAGAACTATAAAAAATTCTGAACCAGGCCTTCTAGAATTAGAACTTACTTATACTATGAGCTCCTTATGGTGTCCTAAGTCTCTAAGATGCAGAACTATTGGGGACACAATGTCACCCATTCCTTCTTATAGGCACTACAGCCTCCATCTCATAGATCCAAATATATTTTGAAAAACTGTTTTTTCTTCTCAGTTATTTTCTGTAGAACTAAAAATCAGATGTTCCATATTTTTCCTATATTAATGTGACTGGGAATAAATTGACAGTGCTGGAAAGTTAATCCAGGAAACAATTGGCCATTAAGTTATACAAGAAAATATCTGCTCTCTAGCTAAACACAGATGATTAAATTCTACTTTCTGAACACAGGAATCCCAGTGTCCTCAATGGGAACCTCCTTCATGCTTCTGATGGAGTTTTTTTGGTCCATAGATGTGCTTCTAAATAACTCACACCCATTGTGTAGTGAGGCAAAGTGGCCTCCCTCCAGTACAGAAGAGGTTATCTCCCCCTGGTGAGTGCAGCTAGCCTTGCCCTACCCCCTCTACAGGAAGTGCAGGGCCAGGGCAGGAAGTATAAGAGCAGGGCCCTGCTGTTCTGATTGGGCTGAACCAGGGAAGAAGGCAGACATCCCTCCCAGGGAGCTGAGCCCTCAGCAGAGCCTGTGACTGGCAATGGAGAGGAAAAGGCAACCCAATGGCCCATAGACAGAAGACCCCAGGGAGAGACTGGAGGAAGGGCCACCTGACAGCAAGACTGAAAGCCAGGTCCCAGTGGCAACAGAGCAGTACCACCAGGAGCCGGTAGGAAGTAGCCCAGGGAAACAAGACTTTGGTCCCATTCTATTGTCGAGACGTGAGGGAGAGACTGCATGTTTTCCCACTGATCCTGTGGTGGGACTGCCCATCACTTCCAGGGCCCTGGGCAAGACCTGGTGAATCCCTGGCCCCATACGTGGGGCTGGTTGCCTGCTAACCTTTGGGCCAGAAGGCTGGAAATACTGTTTGCTTAATCCTCATCTTAGAAGGCTTGAGCCAAAAACTCTAGTTGATTGCTCCAGCCAGAAGGCTGGAGCCTGAGACTGTTTGCTCAGCTCCTGCCTTAGGAGTCCCAAGATACAGACTGCCTGTTAATGGGCTGAACCTGAACCCAGAAGATTGAATTGGTAGTTGCATGACTTTAAGCCAGGCCACTTCACCTGGCGGGCATACCAATCCCCTGACACCTAGCCCAGGAATGCGGAAGGCTTGAACATTGTTAATGAGGATACAGGCATCTGAGGTGACTGCTGGCAGAGGTAATAAATGGCCCTACTTATGCAGGTGTTAAATCACTAGCTGAAAGGGGATCAAAGGATGCCCCACAGGTTCAGAATGTACCTGAGGAAGAACTTGTAATATGATAGAATGCCATACTTCAGGGAAGAGAAGCATTTTATGTATTTATTTATTTTAAAATTCCTTCAGGTCTGGGTCATGCACACAGCTGATAAGTGTGAACAATGGTACTTGAACTCAGGGGCAGCCCTCCCAAAATTTGGGTAAATAAAGCAAAATGTGAAGAGGTGGGGCCTCAGTGAACATGAGGTACCAGAGCCCCAATTTTTTCCTTAATGTGCCTGGGCACGCATAGCTTTTAGGTGGGCAGGGAAGAGTATGGAAGGATGTAGGAGAAATGAAAGCAGTTTTCAGCCTTGAAAAGACATCAACATCTCACTATCAAAGCGAACTCCAGTCTCTTTAAAAGTCACATAGCTCTAAGTATCTTTCTTTCTGTTTGCTCAGTCTTAGGTTAATTCAGTAGGGTATTAAACTTTCCCAAGGTGTTCTAGGCTTCCATTGTCTGAAATGTCTCTTTAAGAAAAAAAAAATCTGTTAAATATCTGCGTTCCTTGAACCATTAATTCCTATATCAACTGCTCATCTGAATGGTGATTGTAGTGCAACATTAGGAGCATTCTTCTTGAGTGAGTTATTTAATAGATTTTAGTTTGGGTTTTTGTTTTTTTAATCATCTCAGGTGTTCAGTACATTTTATATAGTGACCTGCTTAATCTGTGGATCAGGGCTTTGTTTTTCTATTACTCTAGGACCATTTGGCATCACTGATGGGCTTTCATTAAACGAAATTTTTCTTTTAGTATATATCCCACACAGATACTTGCATTGTTTTTAAAGCTGTCTCTCTCAAAGTACTCCATTATATCCTGATATCCATTGTTGCCTAAATTACTTTAGGCGTCCCGCTGTGATTTGCCCTTCCCTGGGACATGTTTAGTTCTGGATCGAGTTTTCCTGGTGGCTGTATTATGCTGGTGTATTGTCTGTGCTTACCTGAGATCCTCCTTTCTTTGAATAATAAGGATCTACTGAACCAGCCCACCTTGGAAATAATCAGATCCTCCACAACAGAAATGGAAATAAACCTGAATCTTTGGATGTAAATTTCTTTTGGGAGGAAATGTATTCCCTGGTTTTCAGTAGGAGCAAGTGTTGTGATTTTTCTTCAGCTTATAACTAACACAGTCTGTAATTTAGGAAAGCAGGATGAAATTATCTTGGCTGTGGAAGCTGTCTAAACTGGAGGGAGTTTCAGGGGGTAGGGCATTCCCCTGCTGCTGGTGACTGACAGGTCATGCTCTAGCCCCAAGCTGCAAGCAGGCTGAAATGCCAATTGTAATGGATCTGTGATCCTTTTATCTGAAGAAAACTGAACTGAACATTTTCTAAGTGCAGATAATTTTGTTATCGTGGTGGCCTGGGAATCATAACCTGCTATTTGTAGAACCCCAATCATTCACATAGGAATTTCAGGGTAGAAAATATAGAGAGTTATGGAATTAATGACATCATTCACATGAGGATAAGCATGACCTCCCCCCATGCTTTGGAATGCTCTGAAATGTGGCCATTTTTGTGCAAAATATTGATAGACAATTTTTGTTTTTACTTTTTGTTTTATATTTTTTTAAAGTTCTGATTTTTGTTACTGACTACTTAAATTATTGAAATCGAAATAATTGTAGGTAGTTTTTTTGTTTAAGTCCTTTCATCTTGCTCAGGGCAGAGAGATGGGTTCATTTCACTTCTCTTTCCAGAGACAAGGTGGGTGAGGTAATACCAAGAGAAATTGGTCCAATAAAAGGTGAGCGAGACAAGCTTTTGAGCTTCACAAAGCTCTTCTTCAGGCTCTATATAAGCTTGAGAGTTTGACTCGCAACAACGGAAGTTGGTCCAATTAAAAAAATATTACCTCATGCACCTTGCTTCTAGTATCCTGGGACCAACACTGCATGCTTCTCTTTCGAGTGAATTTCACGCGCTGGCTCTCCAACATTGTATAAGGAGGAAATAGTTGGGTTGCATACACTGGAAGGAAAAGCTCTTGTGTACTAGCCTAAAGAATCATTTATTTCTATAGCTTGTGAGTTTTTTTTATAAAAGATCGTTTTTATAAAATCGGCAGTCTGATCTGCTGAACTCCTATTTTTCATGATACCCTGGTAGGAAAGAACCCAAGTTATACAGGTAGTCCTGGCAGTTAGAAATCTTTTTACTTCTAAGCTTTTTTTTTTTCCTCTTAAGGTGACAGTCTTTTAATGATTCATCCACCAGCAAAGATGACTCAGCACCAGGCTGGGATACCTAGGGGCGGATCTAGACATTTCGCCGCCCCAAGCACGGCCTCATGCCATGGGGGGCTCTCTGCAGGTCGCCGGTCCCATGGCTCCAGAGGACCTCCCACAGGCGTGCCTGCGGAGGGTCCACTGGTCCCACAGCCCCACTGAAGCCGCAGGACCAGCCGACCCTCCGCAGGCAAGCCGCCGAAGGCCATCTGCCTGCCGCCCTCCCGGCAGAGCGCCCCCCCGTGGCATGCCGCCCCAAGCATGCGCTTGGCGTGCTTGGGCCTGGAGCCGCCCCTGGGGATACCTATTTCGTACTGAGTTATGAGCACCATCTATAGAATTGCCATTACTATTTCATGCAGTATGCTGAGTTTTTCCACATATAGGGCAGGGTCAGAGCTGTCTTCCAAATGAGCTTTACCTTGCTTATCCATCAGACAGGAGATGGTCAGATTGCAAATACTTACCTTGATTCCAGTGTCACTTCTAGTATCTTACAAATGTTGTGAAACATATTTTTTCTAGTAGTGGCAGGATGCCGTATTCACATCTATGCCTTACTTAATTGCGGTGGATGCAGAAATCTGTGACAGAATGAGCACCACATTTTTCAGTGTCAGTGCAGCCTCATTCATCACAAACTTTATCCATGATCTAATTGTATTAATTTTGGGTGGTTTTACTAGTTCATCAGAATGCACACACAAAGCATTCCCAGGTGTTGGCCTTTTTCTTAAATCTAGATTTAGTTCAACTGTACAGATAAATACACTCCCATCCAAACATGATGGGATCCAAAATTGTTACCCACAGTCCTTTGTCAGACCTAGTGCATTTTCCATTTCATTAATCTGAGTTTTACAGTGGGCAACAATAATTCTCTCATTCTGTTGGGACTAATGGCAGCAATGGCCCTGAAAGTATATTTTCATAGCCATTCATTGGACTCTGGATAAACATGCCAAGGCTATTATGTCAAATTTTGTAGCAAAATTTGCTTAAGATAGTTAAAGTCTTCTCCACAGCTTCAGGCTGAAGGGACTGACTTTGGCTGGGGGCTTCCCTGAACTACACAACTACCTCTTGGGTCTGAGATCTGTGCATACGAGTAAGCAGGCAAGGCCGTGTGTGCGTGTGGTGTGGTCCTTTCCCCTTATTTTATTATACTCTTTGCATTCAAAAATCCCAAAATCTCAAATCTCAAAAATAGTAAAGCTTCATTTCAATGTTTAAATTATCCCATTGAAAAATTTATTTGAAATTAACATTTTCTTGTGGGGATATTTTTGACTCTAATTAAATTACATTTTCCAAAGGGAAATCTTTGTTTGAAAATGTTTAACATTCTGATTAAAGAATGTTCCCTGTTCTAGTGACAGTAACCCTAGGGAATAGTGGCAAAGATGAATCAGGTGATTTAATGCCAAAGTCACTTTGCTTTCCTATGTTCCCCCCCACACACATCTAATACTTACTGACACCTCCTGATTCTGCCCAAGAAGTAAACATATATGAAAACTGGGAGTTTTTAAATAGAGGATGTCTGCTCCAACAAGCATTTTAACAATGGCTCTAGGAAGACCGACTTCTTGCCCCAAATTGGAACTCTGGCGGGGAGGCATTCTGCATAGAATCCTTTGTGTTATGCTCAGTCTACTCTCCCAAGTGTCACATAAGCTGTTGTCACCAAACTGACAGAAGTTCATCAACCTTTTATTTTATGGTGCTTTGCAAACAAATTAGACGTCCCTGCCCCACGGAGCTGACAATCTAAGATGCTCATGTCTTTTTAACTATTTTTATGGCTTCCATTGTTGTAGTATCTAAGTGCTTGGAGGATATATAAGTACACAGAGAAGGGTTAACTGTTAGTAATGTTGCTAGATAGTTGAGGATTAAAGTGCGCGCACAGATTCTCCTTCCCCTACGAAAAGTAGGGGAAAATTCTAGTATAAAAAGTAAGCATGCAAACCTTTCATTGTAAATATATCATTGACGTGTGATCTACATTTCATTTTAAAACTGATGCTGCTTGTTTGATTTGTTCATAAAAATGATATGAAAACTATACAAATGGAGATTGTCAGTGTTTACCAAAATCTGAATTCTTGTCTGTTTTTTCAAATTAAAATGCATACTGCTTAAAGATCTAACCTTCTATTAATAAAAATAAGTCACTCTACAACAGTGATTCTTTGCAGACAGACTAGAGTGAATCTCTTTCTTAAGCCTATCTAAAAGCAGAGGTTCATTACTGCTCCATTCTTTTAGATTTAAATCCTTGTAAGCCATAGTAATAGATCTAATGCGAAAACATGCTGTTTTGTAATCACTTGAGCAGACATCTGACAGATCCTTATCAATGTAGTGAAATGTTGAGCCCTTTGCTGATCCTGCTTGTTGGGTTAGTTTCCTGCAAGTTCCAAAGACGTATCTATGAAAGCTTTATCACCAGTGCTCAGATTCTTTTCCACTCTGTGTGACATGATGTACTGGGAGAATCTATTTCTGCTCTTCCTAGCTGTCAAGGAAATTCAGTGTCAACTGTTCTTGAGGTTGATTTGACTCTAAGAAAGACACATCGCTCTTCGCTTTTGCGGTCTTTGCATCTCACTGAGCTTCTCATCCAATAAAATAGTGTTCTGTAGCAAGGAAATGTAGAAGCATCTCAGACCGACTTGTATTTCTAGTTGCATCCATGGACAAAAGTGTAGGGGGTAAAATTTTCAAAAGCATCTAAGTGACATAGGTGCTTAAGTCCCATTAACTTTCAACAGGATTAAGACTCCTAAATCACTTACGCACGCTTTTGAAAATTTTACTTTTAGGCTGGTTGCTGCCTAGCATGGTGTTATCCTTTCAGTTCATTTCCTGAGCAGATTTCTAGGCAAAAGACTATTATGGGGCATCCAGGTACCTGTTCCTATTAGTGGGATGAGATATAGATTGGGCAACAGCTGTTGGATTGTATTTAAACAAAGAGACACTACTTTATGACTAGAAGAAGTGGGTAAATTTCCATGCAGAAACTACCTGCTCACAATGAAGAATAGGACCTCATTAACTGACAGAGAATGTGATGAGACAGCACTAAGGATCATGCACTTTGTTCAGTGAGCAGGCCCCTTTACTCTTACATGCTCGGATTCTAAATTAGGAGACTCTTATTAGGTTGTAATTCAGGAGCATTGCAGCATGGAGGCGGAGCTCCAGATTGATCCAGAACATGGTTAGGGGTGATCTAACTTACCTTGTCAAAATCTGTACTCACTGCACATTTTGAACTGCCTCAGTCTGATGGCTCTCCTGGACGCCAGTATTCCTGGTCCCAACATCCACAGACAGGACTGGTTCAAAATAGCTCACAAACACATCCAGCTGAATAGCAAACACTAAAATATGCAGAGAAGACGGCCATGTCATAGAGGAATATATCATGTACCTTTCGGACTACCTTATGTGCCTCTTCCTCACAAATCTTATCTTTGTCCAGGCTACTTCTAATATACTAAACATATTAGCAGCTTCAAACAGCCACCATTCAAAACAAAAACATTTCCACGGCAGTTTGATTTTGTTTCTTCTCCCGAAGTATGGAATTTCCCCTGGCCTGAATAAAACTACAACTGCCCAAGGTCCATGAGTAATATTCAGCTGAAGGTACTCAGTACTTGGTGAGATTATGCCCTGTGTTCAGACTTCCCTGCACATGTTTGTATGTAATTTCGAAGCGGTTGCATATTTTTTTAAATGGTTCTTTTTTTTTTTTTAAGAACAAACTAAAGCCTCGTTCCCCAATTAAGTTTCAGATCTGTCTATAAACTATAGCTACATGGTATTTTCCTCTTCTCTTGATTGAACACAACTGGTGGAAAGGGATTTTACTCATTCTTTCAAATAAAATAACCCCATCTCACTGGAGGGCTGAAATCATGCTTGAAAACTGAAGTGCAGGATGTGTCCATCACAGGACATCGTGAATATGTGAAAAAGAGTGGATCAAATTCACCACTCACATGAGAAGACCAAACTACATATATTTCAAAAGCCATCGGTGCCTTTGCACAGAGGGTTATAATGGGAAAATGTCTGGCTACCATTACTATAGCTGGCACTGCTTGTTGGGCACAGTATGCACAGATACCAGCAGTAGGTTAGAGCTGTGAAAATTGCTTGGCTAACTTGCAAAGATGATTTTAAGTAATCTGTGGTAGCACTGTTTTTGGTGGTAGTAATTTTTTTTTTTTAACTAACAGAGCATGGAAACGTTCACATTGTAGTTCTCTGTGACTTAGCCTTTCAGTTTCTATTACTTTTGGCTTTTCTGTAGGAGTTAGTTTTGTTTAAGATGTTTTCATTTATTATTAATTCTTTGTATTAACAGAGTAACAGCTGGCAGTGACCGTTAAATTGAAGCACCAGACTTAATTCGATTTTTAACTCCATTATTTATTATCTAGGCTTAGACTTTGTTCAGTAATTTGTCTTCACAAAGTCACTGTATACAGATGTCCTGTCTGCTTGACAGTCTGTTAATCTGTGTGGACAAGCTAATTAATTTTATTCACAAAATGGATATTGAGCATCCACTTCTGTACACTGGAAGAGCATATTGGGCTCTTTCTTATCACGCTTGTGCAGATAGCAGTGCATGCTTTAGAGAGTATTTATGATTAAACATTGCCCTGGAGCTAATATTTATTTACACTAAGGCCCCTTTACACCACTGTGGAGTGTAAAGGGACTTCAGGACAACTAAAGATCCACACCCCCTCTTTCTTTGTTACTATCATGAGAGCAGTGTCAGAAGTTGGGTTGGAAAATAGTATGATGATGTTGTAAAACAATAGCTGTAAAATAGTATGATGATGTTGTAAAATAGTAAAATAATGTTGTAGATTCTTGTCACCTTCTCAATATTAAGAGGTGGGGACGATTTGTCCAGCTTAATGGAAAATGGAGTTGCTCCTTAATTGCAAGGGTGGCATGGCCAGCAGGCTGAAAGAAAGGGGATTGTTGCCCCTTTACGGGTCCCCCTCCACAGAGAGGGTACCTGCTCCACGTAAGACGTAGGAAGCTGTTGCTGTCTGGATTGTCAGGGGAACGTGCTCCTTCCTCCACGGGTGACTGGAAGAGTGTGTGTGTGTGTGTGTGTGTGTGTGGTATTTATATCTAGGGCAGTGTTGGCAAAAGCCCTCCTTTTTTTTTTTTTTTTTTTTTTTTTATTATCCAGAACAGGCAAGCAGAGCTCACTCTCCACCCATGGAAGTAGGTAAAATACAGGTTTTGTCATGATCTACTATGGGAATTACACATTGCCGCTCCTTTCTCGGGGGTTGGGAGGGAATTTTTCCCTCACTAACAGAATGGCTATGGCAAGATGAGTTTTTTTTCTCCTTCCCCATAGCAGGTTAGGGGCCTATTGGAGGTAGGAAAGGGGGATTAGGCCAAAATGTCAAACTCATTATGCACGTTTGTGGCAGATATCCAGTGCATGTACTCCATAGGGAACAGATAAGGTAGAATGGATTGGATTGGTAAAGGATTTAAGGGAGATGAGAGAGGAGATTTGGGATTCTGATGGCTGGTGTGGTGGGAAGTCAGCCCCCTTCTTTTATAGCTTCCCCTGCTTAACCCTCATAGAGTGGTTGGGGGCATAGGCACCAACTTCACCTCTGCACCCCCTACTCCAATTGCACCCCATTCTTTCCCCCAAGTCCCCGCCCTGCCTCTTTACCGCCTCCTCCCCTGAGTGCACCACATCCTCACTCCTTCCCCTCCCTCCTGAAAAGTCCTGAGCACCGCTAAACAGCTGTTAGGTGGCAGGCAGGAAGCTCTGGGAGGGGGAAGAATGGGGAGGTGCACTCAAGGGAAGTTGAGGGGGTGGGGGCAAGGGGAGCTTGGCTGCCAGTGGGTGTGGAGCACCTGCTAATTTTTCCCTGTGGGTGCTCCAGCCCCGCAGCACCCACAGAGTCGGCTTCTATAGTTGGGGGTCAGGGTCCCAGCAGTGGGTTGGCTGGGATCTGAAGGGGAAATTGGGGGGCTGGTGGCAGCCCCCAATTGTATACGGAAATGTTGATAGAATTACCTATACTAATATTTAAGAATAAAGTTGTGGCCTAATGAAAACTACCTCCAGTGCCTCCTGGCTTTCCTTCTGCATAGTGGGACAATGTGCTTTTTATGTTCTCCTTTGTTTTAGTTGCTGTTCTTGCGTCCTCCTCTTTTTGTGAATGCATGTTGGAATAGTTATTTAAGTAAACTAAATATTTTAGAAACTAAAGGCTTGAATGTATCTACTTCTGCTTTTTATGCTGGTTCTACTGTATGAATGGAAGAGGAATGGTGGACTAGTTCTGGCCAGGTATCTCAGAAGAATGCAAAGAGCCTTCTGCCCCACCACATGTACCTCTGAGGGGAAATTGAGGATTATCTTGGCCCTTGTGCTCTGAGCACACAAGGCTTGGAGTGGGCGTGAGGTGTTAGCACCAAGAACAAGACTAGATGTTCTACAGAGGATGAAAAGGGAAAGTGTTCCCTGTGCTAGGGTGGGAGGGAGCTTGTCCGACATCCTGTTAATGCTTGGGCCCATATGCCCCCTCCTTTTGTTTTCTCTTTATTTTGTACAAAGACAGCCTGAAACATTAATATTTTCTGAATCTGGTGTAGGCACATGTTTTCTTCTTGTTGTCTTCTTCTTGGTTAGAGATTCAGGTCTCTGTGATGGCTGGAAGGTCTCAGGTTGTGACCTCACAAAGTCAAAAGACAAAGTTGAGCAATCAAGAGGGGGAAAGTAATCTTGGGCACATACTCTGGGGTGGGGGTTACTTATTGCTATTTAGTTCTAAATTATTCAGACTAAAACATGTTTGGCGAAAGTGTCAGTATTTAAAGATTCACCACTCTCATCCCTTCAATTAAGGTGTCAAAACTCCTAATATATTTGCCTGGAAACCCTTGAGGCATCCAGCACTGCCCCCTCCCAGCAGCAGAGGGGGAAAAGTTTTATACCTTTTCTGCCCTCATCCATCATAAAGAAACAAAAAGATAATCAGCACAATTTTTAAAATAACTTTTGCGGTTGACCTTTAAAGCCACAATCTAGCCAAAATTGTGTAGGTTGTAAGATAGATAGATATAGATATAGCCATATCCATTTTTCCTCTTTCTGAGAGGAAAGCAAGTCAAGCAAAAACCAGTTTAATTAAGCAATAATATAAGTGAACTTGTCTTTTAAGGTGGTCTTCCAAGTCTGTTTTTCTAGTTCTGTTTTGATAGCGTTTGAACAAAATTGATGGAATGCTGGGTATTTTCTCTACAGAGGTTATTCTAAAGGGCAGCTGCAGGTAAAGGTGAGCTTGCATTACATTGTATTTGGGATCTGAATACTGCTTTGCTTAAAGAAAAACGCAGGCAATATGTGAAAGGAGATCAAAGCTAAAGGCAGTTAAAAACCAGAAAGATGAGAGGAGAAGAAAAAAAATAGGCAATTTGAAAATGCTGATGCTGATGAAGAGTGGACCAGAGATCGATAATTACAGGAAGGTGGGAATGTAAGAGAAAAGAGTTAAAAGAATGATCGAAAAATCAGAATAAAACTGCAATGAAGAGAAGGTGATAAAACCCAAGAGGGCCATGGAATAGAAAGAAAATGAAACTGAAAGATAAGAGGCTAGATATGGAAATAAGGCAATAAGAATATAAATTCCAGTGTTAAGGTAAGCCACTGTCATTGACAGTTGTATCTGAAGAAATGTTGAGCTTTGTACTTTTTTCTTTTCTTGGGCTAAGGGTGAAATTGGTTGGACTGATATCGCTGGCTTAGACAGTGACGCTGCAAGAATTTCTTGCTGTTGGGGGAAAACCATCCAAAAACTGCAAGTTCATGGACAACCCCAGGTTATTAGGGTTTAATGAGTGGGATCATAGAAGTAATAAATGGAAAAGCCCAATTAGGTGCTTGCTAATAGAGGATTGCTACCCACAGTGCTGTTTCTAGGGTTATGCCTAGTTTAGATTTTTAAAACATCCCAAAGTGATGAGAAAAATGAATCTATATAAATCTGTCAGGAAGACTTTTCTAGTTAGGTTAACATTCATTTTCCTCTTTGTATCTTGGATAATACATGGAGATTTAACTAGGGATGGCTCTACCATTTTTGCCGCCCCAAGCAAAAAAAAACCCCCAAACTGCTTGGACTGCCGCCGCCCGAACTGTTGAAATGCAAAAGAAAAAAAGCTGACTCAGCCACCCCAAGACTGGACGGAATGCCGCTCCTTAGCATGTGCCACCCCAGGCATGTGCTTGCTCTCCTGGTGCCTGGAGCCGGCCCTGGATTTAACTCTCTTTTCATGCTTGGTATTATTACTGTTTAAATATTTGTAGATTGTTTTCATGGCCCCCTTGTCCTCCCAACACACACAACTAAATCATGCGTATTTAACTTCTTTTAATCTATTCTTGGATGTTAATTCCTCTAGATCCCATAACATTTTCAGTGCTCTTTTCTGGACTTCTATGTCACTTTATAGAACTGTGGGGCCTGAGTCTATGCTGCTTCTTAAATCAGCATAACTTGTGTCACTCAGGGGTGTGAATAAACCACTCCCTGGAGTGACATATATTGCACTGACCATACGCACTGGTGTGCACAGTGCTATGTTGGCAAGAGAACTCCTGCTGACATAGCTACCGCTGCTCATGGGGGCTGGAGTAGTTAAGCTGACAGGAGAGCTCTCCTCCATCAGCTTAGAGTAGCTGTGCTGCTGTATGCTCTATAGTGTAGCCATAGTCTATCTGAGGCTGCTGTGCGCTACTGTAACACATACAGGATGATTCTCTGAACAGCCTCTAACTCTAACTGATATTTCAGGTATGGTCACACCGTTTTGTCTTGCTTTAGGACTCTTGGTTCTTCCATTAACAATGAAGGCAAACCCCAAGGAGAGGTCAGGTTTTGGACACACACCCTGCACAGTGCTGCATAAAGGGAAGGTAAGGGCCCCTGAGACGGACTGAAATGAGTCTCTAATGCTTGCCCCAAGCTGGCAGGAGTTTGCAGCACTCCTTGCGCTGCTTCACTACCTCAGTTAGCCATATTCAAATAGCTGCTGGATCACAGGCTGCCAGTGAAAATTTGCAGCGCTAATACTGTACATGTAATATGCTCTGAAGCACGCTGCTGAGGCAGAGATGGCTGCAAACTCCAGGTCTCTTTGTATATCTATAGCAAATCTAGTGCTGCTAGGAGGCTTGAGTCAGCAACTCTCAATATGTTCCTGTTTCAAAGAGAACTGCAATAGGAGTGTGCACTACTCATGTATGTTCATAGGTGCTGGAGCAATTTATATAGTGCAGTGGTTCTCACACTTCACTGCACCACAACCCCCTTCTGATAAGGCAAATTACTACATGACCCCAGTACCCTGTTACTCAGAATAGTTAGTATTTTAAATTTAAAAAATGCATTGCAAGGCCATATAAATGAAAATTAGCCACTAAATTCACAAGACAATCCTTATATCATTTAAAAATAAATATGCAAATAAATATATGCAAATAAATCTAAAAATAATAATGGGAGGGGTGAGCTTGCATTGATGAACACAGACCCTTGAAGCAGGGCTCTGTGTCACAAAGGTTAAGATAGAGGTCATTTTCAACAGTGAAACGGGCCCTGTATTTGTTTTTCAGTGAAGTCAGGGGCTGAAAAGCTGGCTTCACACAAGCAGGTAGATGAAAATGGCATGAGGGCTTTCAAAGCTGCAGGTGACAGCTCTGGATATTCCTTTCACACGGAAATCCGGAAGTTAGCAAGAGGTCGTTCAGAAAATCTCAGCATCATTGTCTCTTCACCGGAAAGGTCCATTCATGTTTTTCACTGTAAGTGACATAATAGCACTTGCAGCTGCTTCTGCATTAAAGGGATTTCTAATCCATGCCTGTGTTTTCTGATCTTTTTCAGGGAAGTACTCCCTAAACTGCAGTTTAAGGCTTTTCAACTGGCTGATGATGATGGGTTACAGGTTATGTTTTGGCAAGGCATTTTCATCCAAAAAGTCATCCAGTTAACAAAATGTTTCAAAACTGCCGCTGTCAATGTGAGCATACCACAAGGAAAGTGGTTTTTTTTTTTTTTTTTTTTTTTTTTTTTTTTTTTTTTATTCCAACTTATGATTTTCTCAGTGAGAGAAGACAGAAGCTTCTCGTACTTAAAGTGAGGTATTCAACACATTTAGGTGTTCAAAAATGTCTGCCCGGTAGCAAAACAATGAGTCCAAACTGCTTGCGGTGCAACAGCCTGTACTTGGGTGACTAGCTCGCTGTTTCTTCCAGTCATTGCACAAGCACCATCATTGCAAATTCCTATGCAGCGCTGCCATTCCAAGCTACAATCAGAGACACAAGTATCCAAAAGAGCAAAGAGCTGTTCCCCTATAGCATGCTGTGGTAATGGTCTGCAGAACAGAAATTCCTCTTGGAGTTTTTTGTCATTCTCAAATTTTACGTATGTTAGCATCTAAGAGACTCTACATATACGTTGTTTTATCAAGTTGAATGGAAAAATAAAAGGGACTTCGCTTGATTTTTGGTGATTACTTGTTCAGTCACGTCATTTGCCATACTGTGAATGTGCATGGCAATAGTATCGTTAGAAATGGGAATCGAATCAAGTTGAGTCATTGCACCTTCCCCCCACCACAATCAAAAACTTTCTTAGCACATGGTAGGAAAAAAGCTTCTTCAGTGGTGTGTGGTATCCCAATTTTAGCTATCCAGTATGACACAGCAAAAGATACCTAAAAGGCTTTCTCATTTGCTTTGGCTGCCATTCTCAGTACTGTTTTCTGGCCCATTAGCTCTCCCAGCTATCGTTGAAAAAAATTATGTGGTTTTGTTTGAAGGGGACTGTGCCGTGTTTGCAAAAGCCGCGACATTTTAAACGGTTTTAAGCTCTCCTATGCCAGAACTTCGCCACATGTAAATCCATATTCCACATATGTTGGATCGTATTTGCGGTTTCTTGTCTTTTTACTGCTGTCTGGATCCTTGTCCGCCCTTCTTTTGCTGCAAGTGGCAATCACCTCCTCTCCAGTACCCCCCTTTCCTTCACTTTTTTCAGAAAACAGTCCATTGTTAAAATTACTTCTACAGCAACTTTTCAAACTGGTTTCAACCGTTCCTCAGTATAAGAAGTGATGCAGGGGGCCTTCAGGAGGTGGAGAACAGGGTAATTGCAAGACCGCAGGCACAGTGGGTGAAGCCAAACTAAACTGCTTGGGCTTGAAGTCCTGCCCAGAAGGCCTTAGATGCAGGCGTCAGCTCCCAGGCCTCCACAGAGCTGTGGGCTGGGGCTTCAGCTGCCTCTGGAGATGTGGGCAGGCTGGGGCTTTCTGCCCTGGTGACCCCATCAAAATGGGATCGTGACCCACACTTTGAGAACACCCTGATATAGTGGGTGTGCTGAAAATCATAACAAAATGGTCAGTGCTGTATATGAGGAAAACCACCTCAAACCAGAGGGTGCTGCTGCACTGCCCAGACCCCTAGTTCCAGCACTTCTGTATATGTTGACTCAGCGAGAGCATCCGGGTAGGACTCTCAGCAGTAGTACTGGCAGGGGTGTAAAACACTTCTTTGCAGCGGAGCAGCTCTGCTGAGGTGCTCTTTGAATGTGAATAATTGGAGGCATCAGCGAGTGGGAGGGAAATGAAGGGAGAGGAGTCCAAAGAACTATCATTGGGGAGATATCAGGAGGCTGCCAGGTACTGTGTGTGGTGGTGAATGGGAGGGAAGCTGGTCCACTCTTTATTTAAACATGGCTCTCACTAAAATTCTGACACCCCTCCCACACACACACAATTGAAGAGAATCTAATTGTAAAAGTATCCTGCCTGTTCTTCAAAGTTAGAGTCTGCTATCCTCATTTGAGGGAGCATGTAAACAGGCTTTGGATTCAACTATAGTTGTAACTTGAGGTCCTGGGAAGCAAAAATTTCCTGGGATTTGTGTTTGTATTTATTTATTTTGCATGTTCTAGTGTTACTGTGGCTCTTAAAACCCAAAGTGGTGGCAGGAAATAAATCAATGGATACACAGCTGTCCGGCTGCTGGGTGGCTGGCACAAACAGTATAATAAAAGGGTTTTCACTTAAATCTACACTTGCACTTATGCACATCCACTACAAGAAGTCTGCTGCGGTCTTTGAGTGGTACAAGGACAGCAGTTCGATTGGCCAGTCTTTCAGCTGCCATTGAGAATCCTAACTTGTGTCCATGAAGTGTCCCTGAAGAGTCCACCTATTGCGTACTTTCTCTCTCTGTTTGTTTGCGTTAGTGGAACAATAACATGTCAATAAAAAAAAAACTTAAGCAAACAATTTCGAAGTTTAAGCAAGAGGTTTCCTCAAACCATTAATTATTAGACAGATGTATTTTTGCAGAGTCTGCATGTCTTGAGAGCCCTGACAAACACATCCCAAACTGGCAGATAAGCTTCCTGTTTTTCTAAAATACATACTTCAGCAATTTCAACAGAGATCTTATCAAAAGGGACACAGGGTCAGCTCCCAGCTCGACCCCCTCGCCTCCTGGCTTCTTGCTAAGGTTGCTGTACAGGTCCACTAAAGGCATACTGACTTTGGCTGCTTTTGGCCTTAAGTATGATAATCTAGATTCCAATTATCGGTAGTGGTCCAGGCATTTTGCTGGTCTGCCAAGATCTCCATGTGCACTATATTGGGAATTAAATGTTTGTACTGTCTTCTTGATAGAGTACTTGGAGGCTTGTTTTTAACTTTCGTAATAACCTTAAGATCAAATCTTTTAATTCTGTTTGTACAGATGGGGCTGGTAGCACTACCCGTTAACTATAAGATGTTTTCAGTTGCTTATAACTTTGCCAGACTTAAAGTGCTTAGGCTAGTTTTTTTTTGTGCTGGTAGTCAGCCTCAGGCCAATTTTTAAAATATCAGCTAAAACAGCACAGCTGTTGCTAAGACATTATGCTTCTGTTTCCAATTCTGGCAACATTTTTTTTCCTAAAGCTTTTATCATCCCTATGTTTTGGAGAAAGGACTTGAAATTTGGCAAGAAGATGCACTTTGCATTAGGTTTGTGTCTTATTCTCTTTATACAAAAATCTGCCTGCATTTGTCCAAGTTACCAGCTTTGGAAAAAAATCTGTTTGTACCTGCTCAGTAGAGACTTGCTTGAGTTTCATGGTTAAATTTCCCTAAAGATCCTCTCTGCACAGGGCGTGCTGCAGGCTGGGATGGGACTGGGCACTGGAATTGAGATCAGGGAGCCTGTCTCTCTGGTGCTGTCAATGACACATACCCTTGTTGGGCCCAGACAGCATGGAGCTGGAAGTTGCCTTACTCAAATACTAGCTGGAGAAAGGGACTAGAGCTGAGAACCTGTTGGGTGGTCGAAACAAGGTGGGGACGAGAGATGGATCTGATGAACAGCTGCGCTGAAGAAATGGAACTGACTGGTACCTTTTTCGTTTTGGTATTTTCCAACTTTTGAGCGCTTTGCAACTTTAATCGTGTTTTTTTAAAACTGACGTCTCTCAGTAATTCATAATGTAGCATATAGGTGACCATTACATTCTTATCTATTATCGAGTAACACTAGGGTGCCCAGATGTCCCGCTAAAATCGGGACCGTCCCGATATTCAGTCATTTGTCCCATGTCCCAATGGATGTATGGTCGGGATGCCATTTGTCCCAATATTCTGGCTCGGAGCTTTTTTTTCTTGAGTGGTGCTCTGGACCTGCCCCCCCCCATGTGTCCCAATATTTTGTTCATTTAGTCTGGTCACCGTAAGTAACACTATCTTCACCTGCTCAGGCTATTCCCTTTTAGGCCTCATAGACTAATGCCAATCACAGGACCATTTCCCATTGTGCTCAGTTCAGCTCCATCTCTTGCACTGTGCCGCAGGAGCCAGGAGCGCTGCTTGTACTGAATGAGGGAGAAAATCAAACCCGTTTTGTGTAGGTTGGTAGCATTCCTATGCCACAGGCAGGTTCGGGGAAGGTGGGCAAGTTCCAGAGGTGAAAGCAAAATCGAGATCTCTCTCCAGTCTTGTACAAACTGCCTTATGCAGCTTCAGCCTGTGATTAGAACTTGACGCCTTTGATACAAATGTTGCCTGCTTACTAACACTGACAAAGTGTTTCACGTGTCCTCAAAGAGAAATATTCAATTAAATGAAGCAGAGTGAAAGACAACGGAAGATGCTGCAGTGAAAACAAATGAGAGGATTTGCCATCAGCAGCAGTGGTAAAGGCAGATACTGCAGTTGTAGCAGCTGAAGCAGAGAGGAGCAGATGCTTAAATGGGAGTGAAGGTAACAGCTGCTCTCAACCACTGTGGTTGTTTCTTCACATTAACATCAGCTAGTGCTTCTACTGTACCTCTTTACAGGGCAATTATGAATAGCTCACCAACAACTAATGCTGTGGCCTCTCCTGCTAGTTTGCAGTATTTGTGGTTATGTTATTTCTGTTTCCTTGTAGCTGTCTTGCAGAGCTGTGTCTGAGTCACTTAGGCCCAGCCCCTGTGACTTTTTTTTTGGGTGTGGAGAGGGTGGAGGTGAGTGATAGTATTGCAATCACAGATAGTGTTACAAATTCAGGTTTAAGCTAACTGACAAATCACCCGAAAGGAGCAATAGGCGCTAAAGCACCCTCTTGCTTTACATAGTGTTTTTATTTATGCTTGGAAACTCCAGGCACATTAATACCTAGTGCTTTAGCCCCACTTCATATTTTATAACTCCAAGTACAGTAAATAAGCATACATAATCCTGGTCCTAAAGTGTATGTTCTGTGCTATTAAAAATCCAAACTTTTCTCACAGAAACATCATGGGGGGATTAACTGAATACAATTTGAGAAATAAATAGTATGTACCAGCAGGAGTATTAAAAAAAGAAACTATCTATTTTCCTCAGACCAGTAATTCAAAATTGTTTTTTCACTCACGAAAGCAAACAAAAATACTTCCAATATGAATTACATTACATGCTTCCTGCCCTAGTTCTGTCCCTCAGGGAGGAAACTACTCAATTCCATTCCTCTCTATCATTTGCTGCTGCTTCCATCTGCTTCATGGTATTGAGATGAACTGTTCCTCCTTCCATACTAAGGATGGTTCTTAAGGTTTCTCTTAGGTGTCCTTGTTTTCTCCTGTCAGTTGGTTTCCACTTGACTCCAAGTGGGAGTCTATGTTTGGCATTTTGGAGCACATGCACCAAATATGTCCAGTGTTTCCTTCTGATGCTGGAGGAGATGAGCTGTGGATTGGTGATTTCTCGGATCTCTTCACTGGTGATGAAGTCTTTCCATCCAGTGCCCAGAATCTTTTTATAGACACCTTGGAAAATAAGTGCCTAGCTTTCTGTCTCACATTTTGGTACATCTCTGGCTTTTGCAGCCATATGTTAATACTGAGATTGTTTAAGTTGAAAATTCTCAGTTTTGTTCTGATGCTATATATCATTGATTTCCATGGGTTGAGTTTAGTGCATGCTGTGGATGCCTTTCTTATCCTTGATGCCAATTCCTTTTTGAGGTATTTGTTGGCTAGTTTTGTACTGCCTTGGGTAGATGAAATTGCATTTTTCTGATGGCTTTGCCTTCTGATTTGATGCTGGTGCCTGATGTCTGAGTATCAAGGATATTTGTTTTGCTGTAACTGGTTTTCAGCTTTGCTTGGCCAGTTTTTGCCAGGTTATCTGTTTTTGTAGCTTTTCGGGACTGTAACTCAATAGCATGAAATCATCAGCAAAGTCTTGACCTTCAAGGTACTTGTCATCTAACCAGGCTGTCAGTGTCTTGTGTTGTTAATACACTTCTTCATTATCCCATCCTATGGTAATACCAAATAAGTGGAGAAAGAATGTGGCCTTGTTTGCACATGAATGTCCATTTTGAACCATGCTGTCTGGTGGCTCACTCTTAGAGAGCACTTTTCATCTCTATACATGGTCTTAATGAGGCCTAGAACATAAGCTGGGACTCCATAGGACTAGAGAACATTCTACAGTGTGTATCTGTGCAAGCTCTGAAACGCCTTTTGAAAACCAACAGGGGACCTGCGATTCTATACATTCTTCTATGATCTTTAATGTGAATATCTGATTTACACAGAAACAGTTCTTTCAGTTTCATTAGGGTAGTGGTAATTAAGTGCTTTTAGCATTTCTTCTGTGATTTGATCATCGTCTGCTGCTTTGTTTATGGCTTCTTGATTATAGTCTCTACTTCTCATTATCTCTACTAGATCAATGTTAATGTCAGATTGATGAGATTTGCATGTTTTATCAAAATCTGGTGCTGAAGGTCTGTTGAGGACAACTTTGAAATGTTCTGCCCATCTATTTTTCTGTTCTACCTCAGTTGTAAGCATTTTTCCATCTTCCAGTCTTGTAATTTCCACACAGGATTTTAGTCACTTGGTAAATGGCTCTTTGGTTTCCCATCATAGCAGCAGGGTTTAGTTGCTAGGTCTTGTATATGTTTATCTTTTCCTTGCACTGCTTTGTCTGCTTTTTTTTATATTCTGCCTTTGTTTTTTCCAGCAATTCATTGGTCTTAGCATTCAGGAGTTGTCCTTTCACTGTTTTCCTTTCCTCAGTGAGATACCATATCTCTTGGCTTATCCAATTCTTTTTCATTTAATCTAATCTGTCTAACCTGTCTGCCCAGTCTGAATTGCTTTTATGTTAAACTGAGGGAAACCAGGAAAATGGAGACTAATGTACAACTTCCATGAATGAGAGCACTGCATGTGTCTTTTAACATGCTGTATCAGCTGTACCTCACAGAATAGCAGCTGTCACAGCAGACATTTAAAGGAACAGTACACAAGAAAACAAACGTTACATAACTGTGAATAATATAAACTGCCAAAGAGAAGAGGCACATCTCTGCAAGCATAATGTAAAATATTATAAATTTAATTTGAAATTCTTATTTCAAAAGTCAGAATGAGCAAAATGGGCAGAGGTTTCTTTTAATTGCTTAAGAGCATTGTGTAAGGAAAACCTAGCTGTGTTAGATTTTGAATTAGCAGAGTTGAGTTCCATAACAGTTTTGGAGACTCTTTGGATCTGGGGGGTTGGTTCAGCACATTGTAGGGCTGACAGTAGGGACCAGCTGTGAGGTTTGGATGTTGGTCAAAGGCTGGCAGTCTTCAGGTGCTTTAGGTAGACTGTCTCCTAAAAAATGGAGAGTATTTATTCAAAATGTGGGTGGGGGCATTGTGTTTTGTGGATTGCAAGAGGAAGAACAGTCTTGTGGGTAGGACATGGGACTGTCACTCAGGTATTCTGGGTTCCCAGTTTTCCTGCACGAGGTAGGCAAGTCACTTAGGGCCAGATCGTTAAAGGTATTTAGGCACCTAAAAGTGCAGATAGGCACCCATGGGGATTTTCAGAACACTCCCATTGAAATCAGTGGGAGATAGGTGCCTAGATGCTTTTGAAAATCCCACTAAGCACTTTCAATCAGCAGTTGGCAGTGGGTAGAGGTACACTGTACATTTGCTCAGGTTGGTGAGAAATCTTGCCCTGGCCAACAGGAGTCCTTTCACAGAGGATGTGCTGTGTAAACAGTCTACTTCCCTAGGCTGCAGCAGCAGCTGGGGCATGATTTAGCTCCTAATATGGCTAGCATTTAAAATGAGGCATTTTTCTTAGATCATCTGTCCTTTTAAATATGCTTAAAGTATGATTTGCAATCCCTAAAGGAGCTGTGAGAAACTGACATCTAGTGATGTAAGGAAAACATTTAAAGAACCACTTACTTTGGCACTTAAATGTTCAATATTTAATCTGCAGGTCAAGTATCCAATTTTAGGGGTCAGCCGCAGCCCTGCTGCTTCCAAAAATTTAGTAATGGGTATCATGTGTTTTCTTCCATTGCCATAAATCAACACTTATTACTAGCGCATGCTTTGCTAATAGCTGTCTGTAAAATTTTGGGTAGCTGTAAAGTTGCTTTTGTTAATGAAAACCTGATTTCATAAACCATTAATTGACCTATTTGCTCTATAAAGTTCACCTAATATTTAGAATACAGAGGGATCATTTAACCCACCACTGAAGTGCAGCCAATTCTGGTGTGAAGTACAGTGGCTGGTTGAACAGCACACAGCAACACAGTAAAACACTTTTAAATCATTCTTAAAGTCTAATCTCAGTGGAATTCTTTACTTTTACTGCAATGGGCTTCGGGTTAGGTCCCTGGAGATGAATTTATTTATCGTGTTGAAACTGCAGAGGGAGTTTAGGTAAAACAAGTAAATTTTCTGCATTGCAATGTGACCAAATTATCCCTACTCCTTAGACAGTGTTTCATGAATCTTTAATTATTAAAGTTCAGGATCTCTCACGTGTCTTGCTACTCAAATCATTTTTTGTGACCAATTTAATATATTCAGTTTAAACATTACCATCCCTTCTCTTGTTTTGATAAGAAACTAATTACCGGTAATCTGATTGCAATACTATTTATTGGTATTATTGCTGACAGCATAACAATAAATGGGAAAATCCAGAATGTGATCTGCACAGCATGCCACAGAAGTAAGTTGTAAAAAGATAACAACCTAAATAAAGCTAGCAAAATTGTTCTTAAATTGGTTAATCTGCTTCCTTTCTAGCTTCCTAGGAGTTTATATCCCACTCATCATAGTGGTATTTGAGTCCCTTAATTATGATGGCAGTTAGGTTTTCACCGCAAAATGTTTTAAAAGGGTGTTGTCTTAAATTACTGCCTGTTTTCAGTTGCTTGCTATATCCAGCAGTTCTAGAAGAATACAGGAAGAATTTATCCATAGCTTGTCTCTATTTATAGGAAAAAAATGTTGTTCAAGACAGCCCTTTTTGAAAAACGTTCAAGTCAATTGTGTAGGAAAGTAAATCCTCACTTACTGAGAGCTCAAATCTTAACTGTTTTAATTCTGTACTTGCTTAAACAAAACTCTCTGTGAAGTAAGTGCTTTATGCTGGACCCAAAATGAAGGGTCTCTTCACTTACAGGAACAAAAATTTAATTTTCCAAATAGTTATTTTTGTCAGTTTTTTCAATCAATTTTTTGTAGTCTGTTTGCTAAGACTATTGACCATGAGCAAAAAGTAACTATTGCACATCTGTTATGTTACAGCATTTATGAAATAATCTCTCACCTCATCTGATTGCACAGTAACTCAGATTCTGCAGGGGTATAATTATCTCATAATAGCCAATTCCTAACAGCACTGCTGCATGATTGGGGCATAAAATGTGTGTTTTGTGTATCTGAAGAAGATGGAGTAAGCAATTTAGAGTGTTACAAACCAGGCTCAATTAAGCAGCTTAATTTGCATAGATTAGTCTCCCATTTTTTCTCAATTCACATGTTTATAATCGTGTACAATCATATTTAGATACACAGATAAAAATGTTTCTCTCCCTAGCCTGATTACTGCATAAAAACAATGAAATTATAAAACTAAAACAGCAATTAAAAGATTGCTTAGTCCACTGTATGGTTTGCTGTGATCTTTTCACAGCAAATTCCTGAAACAGCCAGTTATGCTACAAGACTGAAGTTGAAGTTCTGAATATTCATTTGATAGGGAATCTGGTGTGGTATGGATGTAGTCATTCTTCAGAACTGTAAAGCAAACTCCCATTGATTAACACCTACCAACACTGAAACATAATAGCAGATGATTCATAAATAGTGTTAGCAGCGATTGTGTCAAAGGTTGTTGTTAATCGTATCTATTACAGTAGTGCCAAAGGTCCAACCAAGAGTGGGGCTGTCATAAACAGATAGCTAAGGGTTAATGTCTCTTTCACCTGAAGCACCTGACCAGAGGACCAATCAGGAAACCGGATTTTTTCAACTTTGGGTGGAGGGAATTGAGTGTCTTTGTCTTTGTTTTCTGGCTGCCTGCTTTCTCTGAGCTTTGGAGAAGTAGTTTTCTATTTTCTAGTCTTCTGTTTCCAAGTGTAAGGACAAAGAGATCAGATAGTAAGTTATATGGTTTCTTTTCTTTGGTATTTGCATGAATATAAGTGCTGGAGTGCTTTGATTTGTATTCTTTTTGAATAAGGCTGTTTATTCAATATTCTTTTAAGCAATTGACCCTGTGTTGTATCATCTATACAGAGAGAACATTTGTACTTATTTTTCTTTCTTTTATATAAAGCTTTCTTTTAATACCTGTTGGAGTTTTTCTTTACTTCAGGGAAATTGAGTCTGTACTCACCAGGGAATTGGTGGGAGGAAGAAATCAAGGGGAGATTTGTGTGTTGGATCGCTAGCCTGATTTTGCATTCCCTCTGGGGGAATAGGAAAGTACTTTTTGTTTCCAGGATTGGGAACAGAGAGGGAGATTCACTCTGTTTGGATTCACAGAGCTTGTGTCTGTGTATCTCTCCAGGAGCACCTGGAGGGGGGGAAGGGAAAAAGGATTATTTCCCTTTGTTGTAAGACTCAAGGGATTTGGGTCTTGGGGTCCCCAGGGAAGGTTTTTCAGAGGGACCAGAGTGCCCCAAAACACTCTAATTTTTTGGGTGGTGGCAGCAGGTACCAGGTCCAAGCTGGTAACTAAGCTTGGAGGTTTTCATGCTAACCCCCATATTTTGGACGCTAAGGTCCAAATCTGGGACTAAGGTTATTACATGGTGTGCAGCTGGTGGGACTAGAATCCAGAAGCCAGTAGGAATATTATATTTTTCTTTTCTCTGCTAAGGGCTTTTTAGCAGAGAGAAGCAGTTGGTTTTAAAAGGGAACCAGAGAGAATTTTTTTTCTGCTCTCTCTCGCAGTTTGTGGCTTGCATGTTAAGCGAGAAGCCATTAAGAACCTGTTAAGGGTCTTTTGTCATGCAATAGCCCTCCCATTAGGGGGCAAGTACCAGCACTTATAGGCATGCAAATAAAGTGGTTTTTCTGGTTTCCCTTCATTGAACATTAGCTAGAGAAAGAAAAGGAAAAAAGCACTGTTGCTAGGCAGACTCCAGGAGGCAACAGAACCTGCAGTTCAGAAGATAAACACCGGAGGGCACCCCAACACAAGAAAACAGGAACCATGACTTCTAAGGCAAAAATTGACGCCGAAGAACAAATCAAAGAAGCTGAACACAGGCGACAACTGGAAATAAAACAAAAAGAGATGGAGATGAAAGAAAGAGAAGAACAGATCAAAGAGGCAGCCTACCAAAGAGAACAGGCAGCCTACCAAAGAGAACAGGCAGCCAAAGAGGCAGCCAAGGAGGCAGAACACAAAAGAAAACTAGAAGAAGAAGAGGTGGCCTACCGAAGGAAACAAGCAGAAGAAGAGTTGGCCCACAGAAGGAAGCAAGAAGAAGAAGAGGTGGCCTACCACCGAGAAATGGAAAAACAACAAAAAGAGAATGAAGAGAAGGAAAAACAGAGAAAACATGAACTGGAGTTGGCAAAAGCTGGGCTGCATGTGCCAGCCAACCCTAACAACCCGGCGCCAAATATTGCTCCACAGCCCAGGAATTTCCCACCTACAAGGCAGGTGATGACACCGAGGCCTTCTTGGAAAATTTTTGAAAGAGCCTGTCTTGGGTACAGCATTCCGAAGACCAGTACATGGTAGAATTGAGGTCACAGCTCAGTGGACCTTTAGCAGAGGTGGCAGCTGAAATGCCTAAGCACCAAATGAATGACTATAAACTTTTTCTAACCAAGGCCAGATACAGGATGGGGATAACCCCAGATCATGCCCGTCGGCGCTTCAGAACCCAAAAGTGGAAACCAGAGGTGTCATTTCCCAAACACGCCTACTACATTGCAAAAAACTATGAGGCCTGGCTAACAGGAAACAACATTCAAACCTTGGAAGAACTGAACCTCCTCATACAAATGGAGCAGTTCTTGGATGGTGTTCCTGAAGACATCACGCGGTACATACAAGATGGAAACCCCAAGAATATCGCTGAGGCGGGGGAGATTGGAGCCAAATGGATGGAACTGGCAGAAAGCAAGAAAGCTACTGTCAAGGGGAACGATTACCCCAGGGGGCACACAGACCATAAACCCTACCACCGAGGACAGCCAAAGACCCCACATACCACCCAAGTAAAGCCACAGATACCCTACCCTTCAACCTCACCAGTCTCCAGTAACTCACCTCGGCCCAGTGACCCATCAGATGGAAGATGCTTTAAGTGTAATGAACTGGGACATATCAAGGCCAAGTGTCCCAAGAACACCATGCGAGTGCAATTCATTACACCACCATCACACCAAAGATCCCCAGGCCCGGATGCCTCTCAAATACCCTTGGAGCGAAGGGAAAATTTGAGAGTGGGCGGAAAGAAGGTTACTGCATGGAGAGACACGGGGGCACAAGTGTCAGCTATCCACCAATCCTTCGTTGACCCCAAATTCATCAACCCAAAGGCCAAAGTGACAATTTACCCCTTCATGTCACAAGCTGTAGACTTGCCTACAGCTCAACTGCCTGTCCAGTACAAAGGCTGGTCAGGAATGTGGACTTTTGCAGTCTATGACAATTATCCTATCCCCATGCTACTGGGGGAAGACTTGGCCAACCAGGTGAGGCGGGCCAAGAGAGTGGGAATGGTTACACGTAGCCAAACCAGGCAAGCTTCCAGACCCATTCCTGTTCCTGAGCCGTCCACAGAGGCCCCGTCTGTGTTACCAGAGACCCAGACAGAGGTAGTGGACCCGGATTCCATGCCAACCACTGAAACAGCCACAGCACCTCCAGTCCCAGGCCCGGAACTGGAACAGCAACCAGCACCAGCAAGTGCAACCCCATCTTCAAACTCAACGCCAGAGGGCGCCAGCGAGCCAGAACTGGCAGAAGCAAAGACAGCCATACCCAAAAGGCTCAGCCAGAGCCTGAAATACCCTCAGGTGCACCAGCGGAGAGCGGTACACCAGCAACGGAAACAACCCCATCACCTACATCGCTTCCAGAGGGACCAAGCCCAAGTCCACAGTCTGAGGAAGAACTGGTGACCCAGCCTCAAGGGAACAGTTCCAGACTGAGCAGGAAGCAGATGACAGCCTTCAGAAAGCTTGGGCGGCGGCACGGAGCACCCCACCAACCACCTCAGCTCTTCTAATCGATCCCGGTTTGTTATAGACCAAGGACTTTTATACAAGGAAATTCTTTCTGGTGGACACCGGGAAGAATGGCAGCCGCAAAAACAGTTGGTGGTTCCAACTAAGTACCGGGGGAAGCTCTTAAGCTTAGCCCATGATCATCCCAGTGGCCATGCTGGGGTGAACCGAACCAAGGACCGGTTGGGGAAGTCCTTCCACTGGGAGGGGATGGGCAAGGACGTTGCCAAGTATGTCCGGTCTTGTGAGGTATGCCAAAGAGTGGGAAAGCCTCAAGACCAGGTCAAGGCCCCTCTCCAGCCACTCCCCATAATTGAGGTCCCATTTCAGCGAGTAGCTGTGGATATTCTGGGCCCTTTCCCAAAAAAGACGCCCAGAGGAAAGCAGTACGTACTAACTTTAGTGGACTTTGCTACCCGATGGCCAGAAGCAGTAGCTCTAGGCAACACCAGGGCTAACACTGTGTGCCTGGCCCTAACAGACATCTTTGCCAGGGTAGGTTGGACCTCTGACATCCTTACAGATTCAGGGTCCAATTTCCTGGCAGGGACCATGGAAAAACTGTGGGGAAACTCATGGGGTGAATCACTTGGTTGCCACCCCCGTACCACCATCAAACCAATGGCCTGGTGGAAAGGTTCAATGGAACTTTGGGGGCCATGATACGAAAATTCATCACCGAATTCTCCAATAATTGGGACCTAGTGTTGCAGCAGTTGCTGTTTGCCTACAGGGCTGTACCACATCCCAGTTTAGGGTTTGCACCATTTGAACTTGTGTATGGTCACGAGGTTAAGGGGCCATTACAGTTGGTAAAGCAGCAATGGGAGGGGTTTACGCCTTCTCCAGGAACTAACATTCTGGACTTTGTAAGCAACCTACAAAGCACCCTCCGACACTCTTTAGCCCTTGCTAGAGAGAATCTAAAGGATGCTCAGGAAGAGCAAAAGGCCTGGTATGACAGACATGCCAGAGATCGGTCCTTCAAGGTAGGAGACCAGGTTATGGTCTTGAAGGCGCAACAGGCCCATAAGATGGAAGCATCATGGGAAGGGCCCTTCACGGTCCAAGAGCGCCTGGGAGCTGTAAACTACCTCATAGCATTTCCCAATTCCTCACTAAAGCCTAAAGTGTACCATGTTAATTCTCTCAAGCCTTTCTATTCCAGAGACTTACAGGTTTGTCAGTTTACAGTCCAGGGAGATGATGCTGAGTGGCCTGACGGTGTCTACTACGACGGGAAAAAAGACGGTGGCGTGGAAGAGGTGAACCTCTCAACCACTCTGGAACGTCTGCAGCGGCAGCAAATCAAGGAGCTGTGCACTAGCTTCGCCCCATTGTTCTCAGCCACCCCAGGACGGACTGAACGGGCATACCACTCCATTGATACAGGTAATGCTCACCCAATCAGAACCCCACCCTACCGAGTGTCTCCTCATGCCCAAGCTGCTATAGAACGGGAGATCCAGAACATGCTACAGATGGGTATAATCCGCTCATCTACCAGTGCATGGGCATCTCCAGTGGTTCTGGTACCCAAACCAGATGGGGAAATACGCTTTTGCGTGGACTACCGTAAGCTCAATGCTGTAACTTGTCCGGACAACTATCCAATGCCACGTACCGATGAGCTATTGGAAAAGTTGGGACGTGCCCAGTTCATCTCTACAATAGACTTAACCAAGGGGTACTGGCAAGTACCGCTAGATGAACCTGCCAAGGAGAGGTCAGCATTCGTCACCCATGCAGGGGTGTATGAATTCAATGTCCTTCCTTTCGGCCTTCGAAATGCACCCGCCACCTTCCAGAGGCTGGTAGATGGTCTACTAGCTGGACTGGGAGAATTTGCAGTTGCCTACCTCGATGATGTGGCCATTTTTTCAGACTCCTGGCCCGAACACCTACTACACCTGGAAAAGGTCTTTAAGCGCATCAGGCAGGCAGGACTAACTGTTAAGGCCAAAAAGTGTCAAATAGGCCAAAACAGAGTGACTTACCTGGGCACCAGGTGGGTCGAGGAACCATAAACCCCCTACAGGCCAAGGTGGATGCTATCCAAAAGTGGCCTGTCCCACGGTCCAAGAAGCAGGTCCAATCCTTCTTAGGCTTGGCCGGATACTACAGGCGATTTGTACCCCACTACAGCCAAATCGCTGCCCCACTGACCGACCTGACCAAAAAGACCCAGCCAAATGCAGTTCAGTGGACTAATGAGTGTCAAAAGGCCTTTACCCAACTTAAGGCAACGCTCATGTCTGACCCTGTGCTCAGGGCCCCGGATTTTGACAAGCCATTCCTAGTAACCACGGATGCATCTGAGCGTGGTATAGGAGCAGTGCTCATGCAGGAAGCAACAGATCACAACTTCCATCCTGTCGTGTTTCTCAGCAAGAAACTGTCTGAGAGGGAAAGTCACTGGTCAGTCAGTGAAAAGGAATGCTATGCCATTGTGTACGCCCTGGAAAAGCTACGCCCATATGTTTGGGGACGGCGGTTCCAACTACAAACTGACCATGCTGCACTAAAGTGGCTTCATACTGCCAAGGGGAACAACAAAAAACTTCTTCGTTGGAGTTTAGCTCTCCAAGATTTTGATTTTGAAATTCAACACATCACAGGAGCTTCTAATAAAGTTGCTGATGCACTCTCCCGTGAGAGTTTCCCAGAATTCAGTAGTTAAAAAGTGTTCTTAAAATGTAAAAGTCTGTTAGTTATATACTTAGGAGTATATGTAAAGGTGTATGTGTTGTATTAATCTGTTTATTTTCAAGTTCTAGAAGGAAATTGCCGCCAGTGAGCTTCCCCACTGTCTGCAATTTGGGGGGCGTGTCATAAACAGATAGCTAAGGGTTAATGTCTCTTTCACCTGAAGCACCTGACCAGAGGACCAATCAGGAAACCGGATTTTTTCAACTTTGGGTGGAGGGAATTGAGTGTCTTTGTCTTTGTTTTCTGGCTGCCTGCTTTCTCTGAGCTTTGGAGAAGTAGTTTTCTATTTTCTAGTCTTCTGTTTCCAAGTGTAAGGACAAAGAGATCAGATAGTAAGTTATATGGTTTCTTTTCTTTGGTATTTGCATGAATATAAGTGCTGGAGTGCTTTGATTTGTATTCTTTTTGAATAAGGCTGTTTATTCAATATTCTTTTAAGCAATTGACCCTGTGTTGTATCATCTATACAGAGAGAACATTTGTACTTATTTTTCTTTCTTTTTATATAAAGCTTTCTTTTAATACCTGTTGGAGTTTTTCTTTACTTCAGGGAAATTGAGTCTGTACTCACCAGGGAATTGGTGGGAGGAAGAAATCAAGGGGAGATTTGTGTGTTGGATCGCTAGCCTGATTTTGCATTCCCTCTGGGGGAATAGGAAAGTACTTTTTGTTTCCAGGATTGGGAACAGAGAGGGAGATTCACTCTGTTTGGATTCACAGAGCTTGTGTCTGTGTATCTCTCCAGGAGCACCTGGAGGGGGGAAGGGAAAAAGGATTATTTCCCTTTGTTGTGAGACTCAAGGGATTTGGGTCTTGGGGTCCCCAGGGAAGGTTTTTCAGAGGGACCAGAGTGCCCCAAAACACTCTAATTTTTTGGGTGGTGGCAGCAGGTACCAGGTCCAAGCTGGTAACTAAGCTTGGAGGTTTTCATGCTAACCCCCATATTTTGGACGCTAAGGTCCAAATCTGGGACTAAGGTTATTACAGGGGCCCCACTGTGCTAAGTGCTATACAAATGCAGAGTAATAGACAGTCCTTGCCTCAAAGAGCTTACAGTCTAAATCAGAGATCGGTAACATTTGGCCCGCCAGGTTCGGCCAATTGTGACTCCCACTGGCTGTGGTTTGCCATCCCAGGCCAATGGGGGCTGCGGGAAGTGGTGTGGGCCGAGGGATGTGCTGGCCACCCCACATTGGCCTGGAGTGGGCCAGTGGGAACTGTGATCGACCGAACCTATGGATGCGGCAGGTAAATAAACTGTGTGTCGAAGGTTGCCGATCCCTGGTCTAAATAGACAAGACAGACCCAATGTAGAAGAGAGACTATAACATTCAACAGCATGAACAAAGTGATAGTAGCAAATGCCATGTTAGTTTTCAGGATTCCAAGGCCGAGGGATCCCAGTGATCATCTAGGGGTGTGTGTGTGCGTGTGTTTAATTAGGAGGGGATCAGATAAATAGGAAGGGAAGGGGATAAGAGGGGAAGGTGAGGAGTGAAGAAACTGTGAGGGAGAGTGTTGGAGCAATCATCCAATGAGCAAAAAGAAGAGAAACTACAGTTTTGGCTAGACTAAAAAAACCCAACAACCTTAATGTCCCAAGGTCGCCGCTTTGGCTTCTCCTACCAAGTGGAGCGTCTGGCTGGTTCTTCTCCTTACAGTTACAGACTCAAGAAGCTCAGTCCCTTTAACTTTTTACCAAAGAGAAAGTTAAGGAGTGACTTGATCACAACCTATAACAAATATTAATGAGTTCTTCAGTATTGCAGTGAAAGGTATAGCACAATCCAATGGTTGGAAGTTGGAACAGCCTGTCGGTTCCTTTTTTCTTGTAGGACAAATAAAAACTGAATGTTTGTGACCCAAAGATCTTTAATGCCAACTGACAGAGGGTACAAGTAGTGCTTAGAGTTTTAAGAGATCACATATATCCTTGGGTTGGATATATGCATAATGCTTCACTAAAGGATGGCATGTGAAGTCTCTACAGGAGCCAATAGCCCACTGGTGGTCATATCATTGCAAAATTATATTTTAATCATTAGTTGTGTAACCAGGAGGTGATATGTCTTAGGTTACTTTCAAGCAAAAGGAAAGAGGCGCTTAACTATATATCTGGTTATGTGTTTATTGGGCACTATATGTCTTGCAATGGATGCCTATTGGTTTGTATGTCCCCAGTGGAACTGGGAGATGCTTGGAGGGCTTGAGGTGTTGGAGTTTGCCTGTTGCTGACCTGTAGAGAGATAGTGGGGCCTGCATAGGTGTACAGGTGAGTAGCTGTGTTCTCCATGGTCAGTGGAGTCGAACATGGCAGGCACAGACAAGGCTTCATCGTTGGCAGTAGTGAGGAGCCTCACAACCCTGGGTGCCCCAGGAATGGGCACAGTTTTGCAGATGTGGGGCCAGATCCTGCATTTCTTACTGATTCAGAATTCCCATTAAAGTCAATAGCAGAAGATTTAGACCTGAGCCTTTCATCCCAAGTACTTGATGAAGCCTTGATTAAAAACAGAATCTCATCAGTCGAGTTCTGACAGTAAGAAGTGAAGCTGCCATTCTACAGAGACATGGATAATGTGCAGAAATGGATAACGGAAATCAGTTACAGTTTAGAAGAGAGGCATGTTGTTTAAAGATGTCTCTACTAAACAACACTAGCTCTTGATTTTTATCATGTACACTTTTTTGTGTGTACAACTTCGTATACATTTCTTTTCTTCAGGAGAAATAAATCAGTACTAATTATTGGTATAATTTAATACAAGTCCCTATACCAGGGGTCGGCCCATCAGGGTAATCCACTGGCAGGCTGCAAGGTGTTTTCTTTACATTGACTGTCTGCAGGCATGGCCCCCCCACAGCTCCTAGTGGCTGCGGTTCACTGTTCATGGTCAATGGGAGCTGCAGGAAGCGGTGGTCAGCATATCCCTGCGGCCTTGCCAGCAAGTCCCTGCAGCCCTCATGTTCTGCTGATTATCCACCATGCACCCCCGCCCCCAATTTTTTTTTTCCAGAATCACTGCTTCCCAGGATAATCCCCCATCTTGTAAGTGTGGCCTGTGTTCTTTGTTCCTAGATGTATACGTTTACATTTAGCCATATTAAAACACACAGTGTTGGCTTGAAACCAGTTTACCAAGTGATCTAGAATGCTCTGAATCAGTGACCTGTCCTCTTTATTTACCACTCCCCCAGTTTTTGTGTCCTCTGAAAACTGTATCAGTGCTGATTTTGTTTTCTGCCAGGTGATTGATCAAAAATGTTATATAGCGTAGGGAACCCCACTGGAAACACACCCACTTGATGACAATTCCCCATTTGCATTTGCATTTTGACATTTGTGTAGTGTGTGCCATTTTAATCTTGTATTCTAGCTTTTACTCAAAATGTCATGTGATACTAAGTCAAATGCTTTACGGAAGTCTAACTATATTACATCAACAATACTATCTTTTATCAACTAGGCTTGTAATCTCGGCTAAAAAAGAGATCAAGTTAGTATGACAGGATCTATTTTCCATAAACCAATGTTGATTTGTATTAACTACATTAGCCGCCTCCAATTTTTTTTATTAATCAAATCTCATAACATTTTCCATTATTTTGCCTGGGATCAATGTCAGGCTGCTGGGCCTGTAACTACCTGGGTCATCTCATTTACCCTTTTTCAAAACTGGCACACCATTACCTTTCTTCCAGGCTTCGGAAATTTCCCCAGTGCTCCAAGACCTATTGAAATTAACATTAGCAGTCCAATGAGCTCCTCAGCCAGCTCTCATAGAAGTGTTGGATGCAAGTTAACTGAGCCTGCTGATCTGAAAATGGCTAACTTTAGTATCTTCTGTTAATATCCTCCAGCGATACTAATGGAATGGAAAGAGTGCTATCATTGATGAGACTATACCATCTGTTTTTTCCCCAAAATGTAGAACAATTTATTGAACACTTCTGCTTTTCTTGCATTATTTATTATTCTACCATTTCTGTGTAGTGATGTACCAATAACATTGTCAATTCTTTTTTGAAAAAATGATTTTTGTTGTCCTTAACTCTGCAGGCAATGGATTTCAACTTGTGTCCCTTGGCTTGCCTTACTACTTTTCTATAATGTCTAACTTCTAACTTCTATATTAATTACTATTAAAATTCCCTTTCTTCCATATTTTTAATATAGCTGCATTCTCTTCCCCTCTGAACCAAGTTGGTTTTCTTTCTTGATTGTGGCTTTTGGGGCATGTACAAGTTAAGTGATTCCTGATTTTTTTCATTCACATTTTTAAATTAAATTCTTCCTCCCAGATGATATGGCTCATTATTGTTTTTAGCTTTGTGAAATAGTCTTAATTAAAAGGTGGGTGCTCCCTCCCCAACATATTCCCCCTCCACACTTTCTGGTATGGACTTTATTATAAATGAGATCAGGTCATGATCACTTGCACCTAAACTATCATTAGCTATGATTATGATAGAAGTTATCTTCAAAAGATATTTTAAAAGGCTTAAAATACTAAAGGGGAACCTGTTAAGTCAAAGTTATTGTTTTTCATTGGTAAAAGGGAGGACAGCACAAAAATGAAACTTTCATTCTGTCAGCCATTAAGCATCTCTCATAGTTTTGTAGCTCACAGCACTGTAATAGGGTAATCTGTCTCTGTTCAGGGCAGTGAGGTGCCAGGGCCAGCTAGCCCTTTTCCAGGGTCTGCCTCTTCAGTGGGAAGGCAAGCAGGAAGATATAGCTCTATGAGGGACCTGGAAACCGTAGTTGTGGGGTTTAGGTGCCTATGTCCCATTTGTAGATCTAGGCCTGAGAGCTTGTGGGGATTTCTGGGAAGAGGGCAGAGCTCCCAGGCAGAAAACTTGGGGGACATAGCTGCAGGGAGCAGGAGGCTATATGTGGAGAAACCACAGCTAGGGTAGTTGTGAAGGGCTGTCAGCCTACAGGGAGAGCTATAAAGAAGGGAAAGCATTGGTAAGAGGCTGAAAATTCTTTGAACCTAGAGGAGGACTTTATGGATGCTGTAGCCTGTTCATAAACTGAATGAATTCACTAAGGATGGACAAGAAGGCTGGAAGGTTTTGAGTGTTGTTCTTAGGGTAATCCACAGGAGGCATGGTATTGTGAAAACCCCAGATTGATGGTTTGATGTGAGATGGAATGAGGCAGGAGAGGCTCAACACCAAATCAGGTGAGCTCTACTTTAGGGACTTTGAGTCCTGTAGTCCACATAAATTCCTGGCTACGCTTCTGGGAGCCACTCAGGCTTGGTCTACGCTACAGACTTATGTCAGTATAACTGCATTGCTCAGGGGTGTGGATTTTCCCACGTGAATGTGAATCACTGATAAGTACTCAGAATACATTTTTTTTGTGTGCACCTGCTTTATAGTAGGTTCATCCAGGCTCTATTTTCCTAGTTTGCTTATGAGACAGTATCAAAAGCCTTACTAAAGTCGAAATATGTCATATGTACTGCTTACCTGCTATCCACGAGGCTTGTTATCCTGTCAAAGAAGGGTATTAGTCTGGTTTGAAGTGATTTGTTCTTGACAAATCCATGTTGAGTGTTACTTAGCACCTTATTTTCCTCTAGGTTCTTAAAAATTCATACTTCTGTTTGCTCCATTATCTTTCCAGGTACTAAGGTTAAGCTGACTGGTCTATAATTCCCTTGGTTGTCCTTATTCCCCTTTTTATAAATAAGTACTATATTTACCCTTTTCTAATCCTCTGGGATCTCTCCTATCCTCCACAAATTCTCAACAATAATCGCTAATGGCTTAGAGATCTCCTCAGCCAGTTCCTTAGTATTCTAGGATGTGGTTCATCAGGCCCCGCTGACCTGAAGACACATACCTTGTTAAAGTAATTCTTAACTTGTTGTTTCCCTATTTTAGCCTCAGATCCTACCACATTTACACTCCTGATTATGATGATGATTAACAATGCACTGAGCAATGTCAGGCAATTCTGTGATAGTGTATAATGCACATTCTTCTGCACGTCAGCCCGATTCTGTTGGCCAGATTGTATGAAGGCTGTCTTGGTCCTCTTTTCCACCTTCTCCTGGTGGGAAGTCCATTAACACTGTCTGCACTGGACTCCTTTGGTCCATGTGTGACAGGAGCTCAAGTAGCAGGGTAGTACCTGGCTCTGTGAGATGCACGGGGAGGGGTATGACTCTTAGGCTATGCCTACACTATGGGCTAGGGGTATGATTCCCCAGCTTGGGTACATGTACTTGCGCTAGCACATGTAGCCGTGGTAGCACAGATAGTAACAGCTGTGGAGGCATGGCTGGGCCATGCTTGGTATGTACATGCTCGTTTCAAGCGAGTATATCCTCAGCACAGCTCAGCCATGCCTGCTCTGCCACTACCTCTGCTACCCACGCTATGCTGCTATTTATACTCATTCTGGCTTGAAAGCTAGCATGTGTGTGCCTGCCTGAGCAGCAGAATCCCATCCTTGGCTCATAGTGTATACATAGCCTTAATCTGTTTGCGCTGCAAGCAAAGGTGCAATTATAGTACAGGTAGGCATATAACGTCTTGATGCTTCTGTAGGACAAGGCACAGCCTAGCCCAGAAATGGCTTCCTCTGTCCCTCCACCAGCTATTTGCATCACAGGGAGTGTAAGAGGAGAAGCAGCTCTTCAGAGTTGCTATATCCCCACCTCATACGGGTCGGGGCAGAACAGTGCAGGGAGGGAATGGAACTAAGGCTCCACCTTCCACAATGCACTAGCCAAGATGGCTGTTTGCATTGTGGGAACATATGCTGTGCTGGACATAGACCTAGTGGCAGTCAAGTCCTCTTTCCAGAGCAGGGAGGAGTCCGAAGGGAGATTGGCACTCGGTAAATACACTAGGCAGAAGGTGATGTCACAGTGTAGTCTTTTAGATTAATCCCTTTTAGAAATTGCCATGTACTGCATGCTGCATTACTTAATTATGTTTTCTTTCTTAGTTGTCTAAAAACTTCTTTTGAGTCACAGCAGAGAGATACTTCCATAAGATAGAGAACTTGTGTTCTTTGATTTATATTATTGCACTTGTAAAGTTGGATGTTTGCGTTAAACAGTGGACCACAAACTGCAGGCCCTGATATGTGCCAGACAGCAAGGGAGAGCCCTTTAAAATTTGAGAAGGAGACAGTGAGAGGAGGACTTATAAATATTCTTTCACAATGCAGCCAAACAGCCTTCCAGAGGCTTCTCTGGGATCCCAAACAAAATTGGACATGGCTTTATTTTCCTCAACTGTTTATTTAAATAACAATTAAAAGCAAATTCTCCTGACTTTTCCTTTAGCCTCCTTGTTGTGTATTTGGTTGTCATGATTTTTGTTCCTATGGCAACTGAGTTAGATTATTAGGGGATAGCCCAGCCAGCTTCGGCAGGTTAGGCGAGCTCTGTGTCTGTAAATAAATGGTAGTTTTGTTAGCTGTCTGCTGTCTGGCCTCAAGTGATTTCTTCCTAAACCGGCTGCCCCCAAGGATATAACAAGTGGCGACGAGGATGGGATACCGGTGCTGCTCCAGTAACAGAAGGAAGTAGAAGTCAAGGTAAATCACAAACAAACAAAAAAACTGCTTGTTTGCACTGTGAAAGTGAAACTAAAAATCATGGCTACTCTGACCGGGCCACTGGAACCTTTTGATGAGAATATAGTGCAATGGCATGTGTATACTGAGCGTTTTGAGCTTTTTGTTATTGCAAATGACATTACAGAAGCAAAGAAGGTGTCAATATTCTTAAGTGTTGTAGGGGCTAAAACCTACTCCCTGCTACGCAGCTTACTACACCCTGTTAAGCCTGAGACTAAATCTTACAGTGACATCGTGGAAATCCTGGGGTCCCATTTTTCCCCAAAACCTCTAATTGCTGAAAGATATCGGTTCCACAAAAGAGACCAAAAAGAAGATGAAACAGTTGTACAATTTGCAGCAATTTTAAAAAAGCAAGCAGAACACTGAATTTAAAGAGATGTTAAATGATGCCCTGCGTGACAGGTTAGTGTGTGGCCTGTACAGTGAAGCTATACGGATAGAGGCTCAGCTTGCATTACAGAAGGCTGTTGATATTGCTGTCTCCATGGAACTGGCTACAAGGGAGGCGCAATACATCGGTGCATCCCCTAGGGTGCAAAAGGGGTCACAAGAACCTACCCACAAAACTGCAGAGTCAAGAATGTTACCACTGTGGGAAGCCAGGTCACCAAGCATCAGAATGCTGGTGTAAGGACCTGGTGTGCCGACACTGTGGCAAAAAGGGACACATTGAGTGTGCCTGTGAACAAAAGAAAGAGGCCTGTGGTCTGGCCGACAAAAAGAGGAACCCTGCATGCCCTAGAGCAGACCCAGGATGATCAAGGTGACACCTCATCGCAAGAAGAAGTGCCACTGCATATTTTGTCTTTGGCGGTGGGCTCACATGAATACTGGGTAACCCCGTTGTTGGATGGCAAACCTATACGCATGGAACTGGACACTGGTGCAGCTGTCTCGCTGGTCTCCGAGACTCTGTGCAAAGAAAAGCTACAGCATCTTCCATTTAAGGCAACAAAAACTGTTCTGAAGACGTATACGGGAGAAGCTGTGCCCATGTTGGGCACTATTGATGTTACGGTGGAGCTCAATGGACAGGCTGCTAAATTGCCACTGTTTGTGGTGAGAGGTAACTACCAGGCCTTAATGGGTAGGTCTTGGCTTGAGAAGATTCAGCTGAACTGGGCAGAAGTGCACCGGATGACTAAAGAAGAAACCAGTCTAACCCCTATACTAAGGAAACATGCTGCTGTTTTTTGAGATGATTTGAGAAGTATGAAGGGAATCACTGTGACATTGAACATTAAACCTGACAGTCCACCAAAATATCTGAAAGCCTGAACTATGCCGTATGCCATCAGGCCAAAAGTTGAAGCAGACCTGGAGCGCCTGGTCACCAATGGAGTCCTAATACCAGTTACCCATAGCTCAAGGGCCACTCCTATAGTTCCAATAGTGAAGAAAGATGGCTCTCTCCGGATTTGCAGTGATTTTAAAGTCACTGTCAACCCAGTGTGTGCAGAGCAATACCCGCTTCCCCGCATTGATGACCTCTTCGCAGGCCTGGCTGGAGGACAAAAGTTCAGTAAGATTGATCTGAGTCAAGCATATTTACAGATGCACGTCGATGAAAAGTCCCAAGAGCTGTTGACTATTGTGACTCATAAGAGGCTTTATCGATACTGTTGCCTACCCTTCAGAATAACGTCTGCTCCCGCCCTGTTCCAGAGGGCTATGGGCCAGATCTTGTGTGGCTTGTCAGGAGTTCAGTGCTATCTGGATGTTATCCTGGTCACTGGAAGGAATGAAGAGGATCACTTAAAGAATTTAGAGGCTACCCTACAAAGACTGGAAGAGTATGGCCTACGAGTTTGCAAAGACAAGTGTGAATTCTTCAAGCCCTCTGAATATTTGGGACACATCATTGATTCTGCAGGTCTTCATAAGGCCCCTGCAAAAGTTAAAGCTATTGTGGAGGCTCCCCCACCTTGAAATGTAAGCCAGCTGCGCTCGTTTCTAGGACTACTGAACTATTATGGAAAGTTCATCTCACAGTTAGCCACACTGCTAAAACCACTTCATGAGCTCCTGGGGCAGAACAAGGCCTGGAAGTGGATTGAAGCCTGTGATGTTGCATTTAACAAAGCTAAGGATGCATTGCTAAATTCTGAAGTTCTAACGTACTTTGATCCATCTTTACCCCTGCAATTGGCCTGCGATGCCTCCCCTTATGGAGTGGGAGCAGTCGTGTCACACATTATACCTTCGGGAGAAGAGACCTATTGCTTTTGCTTCACACACTCTAAGCAAAGCAGAAACTAACTACGCCCAAATCGAACGTGAGGCATTAGAAATTGTTCTTGGAATTCGGAAGTTTCATTAGTACCTATTTGGGCGAAAGTTTACTCTTCTCACAGACCATCGACCTCTGACGTCAGTTTTTGGACCCTACTCAGGCATTCCCCCATTAGCTGCTAGTCGTATGCAACGCTGGGCATTGTTACTTTCAGCACACACATATGAAATCAAATATCAGAAATCCACTCTGCACGGCAGTGCAGATGGCCTCTCAAGGTTGCCTTTGCCGGTCAAACATCAAGATAGTGCCCAAAAGGAAATCTTCTTCTACTTCGAACAGGTAGAGAATACACCCATCACTGCTATTCAAATAAAGAAGGCAACTCACATTGACCCAGTATTGTCCCAAGTTATGGACTTGGTGATGCATGGAAAATCTCAACAAACCTCTCCGATCTCACCCGACCTTGTTACCTACATGTCAGGAGGACGGAGTTATCGGTCCAATCTGGTTGTTTGTTGTGGGAGAGACGTGACATTATTCCACCACCACTGAGATCACAGATGTTAGAACAGCTACATTCTGGTCACTGTGGAATAGTGCGCATGAAGGAAATTGCACGAAGCTATTTTTGGTGGCCTGGATTGGACAGTGCTATTGAAGAGAAGGCAAAAGCTTGTACGTCATGTCAGGATGTGAGGAATGCACCCCAGTGGGCAGCCCTACACCCATGGGACTGGCCTGGAAATCCGTGGCAACGTATTCACATTGACTTTGCTGGCCCCCTTGAAGGAAGCATGTTCTTGGTGGCAGTAGATGCCCATTCTAAATGGTCAGAAGTCTCTATAATGCAGTCTACTACTGCAGAGAGTACTATCCAAAAACTACGGGGACTCTTTAGTCGTTTCGGTCTGCCAGAACAACTTGTGAGCGACAACGGACCGCAGGTTGTCTCTCAGGAGTTTCAAAATTTTATGAAGGCAAATGGGATACACCACATCACGTCAGCACCATATCATCCATCCACCAACAGATTAGCTGAAAGATTTTGTGCAGACAATGAAACACGCTTTGAAATCAGCAAGGGGACAACACTGCATTCAAAAGCGTCTGGATACCTTCTTAGTTTCCTACAGAAACACACCTCATGCTACGACCCAGGCATCCCCGGCCTTTCTAATGATGAGATGACAGCTGCACACTTGCTTTGATCTGCTGAAACCTTCTGAACCCTGACAAATTGTGCAACATCACTAGCAATATCAAGTCATCAGACGGGCACCCAGAGCAAAAGACCGAACCTTTAGCCTGGGACAGCCAGTTTTGGCTCAGAATTATACTTCCAGAGCTAAATGGGTCCCTGCCACGATCATCACTCAAACAGGACCTGTTTCCTACACATTCCAGACTGCAGAGAATCTTACCTGGCGGTGACATGTAGATCAGCTGTTGCCAGGTCATGCCAGTCCTTAGGCCACATCTGCAGTTGAGTGGTCTGACTTCACCTCTTCTGGTGAGACACCGACTCACGAATCACCTGTTCCTGACTGTTCTCCTCCATTACTGCCAGCGGCTGAGATACCCCTTTGCCCAGCACGAGCTGATACCACCTCCTCACCTGTTCGTGCTGCGGACCCTGAGCCCATGGTACTTTCGGATGCAACAACACCAGAAGTTCGCCGTAATCCACCTAGAAACAGAAGGCCTCCTCATCGGCTGGATCTTTAGCTAGGGCGAACCCACGGTTATGGGGCAAAATAATCCCCAGGGTTTTGCCGGGAATGTAGGCAGTCTACCATCCTTCTCTAGTCTAGTGTGTGTTATATTTAGGGGATGTTCTTATTGTGGGGGAGGAATATGTTGTGTATTTGGTTGTCATGGTTTTTGTTCCTATGGCAACTGAGTTAGATTATTAGGGGATAGCCCAGCCAGCTTCAGCAAGTTAGGCGAGCTCTGTGTCTGTAAATAAATGGTAGTTTTGTTAGCTGTCTGCTGTCTGGCCTTAAGTGATTTCTTCCTAAACCAGCTGCCCCCAAGGATATAACACTCTTATTACATCATCCCTGCCTACTCTTTTTGCTTTGCACTCCGGGTGCCCTTATCTGCCTATTGTCAGAGTCTCACACAGCAATCTCCATGCCTCCCCTTTTGCATCTCTGAGTTAACTCATAAAACTATTATCCGTCTCTCCCATGACACTGACCAGAAATCAGCCAGTTTGCTTGTGTCACTCAGGGATACCTGACTGAATTTAGTAAATTATTTAAGCTGATATGAAACAATCAATTGTGAAAGAGCTATCTATCTACATACACATAGCGTCTTGTCTTTGTCTTCCTCTTTTTTTCTCTTCCTCTTGTCTGTCTCAGACAGACTTGTCTTATGTTAGAATGCATTCTCTTCCAGGCCAAGATTCTTTCCCTACATATTTATCAATCCTACCGCAATGGGACGGGGATCCTAAGTGGCATGTCCAGGCTCTATTGCAATGTAAATGATACACACTATTCAGTGTAAATAAGAATGTATATATCACTATAATATCCCAGATCACTCCTTAACCACATTGAGTTAATTCTAATAGCTGTATAGATCCATTCTTTGCTCTTAACTTTGCTTACGTTCATAACCTTTTCCCTACAACTTGCATGTTATGGTGTCTGAAACTTTTATTAACATTTAGTCAACATGGTGTAATAAAAAGGCACGTGTACAATTAACAAAGCCAGCAGTTGCCTCTTCTCTCTTCACCAAGGCCCTTACCATAAATTGGAAAAAGGTATTCTCAAAATTTGCTTTAGCAAGGATAATTTGTAATTTTTGCTAATAACAGATCATTATTACATTTTAATTTTTTTAGCTTCAGTGGTACTGTACAGGTTACAAAGATAATCCCTGCATGGAACTGTGTAGAAGATGAGAGACAGAAGAAGGGGTTTGTGGATTGTTTTGGTTTTTTTTAGTTGTATTGAAATGATGGGAGGAAACAGGGCAATGGGGAAGCCAGTAATGCTTGTCTGTATTTGTGTATAATACTAAAACACACATTTGAAAGTTTGTTGTATATCAATCAATTGATGGTCCATTTTTTAAATGAATGAGATTTTAAACAAAGACAAAATAAATGGAAGATTTAGGTGAAATATTTAGGTTTTTAAAAGCCCTCACTGTTACAGTTTTTAGCAATGCATACACATTATCACAGAGTCAGGCAAAGAATTTAAGTACATAACCTAAAAACAGGCATACTGGGTCAGACCAATGCTCCATCTAGCCAACAGTGGCCAATGCCAGGTGCTTCAGAGGGAATGAATAGGACAATCAATGAGTGATTCCCAAAATCGGGACATCTGGTCACTATGTCATCCACTCTCAGCTTTTGGCAGTCTAAAGCTAGGAACACCCCAACCATAGAACTGCTTCCTTGACCATATTGGCTAATAGCCATTGATGGACCTATCCTCCATGAACTAATCTAATTCTTTTTTTACTCCGTTGTAGTTTTGGCCTCCACAACATCCCCCTGGCAACCAGTTCCAAAGTGAACTAGCCTGATCTTGCAACCTTTTATTTGCATGAGTAGCTGTTGTTTTGGCAAATAGTCCCACTGAAGTTATGTCAGTAAGAGTTGCATGATCAGGCTCTTAGGTGGCTGCTTTTTTATTTGTATTTATTTATTTAAGCTTTGTTGATAAATTGTTTCTGGCATCAAATGTAAGACTCAAAGTCTAAACCAACTCCTATGAAAATGATCGTAACTTTGTGATATTTCAAAGTGGTTTTGTGTAATGTGGGATTAGTTTATTCATATTCTCATCCAGTCATAAGGGATACTTGAACATGAGGAAAATAATAAATCTAGAGCATCCTATACAAGATATTTAAAAATTGCTGAACTCAGTTCTTGCTTTACTGTTTCTAATGACTGCATTTAAATACTTTGAAGTCTCACTGAACTTATCCTCAAAGCTTACACCTTACAAAGTCTCATTTTGATAGGAGTACATTAATTTTACAGAATATGCTACTGAATCTTCTTTATTACGTTCAATATATGATAAAGTAAACTAATTTACTGTTGTCAAAGTAAATGAGTAATGTGTGTTTTGTGATGCAACATCTCTCCTCCCCACACACACTTACTAATATGGAAAATGTCAGTCATTTGCAGTTCCTTAAGTGCAAATAAGGAAGGGCTTACCGGTCTAATAGCAGGCATTTGAAAGTGCACATCACTGTAATATCTGTGCTTCTATAATATTGATATTTTTATTTACATGGTATCCTATTTTATTGAATACTTGCATGCATCCCTATTATTTAACCTTCTTAATTGTATCTTATCAGCCACCTACTTCCTTTTCATTGCTGATTAGAAATATGAACATAATTCTGTTCCTGGCGACATCATGGCTGCTGTCCTCAGCCACCTGTGGCCAGGATGGAGCTCTTTGTAGATACTGGTATTTCTGATATAATAAAATGCAGATCTATCACATAGATAGGTCATAGGATTGCCTTGTGATATGATTTTGTTTTTAGTCTTTTCCCAGAATGACTCACTGGACACTTCTGCAATGTATGATACATATGCATGCACTTCACATAGTAGGGGGAGACCATTGCATTGCTTTTTCTTAGTATATTAAATACCTGTAGGCCAAATATAGCATCTCACTCAGTTTTTAGTCCATCTTACTCAGGAAAACTTTTGAGTAAAAGTCTTGGGATTTGACAATGTTTGTTTGTGGTCTTGGAAAATATATTGCATAGCTTAAAATCATGGTTTTCATTGGATTTCTTTTCATGGAAATTTTGTTAAATTTAAGATTTAGGATGCCAGATCAGATCATCACTCAAAAGGCATGCAGAATGACAGTGCAGATCTAGGGTAACTGATCTTTTTACCACTGTTCCAACCAACACGAATATTGGTGAGACTGTGCTGGAAGGAACAGTAAAGAAGAGCACAACCGTTAATCAAATTCCACGGCTGGATTCTCTTGCTTTTTTTCTAAGGAATCAGTCCTCAAATTGCAGCATTTTGAATGTGGTTGCAGCATTGTGTTTCATAACCTAATAAGTAACAGTACACTCCTCGGAGGTTGTTCAGAAACATGGATCTAATCACTTAGGTCATCTATATATATATATATATATATATATATATATATATATATATATATATATATATATATAGCACCCTCTATTTCCTTTCTGAAAGGTGTAGAAGCAGAGCCCACTAATGTCTGTGTGGCTACAGGTGGGGAACCAGTGCTGTACATAATGTTCCCACCTCCCATGTAAGTTTAAATCCATAAAAAGTACATAATTAGTAAATAATACTAAGCACTTGAATATTGCTTTACAAAGAAGAGTTTATCCCTCATTTTACATATAGGGGGGCGGAGGTGCAGAAAAGTTAAGGACATAATTTTCAGAAGTGTCCACTAATTTTATGTGCTTTGGTTTTGGATACCCAGCTTGATACTCCTAGGACCTAGAGGTGCTGAGCACCCACGTCTCCCATAGACTTCAGCTATAGTAGCTAGTGTTCAGCACCTCTGAAAATCCAGCTCTGGAGCTCTCTAGCTGGTCAGTGGCATCCAAAATTAGTGGGAACTCTTGAAAATGTTGTTGTCCTAAGAAACTTGTACAAGGTCATGAACAAGTCAGTGGCAGAGGTGGGACTGGAACTCGAGGGCTCACAAAGAACAGCTGCTGGGTAGCAGAGCTGCAGCTTGGCTGTGTTGCTGCAACTGGAGAGGTTTCAGAGTGACTCTTTATGCCGTGGCTTGAGTCCTTCGGATTTGCATTAGTGATCCCTCACCTCTTCATGTCCTGACTCCTTGGCCATTATGCATGCCCACCAGCATGGGTGGCAGGTATTGTAGGAAGGGGTAGCTGGGGCTGGTTGTCCTGCCTCCTGCAGGGCGACAGAGCAGCTGGGGCTGGGGCCGGGGCCGCACCACCAGGAGCACCAGAGCTGGCCACCCCACCTCCCACAGGGAGACAGGGGAGCTGGTGCTGGGGCCATGTCGCCCGGCGCACCAGGGCTTGCCATGCTGCCCGACTCACTGGACTGGGGCCTCAACCCTTGGCCGCCCAGCACTGGGGCCGTAGCCCAAGCTGGGGATGCTGTGGGCTCCTGCAGGGGGGGCAGGGCCTTGGGCAGGAGGGATGGGGCCAGCAACTAGCCTCCCCCAACGGCAAGACAGTGCCCCAACTCTGCTGATCTGACAGTGCCTGGGGACCTTTGGTTCCTCTCATCTTTATTCAGAAAAGAACATAAGATCCATACAACTGATTATTTATAATTTGTATTCTAGTAGGGAGTAGAGGCCTTAACCAAAATTAGATCCTCATTGTGTTAAGTGCTGTACAGACACACAGTAGGACAGTCCCAGCTCCAAGTCTTCTACAGTATTTCCTTTGTCTGGCTTATCCCCCTGGTACAGCTGCAGGAACCGAAGGCACAAAGAGATTAAGTGTCTTGCTCCAGGTCTTACAGTGAATCTGAGGCAAAATCAGAAATTGAACCCAGATCTCTTGAATCCCAGTTCAGTGATTTAACCAGAAGACCATCCTCCAATAGTTAAGGTTATTTACTTGTACTATACAGAGCTAAGCTTTCTCCCTCAGTTGGCAAGTGTTTGTAAGCCCTGCTATAATAATGTCATAGATGCAAACCAATTATCATAAACAAGATCAAAGACATTGTAGCTCCAATATTTTTAATCTGTGTGAAGAATTTCTGTTTTTACTTAGTAGCAAAATGTGTGGCCATCTAACCTGCCCATTTTGCATTTTCCCATGTTTTATGTTCCCCTGAAGGAATTGAGCAAATACTCCTCCCAAACAGAGTATGACATATTGAAGTAAATGTTAAATAAAAATTAGCCAATGTTAAAATGAGTAGTTACAGCCTAAAAAATTTTTGTGCAAAGAAGTCAAGTCATGGAATAGCTGTGTAGTCTTATGTTCCAGTAGCTATATTACAGCATGCCTACAGGCAAAGTACAACACTTAAATCGGACTAATGAGAATCTTTCTACGTTAGCAGTGATAATGCCTTATTGATTCTTTGTGCTCCGACACAGGGGACTGCAGGCTTTGCTCCTAAGTTCTTAAGGCAGTATTCCCGCTTAAGACTCTTCAGATCTTCAGACTGAAGAGTGCCTATTCATTTGCACATTTTTCATTGTACTTAAACATAGTACAATGCATTGATCAGTGCATCCCTCTAGAGCTGCAAACTCTGATAGCGAAATGTTGAAAATTGCAAACCAACCATGTGCAATACAAGTATTCACAACTAACCTTCAGTCAGGTTTTCCTCTCCCCAGAATTGTTTTGAGCAATGTGACATTACCCAGGGTATAATCTGGACTGCTAAATAACTGTCTCCTCAGTACTCCAAACTGGGATGCCTTTTACACTGCTTTAATCGTAAACAGCCACTTCTGGCCAGTTAACACAGCCTCCAGCAGTGAGTGCTACTACCTAGCTACTCGAGAATTACACTGCAGAAGAATGCCAGCAGATTCTCTAGTCCAGTTTTCCCCCAGAAATGTGTATCTTGTATTGCCTGGTTCCTTGCTGAACAATGCAACCTCATATGAAGTCAATCATTTCATCAGTGGACAACAATAATGCACCAGCTTTGTTATCTCAAATGGAGTTTGCCACACACTTTAATCCAAACACACCGGTTAGATAAAACAGCAAAACAACTTTATTAAATACAGAAAGAAAAGAGATTTTTCAGTGATGACCAGTAATGAGGCATAAAAGTCAGAATTGGTTACCAGGAATATAAAAAGATAAAACACTAGCAAAATGCCTAACTTAACAAGCTAAGTGAACATAAAAGCAAAAGGCTTTTCTCACCATAAGCTTACACCAATCTGTACTGACTGAAAAGTCTCCAGGTTACGACTCCCCTCCTCTTCTCCCCTCTTCCCTCTCCCTCCCCCCCCCCACAGTTCAGTTCTTGAATTGTTGATGTCATGAGCAGAGATGAAGGAGGAAAGTGAAGTTGTGTTTTTTTTCTCCTTTTGATAATTCAATTTATTGTGCCAGAAATATCCTCGCTGAGTCATGGTGACAAAACAGTCTCTTGTAGATGTGAGGTTTGAACTGTCCTGCTGCTGAAATGTAAATGTCTTGTTCACCCCCTCCCCTTGCCAGAAAAATGGCTGTTTTTAAGCAGGCGATGGTCCATTAACACCAGGCAGGGGTCCTAGTGTCTTTGTCTCTGAAAACTGGTTTGGGCCTGCTTTTCCTAAGCTTGGAGTATGTTATAACAATGTTATACAGTAGAGCCATATAACTTTACATACAATATTGATACATATATTTTACCAGGACAATAATGTTCAGCAGACTGAGTTTTCAAATGATACCTCACAGGATATACTTCTATACAAAATTTGTCATAATTCTGTAAAATTGGTGAACACAATGGTATAGACTTTCACAAGCATCCTGCTCAAAGTTCAGCATTTTAAAATTTTCTGGGAGAGAGAAGGTAAGCATTTTATTTTTCTCCTGGTGGGAAGAATGAATATGTTTCATAGAGAGAGACAAGGTGGTGAGGTATCTTTAACCAATTTCTGTTAGTGCAACAGACAAGATTTTGAGTGACAGAGCCATTCTTCAGGTCATAGACTTTTAGTTCAAAAATGGCCAAATGGACATTATTCTTAATAAAACTAAACAATCACCTTTTGGAGGAAAACCAAGTATGGAAAAGTTTATCCAAACAGATGGCTTTTGATGGAGGAACCTTAGGAGCTTATAGAACAGGAGTACTTGTGGCACCATAGAGACTAACAAATTTTTTTGAGCATAAGCTTTCGTGGGCTACAGCCCACTTCTTTGGATGCATGGAATGGAACATATATTGAGGAGATCACACACGCGCGCACACACACACACAGCATGAAAAGGTAGGAATTGTCCTACCAACTCTAAGAGGCCAATTAAGTAAGGAGGAAAAAACAAACTTTTGAAGTGATAATCAAGATTGATAGGAAGTGTGAGAATACTTACAAGGAAGATAGATTCAATGTTTGTAATGGCTCAGCCATTCCCAGTCTTTATTTAAACCTAAGGTGATTGTATCTAGTTTGCATATCAATTCCAGGTCAGCAGTTTCTTGTTGGAGTCTGTTTTTGAAGCTTTTCTGTTGCAAAATTGCCACCCGCAGGTCTGTCATTGAATGACCAGTCAGGTTAAAGTGTTCTCCTACTGGTTTTTGAGTGTTATGATTCCTGATGTCAGACTTGTGTCCGTTAATTCTTTTGCGTAGAGACTGTCCTGTTTGGCTAATGTACATGGCAGAGGGGCATTGCTGGCACATGATGGCATATATCACGTTGGTAGATGTGCAGGTGAATGAGCCCCTGATGGCGTGGCTGATGTGATTAGGTCCTATGATGATGTCACTTGAATAGATAGGTAGACAGATTTGGCATCTTGCTTTGTTGCAAGCGTAGGTTCCTGGGTTTGCTTCAGCAAATACTCACCAGCAACCACACATCACTGAACAAAAACACTAACCCAGGAACCTACCAATGTGATATATGCCATCATGTGCCAGCAATGCCCCTCTGCCATGTACATTGGCCAAACCAGACAGTCTCTACACAAAATAATTAATAGACACAAGTCTGACATCAGGAATCATAACACTCAAAAACCAGTAGGAGAACACTTTGAATGACCAGTCAGGTTAATGACAGACCTGCGGGTGGCAATTTTGCAACAGAAAAGCTTCAAAAACAGACTCCAAACAGAAACTGCTGAGCTGAAATTGATATGCAGACTAGATACAATCACCTTAGGTTTAAATAGGGACTGAGAATGGCTGAGCCATTACAAACATTGAATCTATCTCCCCTTGTAAGTATTCTCACATTTCTTATCAAACTGTCTGTATTGGGCTATCTTGATAATCACTTCAGAAGTTTTTTTGTTTTTTCTTTCCTTACTTAATTGGCCTCTTAGAGTTGGTAGGGCAACTCCCACTTTTTCATGCTCTCTGTATGTGTATATATATCTCCTCAATATATGTTCCATTCCGTGCATCCAAAGAAGTGGGCTGTAGCCCATGAAAGCTTATGCTCAAATAAGTTTGTTAGTCTCTAAGGTGCCACAAGTACTCCAGTTCTTTTTGCAGACACAGACTAACACGGTTGCTACTCTGAAACCTGTCATTAGGAGCTTATGAAACTGAAGAGGTGGGGTTTATAACTGAGCTCATTTTGCAGCCACTTTTTTCAGGGCCGTTTAAGTTATGGAGCAGGTCTCTCCAGTTCCCCGAGCAGCCCAGAATCAGGACATAAAACCTGCCCTTCCTTCCTCTCCCCCACCCCCACCCCCCGCTGTGAATTCTTAAAGGCACAGTACAGAATTTCACTCCTGAAATCTCTTGAGATTAGTCACTTTTTTAGATGGAGTTTCAGGGCTTGGCTACACTTGCAAGTTAGAGTGCATTAAAGCAGCCTCAGGTGCCCTAACTCACTATCTGTCCACAATGGCAAGGCACGTAGAGCTCTCTGACTCCAGGGCTAGAGTGCTCCTTGTACTCCACCTCAACGAGAAGATTAATGCTTGGTGTGCCTTGGCTGAAACGCCCGGGTGTCAGTGTGAATGAGATGTTGCGTTACTGCGCTCAGATTAGCCTCCAGAAGTCAAGTGGCCACTCTTGTCATTGTTTTGGGATCGCTGCAGGAATGCAGATATGCCCTTTGAAAGCTCCGTTTCTGACAGCCGGCATGCTTATCTGCTCTGAGACAAAGCAACCATTATTGTGGAATGCTGTGTGAGAGAGAGGTGGTGGGCAGGGGGGTCTGCTGCTATCTGAACTTACAAGACAGCTTGCTGACATGCTCTCAGCCCCCCAAAAACACTCTCCCCCCTCACACACAACACACTCCCTGTCACATTCCACACACCCCCCATTTGAAAAGCACATTGCAGCCACTTGTATGCTGGGATAGCTACCACAATGCACTGCTCATGTGGCCCTTGCAAGAGCTGCTAATGTGGCAATGTCAATGCACTTGCAGCTGTCAATGTGGACAGATTGCAGCGCTTTCCCCACTGCGTTCTATGAAGGCTGGTTTAACATAAAGCGCTGTACATCTGCAGGTGTAGCCATGCCCTCAGTAAGCGTGGAATTAAATATGTAACTTTCAGTAATATGCATGTTGGTTATAGTTCATATAACTTGATAAGAGCTTAATATTTGGCTTTCTGTCCAGAAGGGGGTGAAATAGTGCCCAGCAGTTTACAATATGTGGGCATGATTTAGGATGCAAATAGGTTGTAAACAGTAGAGGTTACTTGTGGTCATGCCTGTAGGATCCTGCATGTCTGTCTGTATTGTTTTTTTAATCACCAAATATGAAATGGTTTTTAAAGACAGCAGTTAAGCGAAACTTTAAATATATGGAATTCACTGTCTAGTTAGTGGAAGTTGTGTGCCCACTTTAATTCCCTACACATTGATCTGAAAATCTACTATAACTTGTAAAGTGTAATCTGAGGCGAGCTTGTGGTTTGAATGGTAGGGCAAAGTTCTGCTCTCAAACATGTGTTACTATAACTGAAATTGCCATACAGTAGAATTTATCCAAAACAATCTAAACATTATTTAAAATTGAACCATAAAACTAAATCCTTTTATTTTTGTGATGATAAAAGGAGAGAGGATTCTACTTACAAATGTATACAAGACATAAAGTTAGAGAACTCAGTTTTCAGATTTACAGCCATATTTACAGTTTGGGAGAAGCTACATTGAATCACTCTAGTTCTAAACATATCCAGATCATGCATTTCTTTGCTGATAACGATAGTTCTTCTTGACTTAGAGCAGTGGTTCTCAAACTTTTGTTCTAGTGACCCCTTTCACATAGCAAGCCTCTGAGTGTGACACCCCCTCTTGTAAATTAAAAACACTTTTTAAAATATATTTAATAGCATTATAAATGTTAGAGGCAAAGCGGGGTTTAGGGTGGAGGCTGACAGATTGCAACCCCCAGTTTGAGAACTGCTGACCTAGAGAGACTACATGTGAGAAGGAGAATTAGACATTGTTTCTATGAAAGAAATGTCTAAAAGTAATATAAAAATTGCTCAGCTGAATAAAATACAGTATGTTGTGGTTTTTGTACGCAGTGTCAGTCTCTGGATATGAGAGTCAGGGTGTGTGAGGTAATATCTCTTATTGAACCAGTTTCTGTTGGTGAGAAAGACAAGCTTTCAAGCTACACAGAGTTCTTCAGGTATGAGAGGTACTCAGACTGTCACAGCTAAATACAAGGTGGAACAGATAGTTTAGCATAGTATTTATCACATAGCCTAAGGCAGTGGTCTCCAAAGTAGAGTGTGGCAGGAGGGGTAGGGGGAAGGGCGGCCGGAGGAGGGAGGGAACGAGTGAGCGGGGAAAGTCCCCTCCCCCCTCACCTCCTCAGCCACAGGTTGGACACCCCTGGCCAAGGAGAAAGAGCATCTGAATAATTTTTGCATAAACCTAGCAGTTTATTTTCAAAGCACTGTACAAATGTTACCTAATCTTCACAGTGCTCCAGTGAGGTAGGTAACTTTTGGTCCTCTTTACTGATGGGAAGTCAGTGGCACTGTATAGTTAAGTGATTAAAGCCATATAAAAGCAGCAAAGAGTCCTGTGGCACCTTATAGATTAACAGACGTATTGGAGCATGAGCTTTCGTGAGTGAATACCCACTTCATCAGATGCATCCGATGAAGTCGGTATTCACCCACGAAAGCTCACGTTCCTAAACATCTGTTAGTCTGTAAGATGCCACAGGACTCTTAGTCTGGATCTGTAAAAGCAGCAAACACGGCTACCCCTCTGATACTTAAAGCCATATAGTGAGTCATTGGTAGAACTGTGATTTAGAGCTCTGAGGTTCTTGGATGTCAGTCCCATGCTCATTCCATGCCAGTCTGCCAGCTGCTCTTAACTGAGACAACAGGAGTTTCTTGGGCAATGTTCCCAAAGCTAACAAGCCTGCGCTTGGCTCCCTAAGATCAAGGGATACAAAGCAACAGGAAATAAGCTGCAGTGGGAGGGATGTCAAGGGTTAAAGTAGCCACCTAGTGGACTTAATTTGAATGGGGCCTTAACCTTTTTCTTTACATTGTCTTTTTCTTCACCATTGGGGCTTTAGAAGAAAGCTGTATCTGTTTCTGATGGGCTTCTGAAGAGAAGATACCATATCCCTTTAAAGAGAGACTTCCCTCCCCTCCCCGACCTTAGGTGAATTGGTTATGGAGTAAACAATGCGACGTTGATGCCTGAACTAAAATTCAGTTGTGCAGGTCCGTTACCTTGTGTGAACAGTTGTTTCTGTGACAAGTCGTCAGATATGCTTTGCCAGATAATTGCTAGATAACAACCCTCTTCTGCGAGGTCTAGCCAGTCACCTGAATTAAGTCTTCTGAACTGTAGAGCAAAACCATATAGAAATGTACTCTCTAACAAATTGAATAGTGATGGGGCTCAACAATGTGTTTTCATGGCCTGGGGCTTTCCTAGTCCCAGATGTACAGTGTGTTCAGGGGTTATATCTGACTGGGAAAACCATAGAGCACATTGTATTTGAATACAGCAGCAGTATGGGATCCAGCTGCCATGCTCTCAGATGCTGGATTCTGTGAGGGAGCCTCGACTAGGGATTGGAAATGGAATGGCTGTGGAAGAGACCAGGAAAGCCTGTTCAAGATGAATGGGTTGTTTCTGGAAGAAAATGGACAGGCTTATAAGTAAGGGTTAGTGGATATTATAGTGGTGCAAGCTGCTAGTTGTGGTTATAGAATGTGGTGGGATATTAGGAAGAATGAATCTTTTGACCTTGCTTGGACATTAAAGTTTGGGTTAAACTCAAAGGGAATGAAGTCTGGGACAATTCATACTTAAGTGTAATCGCTTTTCCCTAAGATAAATGTTTCTATTCATATTTTTTTAATATGTCCATTATACCTTTTGTCTTTCTGCATAACTTGAGTTAATATCATAAGAATTGTGGCCAAAATGTTCAAAATTAGGTCACTTATTTCAGAGCCTGACTTTTAGAAATGCTGAGCACCTAGCAATTCCTATTGTCATTGGAAACATTTAAGTTCTTGGCACTTTTGAAAATCAGGTCACTTATTTGAATGCTTCACTATGTACTTAGAAGGCTAAGTACTTTTGGTCTCCTGTTCTTGAAAATCTTGGCGTTAGCTGAGTGTACTGAAATGAGAGGAGACCCCTGTCATAAACAGATAGCTAAGGGTTAATGTCTCTTACACCTGGAAAGGAGTAACCTGAAACACCTGATCAGAGGACCAATCAGGAAACAAGACTTTTTCAAATCTGGGTGGAGGGAAGTTTGTGTCTGAGTTCTTTGTTTTGTCTTCTGCCTGTACTCTCTCTCGGCTATGAGAGGATTTCTGTCTCCGGCTTTTCTAATCTTCTGTTTCCAAGTTGTAAGTACAAAGATAGGTTTGGTTTTTTTGTATTTACATGTGTGTAGTTGCTGGAGTGCTTTGAATTGTATTCTTTTTGAATAAGGCTGTTTGTTCAATATTCTTTTAAGCAATTGACCCTGTATTTGTCACCTTAATACAGAGAGACCATTTTTATGTATTTTTCTTCCTTTTTACATAAAGCTTTCCTTTTAAGACCTGTTGGAGTTTTCTTTTAGTGGGGAACTCCAGGGAATTGAGTCTGTAGCTCACCAGGGAATTGATGGGAGGAAGGAGTCAGGGGGGAAAATCTATGTGTGTTAGATTTACTAGCCTGACTTTGCATACCCTCTGGCTGAAGAGGGAAGTACTTGTGTTTCCAGGACTGGAAATAGGGAGGGTGGCGTCCCTCTGTTTAGATTCAGCTTGCTTCTGTGTATATCTCCAGGAACCCAGGGAGGGAACACCTGGAAGGGAGAAGGGAAGGGAAATGGTTTATTCCCCTTTGTTGTGAGACTCAAGGAATTTGGGTCTTGGGGTCCCCAGGGAAGTTTTTTGGGGGACCAGAGTGCCCCAGTACACTCTAATTTTTTGGGTGGTGGCAGCTTTACCAGGTCCAAGCTGGTAACTAAGCTTGGAGGTTTTCATGCTAACTCCCATATTTTGGACGCTAAGGTCCAAATCTGGGAATAGGTTATGACAACCCCTATGAATTTTAAGACCTGTCATTGTAAGATGACATTCAAAGTGCCAAAATAATTCAAGTATTTCTGAAGTAAATAACATCTATCTCAATTAGCTGGAAATAAGTTATTTGCCAAAGTCAATCCAGTTTCCCTGAGCGCTTCCCTGTGTTTCATTTGGTTTTGGTCACTGACTAAAGAGAGGGGGTCTTTTTGCACTTAAATCTTGAAATAAGAGGTCATAGAAGATTAGGGTTGGAAGAGACCTAAGGAGGTTATCTAGTCCAACCCCCAGCTCAAAGCAGGACCAACCCCAACTAAATCATCCCAGCCAGGGCTTTGTCAAGATGGGCCTTAAAAACCTCTAAAATGGAGATTCTAGCACTCCCTTGGTAAACCATTCCAGTGCTTCACCACACTCCTAGAGAAATAGGTTTTTCCTAATATCCAACTTAGACCTACCCCACTGCAACTTGAGACCATTGCTCCTGGTTCTGTCATCTGCCATCACTGAGAACAGTCTAGCAGCTCCATCCTCTTTGAAACTCCGCTTCAGGTAGTTGAAGACTGCTTCTCTCCTGCAGACTAAATAACCCCAGTTCCCTCAGCCTCTCCTCATAAGTCATGTGCCCCAGCCCCCTAATCATTTTCGTTGCCCTCTGCTGGACACTCTCCAATTTGTCCAATTCTTTCCATAGTGGGGACCCCAAAACAAGATGCAATACTGGCCTCACCAGTGCTGAATAGAGGGGACTAATCACTTCCCTCGATGTGCTGGCAATGCTCCTACTAATACAGCCCAATATGCCATTGGCCTTCTTGTTGACTCATATCCAGCTTCTCGTCCACTGTAATCCCCAGGTCTTTTTCTGCAGAACTGCTACTTAGCCAGTCAGTCCCTAGCCTGGACGAATTTGTATGTGTCTGTATGTGTTTCATGTATGATAGCTAAGTTTGTCTGATAAAACATTAAAGTCTAGTTAAAATTTCTTCAATAGAGCAATTATTTCACAAAGTAGGGTGTGAGGGTGGGTAGTGGTTTGCTTCTCCTTTAATGTCTGATTAAATATCTTCTTAGAATATGAAGAAAAGGTAGAAATCTCTACAGAATGAATTTATATCTTGTCACAAATGCTGAACTGGGAACAGAAACTCTCCTGAATGACCTACTAATAGCACTGGTGTCAGGTTATAAAAGTTCCTACCTCTTCTGTTTTTAAAAGGAAAAACTGATTTTTCCCTCGAATATCATACTATTCTGCCTTCTCAGCAAGTGCTGCAGCGCTTTGGAAAACCCAAGCCATGAGACATAGAATTTGCTTTCCATTAAATGGTCTTTGTAACTTTTTTGTACTGATTCGGGATCTTTTGTTTTACCTTTTTATAGTGAAGCAAGAAGTATGCAGCCTACAGTAGTTCGTGATAAAATTACAGTATAAACAAAGGTGTTAGTGTCCCAAGTGCTACTGTCACTGACAAAAGAATGCTTGAAACATTCAAAATTCACTGACCATCAAAACACCTAGAACCATGTGATTTCAAGCTAAGCAGGATTGGATGGGTTGTGGGTTCGGAGTTTAATTTGTAGAAACTAGACTAGGTATTCTGATGGACATATTATTGCTCTCTGCCTTGAAGGGGTGGAGTGGGGGGTGGAGCCTATCCTTTGTGACCAAACTTATTTCATATCTGATAAAATTACTAGCTAAACTTAACATATGGCAGTTCAATTTTCTCAGTGTGTGACATCATTTAAAAATTTGGCAAAGTTCAATGTACAATATTAATACTGCTTTTGGAAGTATGATGCCCTAGCTAGTTTCCTCGTTGGGTGGGTATATTCAAGGACTTCAGATAATCTTCTTCCCTTTTTAACCGATTAATGTATTAGTCATCAGACATGAAAAAACTTTTCCCTGATCACGATCTGATAAAACTTAAGTGGTGAGAGAGTTTCTTTAAAAGGGGACTCCATTGCACTGTTTATTGGGGTAAAAAGTTATAGGCTAATTTTCTTTCAGCAAATGGAGTCATTGGAAGTTCTGCATGTAATAAGGGATTATGAATAATATATTTTAAATGTTGGAAGCCCATTTTAAGAAATGAAAATAACTGCCCAATACAGATGCAGTGATATGAGTTAATTTAAAAATGTTTTATCAACTATTTGAAGTAGAGTATTGATTAAACCAGTCTGGTACTCACCTCAATAAAATAATTAAAAAGGAGAGAACTGAAAAATTGGTTAATTGGAGAAAAATGCGTTTCTGTACATATGAAATAGTGGATTTTTTAAATTTACAGCCTGATCACTCTTGGCTCTGTCAAATTTTGAAATAAAAATTTGTATAAGAACATAAGATCCAATTTGGTGTTTGCAAAACTGCCCACGAAGCTGTGTTGTTGTAACCAATAGAAATTTAAACTTGGGTAAGGACTACACAATTGGGCTCATAATTATTAATTTGTTAAAACTAGCTGATATTACAATTTCATTGTTAAAATGCTGCACTCAATCACTCCGATTCTAATCTGACACCAACAAAAGTCAAGCATGAAGTCAACAGAATTAAACTGGCAGATGAGATATTGGAATTCGGCCTACTCTGTCAGCTGGTGAGGGTCAGCCTAAAGAAAATCATTCCATGATGTCCTATATATCAGTTGAGGCAGGAAGTCTTGTGGAAAACGTGAATGATCAATGCTTAATGAGATTTTGATCATGAATCTTATTCATGTGCCACATCCACAAATTACTTCAAGCCAACAGCTTACGTGATTGTATTATTACTGAATAAAGACCTTGGAGACAAACTGTGATTAGATTCATATACAACATACAGAATGACTCTTTCGAACCACATCTTGACAGTCTGAAAGTTTTTAAATAGAAAGATTGAGAGTTTCAGAGCAGTCTAGGGGTGTCAGACCCATCTTCCCTTAAAACGAATCTTCATGTCTTAATCCTCTAGACTGCTTTGAAAATATCAACCAGAACTTTTCAACAAAAGCAATGTTTCATATAGGAGACCAACATTATGTGAATAGGCACTAGGTTGGAATGGTGTAAGTGGACCTTTACGGGGCCCATAGGGTTCTAAAATACTTTTAACCTTGCCATACAGAATGAAATGTTAGCAAAATTCATTGTTTCAAAGCAAAAAAAAAATCTATAAAAACTTTATAGTCCTGCTAAGGTCTTACTAGTTAAATAAACATGGCCTACTTAATTAGAATACTAGACCATTAATAAGTGTGAATATAGGGGATAGCTATTTAATAATAGGTTTAGTAAAGAATTAAGCAGCAAATTTTCATTTGCATTTTATTCTGCATGTTATAGAATGGTATAACTTGCAGGATCAAATATCTGAGTACTTCATTAGTTGGATGATCAAGACTTTCGCTTTGACAGCAAGTGGCAAATTAGGTTTTTAACAATGTTGCCTGCTGAAAAGATAACTATAGTTATGTGCTTCTTTCAAAGACTTTTACCTATTCTTAATATTATTGGTCATTTCTAGCTAGTTCTCCAGTTAATGTTTTATCCTTAATTACCTAGAGTGTAAGCAGCCACTGGATGTGCTATTACTACCTGCTAAAATTGTAGATTTCTCGACAGGTAACATAACTTGTAAAAATTATCAGGACTATTCTCTTTCTCATTATAGAAAGTGAACAGATATTTCAGTTGGATAGAAGAGAGAGCGCTCTGTTCCTAACACAGGATTTCCTTATTCTGGAAAATTTTTGCAGTTGAAGAAAATACGTAGGACACCATCTGGAAGAAGCAAATGATGTCTTTTGTAAGCAAGAGTGCTATAAGGTGCAGATCTACTGCATTTTAATCAAAACACTCACATATCCTATAAAATTGGTATAGATTAGAACCCTGATGCAGTCCTAACTAGACACATCTTTAGAATAATCTTAATTGGTGAAAGTAGTCTTCTTAAAATCCTTACTAAAGTTCAGCTATCTTAGGCAAAAAAAATCAGGATATGATTCTTCTCACTTTTGCTTCTGATTTATACTGGTGTAACACCATTTAAGCTGGCCCGTAGAAAGATTCCCCCGCATGTATCTGGGAGTTTGCTCCGAAGGTGGTCACGTCATGGTGATGCTACAGTACATACATGTAGCTGGAACAGGATGCAGAGTTGGATAAAGAATTAAAACTAAATAGAGACTATTTTTCAAAGTGCAGAGTCCAAATCCTACAAATCTGAACAATTTTTCCATTTTTGTAGCAAAATTGCCATTAAAAATGTCGGTTGAAAATATTTTATTGGGTTTAATTGTAGCTCACATCGCTAGTGTTAAGACTATTTTGTTATGTAATGCTGACCTCTATTGGCTAGTTACCAGTATAGTCTGAAATTTGACACATACGCTCTTCCTCTGGGAATTGTTTGTCTAAATTATTGATTCCTTAATACAATTCCATGCTGCTGTAAAGATCATATAATTTTTCTGAACACTACTCTGTGTGAAATTAAGTTCTTATAGTCTCTTCTAGGCCCTGGTTCTGCAGTCATTTAGCCAAGTGAGTAACTATACCACATTTGTAGTGGTATTGAAGTCAGCTGGGCTTATCAGTGTAAAGTCGCCAGTATTGCCAAACCAAGCATTCCAAAATTGTGTGCCACATCAAAATAATGAGGTTTTTGAAAATGGTACATTTTTTGGGTTCTTATTTTATACATTCTGGTTCCTGAGCTTTTAGTGTATACTAGATTCATATTTTCAGCTTTACTCAACCATGAGTGCTATAATCTTTCCCTATGAGGCATAAAATAAAATGATGAGACTTGGCAACACTGAATGCTTAAGTCTTTGCAGAATAGGGGACATAATTGGGCACTGGAGCCTTACTTTGTATTAAATCAGTTGCGTTAATGTCCTTTAAAAGTGTGTATGCAGCACTTAATTTGTGTCGGGACTTAGCCCTACCACCTCTTTTCCTGCCAGGGCACAGCCCTGGCACCCATTCTGTTATGACATCTTCATGCACTGTGCCTGCGATGTCACGCTAGTGGAGGCAGAGCAACATGTTCTGTAATATGGTGTCTTCCTTGCAGTGTACTCTGAAAAAAAGCTGAAGCTGAAATATCTCTGAGCTACAACTGGGTAAAAAACTGCACCAATCATTAAAACGGTGAATGCAAAAATGCCAGAAGGTCATTCTGGTATTTTCTGGTTGGCTACACCACTGATCATGATGATGATGTCCCAAGGAGATTTTATGGGCTATGGAGAAGTAAAGTACAAGCCCGTTAAACCTGCTAAGCACACTTTCAAATAAACTTGTTATAATTTTGAATGTGCTGTTCTAAGGAATGGCATTATCATTATTGCTTGAGCCCTGGCACTTTTCTTTTCAAATTAAGCGCTATCGGTAAGACTTTATTATTAAAAGTATTGTGGGGGAATTCTGGCATTTAGCAACTTCAGACAGCATTTAAAAGAGCATAATAGGCAGAACAAGACTGTTTGAGCTGTTATCTCACTATGGCAGCTTCCATGGGAGCATAATATCAAACCATACGGTCATAATGCTTCACTGTCTTGCACCTTTGGTAACTATTTATACCTATACAAAGTGGATGTGAAATTCAGCTAAATAAAACACTTTTTTAGCCCACTCTGTAGAGGTGCAAATGACTACACAAGGTCCAAGGCAGTGTGGGGAATTTGAGGATTTGTTTTTGTCTTCTTTGGAGAAACATGGGGGAGGAGGCTCAACCACCCAAGTGTTGATCGGTGACTTCTCATCCCTTTGGGTGGATGACATAACAAATACAGAAGAGGAAGGTTATAGCTTCCCTTTCTTATTCTAGTTAAGGGTAGTAATGGATCTGTGTTAGAAATTGACCAGGAAGCTGCCGAGCTGCTGGCATTATTAGGTTACCCGGTGGGTAAGGTGGACCCAGATATGAGAGAAATCTGCTACTCCGGCATTTTCCTCTTGAAATCTCTGCAAATAAGAGGCTAATAGCAAAGATCAAATGTGCTGGGGAAGAAAATCTTTAAAATAGGAGCTGACGTGAAGCCAGTATTTGTTAGAACAGCTCCAGTTCTGGGGAAATGCTGCATGACTTCCTGCCACCAACTGACTGTAAGGAACTTCTGAAGGAATGAGACTGTTAGAAGTTGTCATCAGATGAACTGCTGGAGATCTGGTGGACACTCAGTCTGCCCCCCGATAGGGACAGACTTTTGGAAGATTGGTGGCCAGCAACGAAAAAGCCAGTATTTTCAAACCCAGGTGCCTGTATCATTACTTAGACACCTCGTGAGTAAAAGTGATCTGATCAGAAGTTCTGAGCAGCGACCATCCTATTGAAATCAGCGGGAGCTGTATGTGCTCAGCACTCTTGAAACCAAACATGTCAATAAGGATTTAGCCATCCAGATTCTAAAATTTTGGCCAAGACTTATAGGACTTTAGCTGTCTTCTTGTAAACAGTTTCATTTTTACTTGAAAGAGAGCATGTCTTCATTGTCCTGATACTCACTGCCTCAAGGATCCCTGCACAGTCGTCATTGTGTAGGGAAACTAAATGATTTGGGGAGGAAAAAGGAGAGAGAAAAACTTGCATGGTGTGGAGTTGTAATGTTGGAAACTTCCTTAGCATTGTTTCTGAGGCTGTGAGTTGATGAGAATTGTGACTCCTGTAAATCTGCCTTTGCCATGTCTGGCTTCCTGGGCATCCAAGTAAATCTTTTGAAATAGGAAATGGTAGTAGGCCAGATCTAACTGGCTTCTTGGTGGATGGTAACCATTAAAGTTGCATAGTATCTGAGTTGGCCTTTTAAAACTAGTTCGTTAATGGCTATTACTGCATGTATACCATACCAACTACAGGCACATCTACTCCATTTTTACTCATTGCTAAAGATGATTGTAAAAGTTTCCTGTTAGTCTAAACATGACAATATATTCCAGCGCTCTCAAGGTTGCACACTGACGAGTCACTATCTGTTTGTCAAGAGAGCTTTATTTTATTTTTTAAAGAAACTATTCTGATAAATGTTTGCAGGAGAAATTGAGAATCTCTTTCCTTGAAGATATTATGAAATTAAAGTGAGTAAAGTCACTCTCTTCCATTTTTTTCTCCTGTTTGAGTAATCAGCCTGAAAGCTTGAAATTAATGGAAAATGAAAGTCGGAAAGATATTTGCAGCTCAGATCAGTTCATCTGATTCCCACAGGAATGTTACAAATTAGGTTCCTGTATGTGTGTATAATTTTATAATTCTACAATTACCCTTATGCTGGCTTGCAAAATCAGATAAAAAACCAGCACCAAAGAACATCAGATGTGCTGTGTTAACTATGCTTGCAGGCAGGGGGAAAAACCCCTCAACAAAGATTGTAATTGTTTCTTGTTGCTTTTACCTGAAGTGCAGCAAACCCTAAACACTGGTGTTCTTAGCATATAACTTTTTATATAGAAAATGGTTCACTTTCTTAGATTCCAAGGCTGGAAGGGGCCATTGTGATCATTGAGTCTCACACCCTAGAGGCCATAGAATTTCCCCAAAATAATTGCTAGAGCATATCTTTTTTTAGAAAAAAAATCCAGTCTTGATTTTAAAATTGCCAGTGATGGAGAATTCATGTAGAAAAGCAGAATCTGTGTTAGTTGTGGACACATTTTTGCAAGTTAGTTGGTACATCTCAAACATGTCAGTTATTGCTGCGTCGACAAAACGGGTATCAGCAAAGGAGATGAATATCACATCAGCACAAACCAATGTCTGTTTATTCACTTTGAAATAAAAAACTATGAATCGGATGGTCCAGCACATCAGGAGACTTGTCAAAAATCAGACTAGACACCATGTTTCCATCAATTCATTCCATCACTTTAGATACAAAAGCATCGTCATTTTCCTTCAGATACTTACTTCAGATACAACAAGTGAGGTTGTCTGCATTAGGAAAGGTTTCTGCTGCTAGACAGCATTGTCATACAAAGTCACCTATAGGCCTCTCTGCAATTAACAGTGGTTGTCTGGCCAAACAAAGAGTATGCACAAATTCATTGGCACAGTCGTGCTATGTCCTCTCATTAAAGCCATGGTGAAAGCAACTGATATTGACTGTTTATCCCGAAGCTCACTTTCTTCTTTAAACTTCTTGTTTTGCTTGCTTTTGATGTTACTTTATTCTGTAGGTGCAAGCTCTGACCTCACTTCTGCAGTACTTGCAGTGCAATGCATCCTCTTCACTTCTGTTACTTTTCTTTGAAAATTTCTAAGCAACTGATTTTCCTGTTGGTATTTAGGCATAGCTTTGCATTTTCACCCCATGTTTACCTTATCTTTACCTGTGGAGGATGGATTGATTAAATTCAGTGCTGCATTAAACAGATGCAAAGAAACAGATGATCAGCATCTCCTTGTGAGCCAATCAAAGCGCAACATTAACATTGTTTAATTTTTCTGATCTCTATCGCATGTGTTGTGTTTTACACTGCAGAACTGCTTCAGTGTCAAAACTACAGAACACACAATTGCATAAAGTATAAGTGTTCAACAAAAATAAGTACCCGAAAAAATATTGAGTTGATTGATAAATGAGTAAAAACTGAGCTCCAAAAAATTGCCAGTTTTTTTATTAAAGGTGAAAATCATTACATTCTGAAAACGCAGAATACTACAAATACAGGAGTAAAATAACTTCTTTACTCCTACTTGAAAAATCTCCTGTTTATGCATCCCAGTGTAGCATTAGCACTTTTGGCCAAAGTATTACACCTGGGAGCCAATATTCAACTGATTATTCCCCCTGACCCTAAATCTTTTTTTGTAGTCACTGCTTCCCAGGATAGTCCCCTCTCTTAAGAAGGGGGGCTACATACTTTGTTCTTAGATGTATACATTTCATTTAACCATATTAAAACATACATTGTTTGCTTGCCCCCAGCTTCTAAACAATACAGATTGCTTTATGTCAGTGACCTGTCCTCCCCTTTATTTACCACTCCTCCCAATTTTGTTTAATTTGCAAACTTTATCAGTGATTTTACGTTTTCTTCCAGGTCTTTTTTTGTGAATAAGCATGGAAACAAGGTTTTAATGGTAAACCTGGTGTGACAGGGTTTGGGAAAACCCTGTCCTATGTGGGCGAGTATGCCTACCTCTCTTAGGGAATGGGGTGGGCGGGGTACGTATCTTACGTCTACGTCCTTCCCAGCCTAAGTCCACGTGCTCGCCCTTGTCAGGAAGGCAGTGCGGCCTACTGGCTGGAGTCTCTATAAATTCGCCCTTGTCACTGAGCAACAGGGCATAGGGGCCAGTATCCGTCAATCCACCCCTTCTCGTAGCTTCTAGCGACCACTGCCGGGCACAGGGGGAGGGTTTGCACCCCCAGCAGAGGGGTCTGGGTCCTCTCCACTGGACCCCAGCGCAGGGCCCTGTTAGTGGTCGTAGCGCAGGCCACTGAGGCAGCGGGGAAGGCTCCGACCGAAACATGCTGACTCTCAAGTTCCAGCTCACTCTCAGGTCTGTCGTCTGATTCCCCTGGGCTGTTTCCTGCCGTCGTCCCTGTTACCTCTAGGTTCTCTTGTCTGCTCTTTCTCCGGTGCCTCCGAACCCTGCGAGGCCTCCAGGGTTGCCTTGGCATCTGCCTGGGAGACAGCATCCCCAGCTCCTACAGTCTTGGGCTTCTGCTGATCCTTGGCTGGAATATGTCCTTCCTCCACAGCAGTCAGCCCCAAATGAGCCGAGCTGCTCTCTTTTATATTGGTACACCTGGAGCATGTCAAGTAGGGTAAAGGGGTGTGGCTTCTTCAGCCCACAATGTAGGGTTAACCCCTTCCCATCCAGTGTGGGGCAAGTGTGCCCCGTCACACCTGGATTAAAACTTCTTGTCTTGTTAACCTGTATTAAAACAAATGTGCACTGATTCTGTGCTGAGTTCTACTGGAATTTTCTTACACTTTGAACTTGCAGAGATCAAGAGCCAGATTATGCCATGTAGGCACTAGAGCTGCACTGCCTTAGAGGGAGCACCAGAAAAGAGTGTCTCAAGAAGCACAATGCTTCCATGGTATTTCTGGCATGGAGAGTATGTGCACTTGATTCACTGTCTGTTAGGATGGCACCAGATGTTCTCCTCTCCATTCCCCAGTGAGGTCCAAAGACTAAGCACGGAGTGAGGAGGGGTTTAGCCAGGCCTCTTGTGAATGGTTGCACACAGTTGAGTGAAGGGAGGAAGCAGTCTCCTGTGTATGTGTGCAGGGACTTAGACCATTGTATGTGGAGGGAGGGGGGCAGAATGCTCTTTGGGCTCTCCGCACAATGGCCCCAGAAAATGTAGTCCTAACAACCTGATCCAGCGCCTTTTGAAGTCAACGGGCTTTGGATTGGACTGTAAAGTTAACAAGTCTGAGCTATAGAATCAGGCAAAAATAGTATGATTTAAGCATTTAGGAGTTATAATTATCAGCCAGTTGATTAAGAAAACATTTTGTCCAGCAAAAGCAGGTGTCAGATAATATATCTGATTCTTTCCTCAGGTGCCTATACTGTTTGATACAGGATAGCTTGCACTAGCAGTTATGTAGAGGTACATAATATGTAAAACAGCACATTTTCTCTTTGTGGATTCCTGTTCACTTTAAAAAGTTTTGAGTCAGCTTGTCTATCACTTCGAGGGTCAAAGTGCTCTTTTAAAAAGTTCCAACATTCTGTGTCTTCGTGATTTGTAGTTACTGAATGGATTTTTTCCGGAGTGTTCTACAAAAGATACAGGAGTGTAATATTTTCCTTTTAAAAAGCAGCATGATTCCATAAATAGACTTACAAGCTAGTATTTTCCCACCACCTCTACAGTGCCTGTGCCCTTTACATTTCAACCATTCCTTCTTCTTTCTGCTTCATCTGGTCATGGGCTATTAAGTAATGACAGGGGAGCAGTAAGTGACAATGTGCAGAAAGCAGTTAATTGTCATTAAAAGCTCTGTTGTCAAAAGTACATCTCAGCTGTCTTGGTAAGTGCATATCTGATATTCATTTGCACCAAGGGCATTCATTATCACATTTGTCAGTCGTATCAGATAAAATTTGTTGAAGTGAAGTACTTGATACATAACAGCTGGCCCCAGTGGCCTTGTCTACATTAAGAAAGCTAACGATTTTTCATTGTGGCTAATGTTGCTTCAGCTCCATTAAGTTATCAATATTGGGAGCCCTAATGGAGACAGGACATCAGCAGTCAGAGGCAATTTCAACACAGACCTGCTCAGAGCCGAGTTAGGAAAGCTTGTGTTTAAACCACCTGGGGGGAGCTGGTTCATTTATGCTAGGACTTGTGATCTTGCTAATATGGGTGGAGCTGAGCTGTTAACAGTGGTTTTCACTGGTAGTCTGCAGCTCCCTGAGGGATCCTCCAACTATTTCTTGGTATCTCGGCATCTCATAAATATTCATTTTTAGTAGCAATTGTCTGCACAGCCAGACTGGGTAACCATGAATCCCTGTCACTGTTAACATTCTCCTCCCTCCCTTACTCCCTTTATTTACTTATGTGTTGTCCTAAGTGAGCGTAACATGTTAAATGAGGCAGGGAATGGGTTTGTATAGCACTTGCCACAAGGGGGGCCCAATCCAGGGCTGGTGGTTGCTATAGTACCACTAAATTAACCTTGAAACTAGATTGACTGACAGGATTTTGTAAAGGGGTGGGGAAACAGCTGTATTGAGGAAGGAATTCACAATTAAAAACAAATCATTGTACCTTTAGGTACAAGTAAAGTAAATTGATCAATATGCTTGGTACTGTGGAGGTCGCACATACAGCCCCTGCATGAAAGCAATTACACCTTAGAAGAGAGACTGATAAAACTTGACCCACTGAAAAAGCCAGCGGAAAGTGTTAACTTAGAATTTCATCATGGCTACCTCGTAAAATTCTGGTCAAAATCTGAGACATGAAATGAAGACCTTCACAGAACTATGCATAGTCTTCCCCAACTGTGAGAACAGACGTGGTATTGACCACATCTTCTAGTCTTGATTCTCTTTTCCGCTTACCATTCCTTGTAAAAATGCTGCTGTTTGTTGATCTACTGACAGCTTTGGTGAAGAAAGAGGAGTCTTTGGCTTGGTCTACAGTAGGAATTTAAGTCTACACCCGCAGTGCTTTTACCTTCTTGCACACTGCATTGCTACCAGTGCTACAGATGTGGTGACCCAGTTCACAAGACAGACTTTCAAGGATGTCCTGCCAAGAAATCAGTATGCATCAATAAGTGCAATGAAAGAGGACATTTTACTGAAGTCTGCCATTAGTGTTTCTGTCTGGAGCTCTCACAGATGAAACCAAAAACCAGACCTAATGAAAGCCATTGGTGACACACCAGAGCCTGGTAACAATCTTTCTTGGGATTGTGTGAAGCAATTTCTTATGAAAGCAGTTCCTTTGTATCATCTCCTAAAAAAAGGGTGTGACGTTTGAATGGGATGATGTGTGCAAAACCAGCTTTAATGAGATAAATCATGCAATTTCCACCAATGACAGATGTTTGTGAATATGGCATTAGTATTGTTTTGACTCAGCTAAAAAAAGGATGAGAAGTCACTATTGCATTTTGTCTCCAGAGCCCTGAGTATTCCAGAAAAATCCTATTCTGTCATTGAGAAGACAGATCTGACATGTTTCTGCAGTAAGATACCCCAGAACTTACCTGTGGAGGAGGAGGTTTATCTTAAGATCTGATCACAAGCCTCTTTCAGCTTTATGCATGAACTACACGACGTTCTGGATAAGCAACAGCAAGAATTGCCAAATGGGCCACCAAACCAATGGACTTGGATATCCACACAGTGTATTTTCCAGATGCCAAGAATATCACTTCAGATTGTGTCATGTCTGCTCATACCTTATTATGAGGGTACAATAGAGAAAGATGAAGAGATTGTCATTGCATAAATCGCTGCTACAAATGAAAGAGGGATTGTCATGCTGTCTGAAGTGGCTCACATTTGAGTGTGCCATTCTCAGGTCAGATGATCAGAAAACAGGGCAGACACCCCAAATTATTTCTAAAATTAGATTTCACCAGGCTAGTAACAAATGTGTGACTCCACTGTAAGACTAATGTAGTAATCCAAGAGCACAAACGGTCCCCTTGGGCTCTCCAGTGCATACTGTCACCCATACAAACCGGACTTTGTGATAATGGTCCCTTATACCACATATCAAATCACATCAGGTTACTCCCAATCCCAAAGGATTGGTCACTTACCCCAGTCACTGGATACTCTTAATCTTACACCAAAAACTATACTGGAAGCCAGTTTCCTCAGTAAATTTAACTAAAGATTTATTAGCTAAAAAAAAGAGTTATTGAGAGGTTAAAGCAGGTTAAATACATTAACAGGTGAGTCCAAGTTTGTAAGTCCAAAATGTTAACAGAGTTGTAGTAATCGACTGTATTACCTAAAGTTTTTCCTCAGGATTAGCCATAGAAATTTTGGGGATCTCTGTCCACTTGTTCAGTATTCCATCCTGTTATAATCCAAAATAGTTCAGAGATACAGGATTATTCCCTGGATCCATTCTTATAGCTTGCTTCCACAGAAAGCTATCTGGCAAGTGTTTCCATCACAGCATGGGTTTTTCCTCTGTTAACTAAACACAGACTGGATTTGTGCATTTCCCTTTGTTGAACACAACGACCCATGCTTTTGAAGTTAGCATGCTTCTTCATTTACAGTTCCAAGGGTCCAATCTAGTTTTGATGGGAAATCCAATTACAGAGAGATACACAGTGCCTTTAGTTACAGCAGTCCACACAATTTTTTCATTTTCATGCTGTTTATACATCAAGTAAATTCTCACTAACACACACTTTTGACCTAGGGTTAATTAAGTACGGGGTATGCAATAGTAAACCAGTTTTAAGTCAGTGAAGACGATAACATTAACATTTCTTTGATATTCATACACAAGTGAAGTGGCCTATAGCAGGGATAGTCAATTCTTTTTTGTCAATGTCCAAATTTCTTGGTCAAGGTCTAGTCAGGGCCCAGACTCCAGAGAAAACATTGAAGAAACTACAACAACGATGACGATGATGATAAGTAAATTTAAAATATTTTAAGGTCTGTTCAAAAGCATCTGAGGATTTGGTCTACAATCTGCCTATTGACTACACCTGGCCTATGGCTTTGATTTGAGCTGGTCTGTCAGCATCACGGATCCAGTGCAAAACTAGTGTATGAAGGAAAGTCACTGATGCACCTGAATACACCTCAGGGTTCCCCTATTCTCGATAAGGCATCTGCAATTACATTCTCCTTTTCCTTTATATGAATTATTTCCAGGTCAAATTCTTGTCAGGTCAAACTCCAACAAAGAAATCTCAAATTGGTTTCCTCTGCTTGGTACAACCATGTCAAAGGGGTATTATTATTTAGAACAGTAAAAAAAAAATTACTACACAGCTTAAACCTTGTCTCTGTAACAGCCTAGACCAGGGGTTCTCAAACTGTGGGTTGGGACCCCAGTGTGGGTCAAGACCCTGTTTTAATGGGGTTACCAGGGCTGGCATTAGACTTGCTGGGCCCAGAGCCAAAGCCCAAGGGCTTCAGCCCTGGGTGACAGGGCTCAGTTTACAGACACCCTCACATCCGGGGCTGAAGCCCTTGGTTTTGGCCCCCCCGCCGCCCAGGGTGGAGGGGCTGGGGCGGGCTCAGGCTTCGGTCCTTACTTCTGGGGTCATGTAGCAATTTTTGTTATTAGAAAGGGGTCGTGGGGCAGTAAAGTTTGAGATCTGCTAGCCTAGACAATGGCATTGCACCTTTTCTCAGTGACTGCATAATTTTGGTTCAACGGGGTTAAGTTTCTTTTACCTTAGGTGGGCAATAGGGTGCCTATGGCTTTGATTTGAGCTGGTCTGTCAGCATCACAGTGATCACAGTCTGAGTGGGCAACAGCCATGAGAGAAGACAGAGTACTTACAAGACAAATGAACCCAGCACACCATGCAAGATATAAACATGTATCACATGAGCTGTGCCTCATAAATTAATGGATTTTGAGAACTGACTGTCCTGTTGAGTGCACTTCTGAGAGAATGATTGATTCACCTCGTACATTAAGGCTATTTGGAGATGAATCTAATCAAAAGAGGACTGCAAGCAGGCTTAGGAAATAATGAATTGCCTGGCTTATGCTAGTAGTGATAAGTCACAGAAAACCTTCAACATCTCTTTCTCACCAGTTGATTATCCCAATTGTCTATGAGAGAAACTGGCTCTTGACATAATGGGATCATTTTGAAGATCGGCCTGTTATGCAAATGTTTGCCATACTAATGCTAGGCTGCCATTCTAAGTGGCCAGAAGTTATGTTCTTTGGAAAGGTTACCTCTGAAATAATTAAGTTCAGGTCATCAGTGGTCTTTGTCTTAGAAGTATTTCCCAAGAAGTGGTAACCGAAAATGGAATGCAATTGGCCTCAGTTGAAATGCAATGCTACCTCAGTAGCAATAGTATCAAGCACAGCAATTCCTTTATACTATCTGTGGATGTGTGAACGCACCCCTGTGGCGCCTCTTGCTGGTCTATCAGGGAATTAGCTCATTCCAGCTCCGGAGTGCCCTCTTCAGGCTGGTAATCCACCTGTCCTCTGACCCCCATGTCCCTCCCGGACCTGTGCCCTGTTAGCTGGGGTGCTGCTCCCTAGCAGTAATCCCCTCAGTCTTATTCTGGAGTTAGGGTGTCCCCTCCCTGGGGAACCCTCACCCACTAGTCCCACCTCGCCTCACTATAAGGCTCCTGCCAGTCATCATCTAGCCCCATGCCCTGGGGCAGACTGCAGTGTCAGCCTACTTATCCCTGGCAAGATTGGGTTTGGACCTGCTGGCTTGGCCTACCCCTGGGCTGCCCTCTGCAACCCTCAGTACCTGTTGGCCTTGTGCTAGGCCGCAGCCTGGGGCTTCCCAGGCTGGAGCTCCCCAGCGCCACTGCCTTTCCCCAGCCCTGCTTCACTCAGGTATCTTGTCTCTAGCTCCCTGCAGCCAGGCCCTTCTCCCTCTACAGGCGGAGGGAGACTCTTGGGCTCCTGACTCACAGCCTTTTTATACAGGCCAGCTGTGGCCTGATTGAAGCATGGCCCAGCTGCAGCCACTTCCCAGTCAGCCCAGCTTATAGCTCCCAGCCACAACCTTCCCCCAGGGCAGTTTTAAGCCCTTCAAGGCAGAAGTGGGGTAACCACCCTGCTACATTATCAAAGAGCTAATGGTCTAGTTGAGAGAATGAACATTCTAATGCAAGAAAATTTGCAATTACCAGTTTGCAAGTGAGACTATGGAAAGAAGTTTTATGTGAAACATTGGTTGCTTACAGAATCATTCCACACTCAGCAGGAGTATCACTTTTTTAACCCTTAAGAAGGTGCAAGGACAATACACAATTTACTACCTGTCAAGGCTTACATGTTCTCCTTCAACCAAACTTTCCAGGGAATTCATTCATGAGTAAGTTAAGAACAAACAGGAGATATACAGACAGTACGTAGATCGTAAGAAAGGCACTAAACCTCATGTTTCTAATTGGAGATTTTGTTTGTGTGAAACTGCCACACAGAGTCAAAAAAGGACATTCAAGATATTTGTCCAGAAATCCGAGGAGATTCTGATGTATTAAGATTATCTGGAACTCATCAATCAGCAGCTGAAGATGAGAGAGATGATTTCCACCGTGGACCAGAGAACGTCAATGAGAGAGAGTGGTGATGGTAGAAGGAGTTGCTTCACTACCAAGTCTCATTCCTGTCTCTCAAGGTATTAGGAGGAGCATAAGTCAAAGGAGACTGTCTAAAAGATTGGAAGATTATTATCAGACTCAAGTGTTGATTTGGAAGTAACTGTTTAGGATAAACCAATGTAAAACTTTAAAGGGGAAGGGTGTGTTGTATCTAGTTAGATTCAGATAGCTACCACAGTTTGGGTCTGTAAATTGGTTCCTGTAGCTTTGAGTCCAGGAACTACAATTCCCAAGATGCACCAAGGGAGGAGAAGGAATGGAAGAAGGTGCAGTGTGTAGAAGAGTTAGGGAAATAAACTTTACCTTTTGTTATCAAGATTCTTGAGTCTTCCTCAAGGGGATTTAGGTACAAAAGCTTGCCTAAGTGGTGTGCATGCTGCTTGCAGTTTTTAATAAATAAAGTTTGTATGCAAACAGAAAATTGACTACTGCAACACAAGAAGGACACAGAGTTGGAACTACTGTCAAATTTACAGTTAGTGCGCCTGATTCTTCACTTCCTTAGCCCTTACGTAGTCATTGACACCTGTACAAAAGTGCTACCAAATGAGAATGCCAGAATCTTTTACCGTTTTGAACTTGCTTTGCATAGTTGAAAATAAATGCTCAAAGTGCTAGAATACTGAGCCTTCTACATATGAAATTAAATTCTTTCCCATGTTACTGATAACCCCTTAAAATCTTCTGTCACTTTTTTCAGTGTTTGTTTCCTTTTCAGATTTCACTTCCATTTGGACAGTGAATACATGCTTGTCATTTTTATGTTTGTTTATAGCAGAAAGCTTAAAACACCCCTACACTACTCCAGCTTTTATCAGCATAACTTTATTCTGGAGTTAAACATCACAAGGCTGGAGTGAGGCAGTGGTGACTCAGGCTCATGGTGTTCTTTCTGGCAGTTTGACATTCAGGTTATGTACTTGCATTCTGCAGTGTTTGAGCTGCAGGAGGATGTTTAAATCCAAGCAAGATGTTTATTTTACTGAAATGAAAACTAATGAAAGCTTTTCTAGAAAGATTGTTTGGTTTAAACAATTCTCCTTACATTTGTGATTGTATGTCTGAAGTACATGAACATTTCTTTAAGATGTGTTTTTTGTTGTTGTTGTAGTAGCAGGAGGTAAGAGACATACAGCGTCCTTGGGACATTTGGCTTGATACTCATATTACTGTAGAATATTTGTATGTACATTTTGGAAACACTACCATATAGTAAGCCTAAAAATTGACCAAAGGGAAAAGTGTGTCTGACCTGTACGCAGACAGCATTAACCAGTAGAATCGCTCCCCAAAATTAAACTTTATCGCCATTCCTACAGGGAAAAGGATACATCTTAGATTACTGAACCTGTAAGTAAAGATACTTTGTATTAAACACTGCCTGTCACTTGAAAATCTCAAAACACTTTACAATTTATAAGTATTATCCAGTTTTCCCAATGGGTAAACTGAGGCACTATTAAAATTTTAAAATCAAGGTTACAGAACGAATCAGAAGCAGAGTTGGGAACAGAATCTGATTCTCAACATACAGGATATTCAGCTTAGCAAACAAATATCATAAAACCACAAGTTACTCTTAGTTCCAGCTATGCACCTCCAGTCTCACCCCCTCACTGTATTATTTCAAAAGCTCCTATCCCTGAAGCATCTGTGTTCAGCAATACAGATTACAAATTAGTGCTTACTCTGACAAACATTTCTTAAGAGCAAAAGGAAGCTTTTCTATCCTAGGACTGCATGGTACTGAAAAAACGCTTTTGGATCCTCCATTGGATCCTTCAAAGACAACATAGATAGGTTCTGTTCCAGACTGTGACTGTTGCCTTGGCAGTCTTCTCAAAGGCAAGGAGAGCAGTCAGAGCTATCCTAAAACAAACACTTTTTTTTTTTTGAAAGACAAGGCCTTTTATATAAAGCAGATTATTCCTACAGGTCCTTAAGTTTGAGATCAGGCGAGTTTTGAATACCTACCCCGCTAAGTGTTTCAGATGTAATACCTCACTTTTTTCAGCTTCAAAATGCTTTATAAATGTTAATCTCTGCAACACCCTGTGAGGAACAGTAGATAATTAATTTTGACCAAGGTCACAGAGGGAGTCTGAGCCAGAGGCAGGACTGAAGTGAAAAAGAAGAGGATGTGTATTGGGTGGGAAGAGATTATTCTGGGGAAATTATTGCAATCTTCCTTTATTCAGCACACACTCTCTTTTATGCTGTTTTTTTAAAAGTAGAGGCCTGTTATTTGATATTACAGTGATGGGAGCATTAGAAGTACCTAGATAGAAAGCTGAGATTTGGGATGTATGTATGTTTATGTATCTATAACATTATTTATTAGGTGTATAGGTCAGATTTTGTTCCTTTTGAAATCAGTATCAACATTTGTGCTGATTGTAATGGGGCAGGATCAAGCCTCAGGGGACCAGGCTTAGGTGAGGGTTTCAGTTTGGGAGGAGAACATGGAACCTGACCCTCAAGATTACTTTCATTTGCTAAAAATTCTACAGTATAGAATAAAATTTGTCAATTATCTAATGTGCAGTTATTAGTTAGCTCTATAGAGGGCAGCAAAGAGCTTCCATTTAAAATGTGTAGCAGATAACTTGCAATGTATAGTTTGTCTCTGACCCTTTCTGCCTTTCTTTTTTTTTTAATAGCGGAAATTTAAATGATTGTGAAACCCACCATTGCAGAGTATTGCTCAGTTTTCTGCGCCTAATTGATTGTTGTTTGCTTTGGGTACATTAAAATTATGAGATAAGAGGGTCAGAATTAACAACCTGACTACAGGCAAAGAAAGATAATGAATCTATACAGACTCCGGTAATCACCAGCTAGACTTGGGTTGAGCCTCATTGCCTCTAGCTAATTTAGGATATTGGAAACAGGATTTGTATTAAACCTGAGACTGTTTGGTCATCAAATCCATACCCCTGAAAGGGCAGGATGGTTGGATACCCCAGAGAGGTGTAGCAGATATTAAACTGATACTTCACTTGATCTCATTATTCCAGGGGTTCTCAAACTTCATTGCACCGTGACCCCCTTCTGACAACAACAATTACTACATGACCCCAGGAGGCGGACCAAAGCCTAAGCTCCCCCTCCAGAGTCCCCCAGCAGGGGAGCACGAAGACGAAGCCCCAAGGGCTTCAGCTCCAGGTGCGGGGCCTGTATCCTGTGGCTCACCATCCAGGGCTGAAGCCCTCGGGCTTCTGCTTCAACCCCATGTGGTGGGGCTTGGGCTTTGGCCCTGAGCAGAGCAAATCTAACACCAGCCCTGATGACCCCATTAAAATGGGGTTGTGACCCCTTTTGGGATCCTGACCCATAGTTTGAGAACCACTGAATTATTCCTTTAAGGAAAACCCTGACCCCTCCTGCAAAGCTGCTGAGGGCTTTAGATGCATTAGAATAGGTATGGAACATGTTGAGGGAAGGAGGATGTGGGATAAAATTAATTCTGGAGCCTGTAGCAGGATGTAACCTCCTTTTGTCATGGATCCAACTCCACTGGAATCTCCCTCTACGTTCTCACAGCAGGTCTGGGAGGAAAGTGATAGAGAATAGATAAGGATAGTGGACGGCTAAATGGATTGAACGGTGGTTGAATGTTCCCGTATGGGGAACAACTACCATTCAATCCATTTAGCCATCGACTATCCTGGTCTATAGATCAGAGGTGCAATAACAGCAGGGAATTCCTGTAGACACATGACTGTAATAGATCTGGGATTCTTTCCAACGTCATGTCTGTAGCTATCCCCTCCCTCATTCCTAGCTGCTTGTTTTAGAGCAAATCCTAGTCCCAACTAAATTAATGGGAATTTAACTACTCTCTACCTTTGGTGATATTTTTCTGAGATAAAACAAGGCACATTAAATTTCATAGTAAGCCTAGCCAGTCTGATGCAACATCTGGTATAGCAGTTTATAGGCATAAGGAGTAACTCTCTTGCTACTGTTGATGCAAGTCTGATCTTTTTGCAATGTATTGTGTTTAAACCAGCCTAGGATCACGAGTCCATGAGATTTGTGACTGTGTAATAATGTATGGCTGCCAGGAATTGAAGCCAAAGGCTATTGCTAATTGTTGTGTGTTCCTCGTTTTTTGAGTACTTAGAAGGATTTTATTTATCTTTATTGTCCCGCAGTCTCACTTGAATATTTTGATTCTTCACTGTGATCAGTACATGGAAGTGTTTGCTCTTGTCTCATGCCACCTTTACTCTCCCATGTGTTGGAGTTAGTCCTAGCTGCACTGCAACTATTTTTTTTTCTTCTTATCAGAACTACTGTGAGTTTTCAAGTATGTAAATTTGGGAAGATCTGGATGAAATTTTATCGAAAAATCAAAATTAACACTTGGGCAACCATTTAAAATCAATTTTTCTCACATTAGTCTCAACCAGTTAATTATTAATATAGGTTGTTTAATAATTGATAATATCCTTTATTGTGGGATTATATCCTGTCTTCCCACTTGCGTACAACAGATGGTAAACATCTATTAAAATCCTCTAACTCCTATGACCCTTACTGTTTAAAATGCCATTTGGAAAACTTGAGCACAAATATAAAGTTGACTAAATCTTTCACTGATATAAAGAAAATATGTGCAAGGTTTTTGGGTATCAGACATTTTGCTTTTGCATAGTAATGGCATTTCCATTGAGAGCAAAAATAAAATGACTGGATTTGTGACAATCTCTTCGTTGAACATTTGTGGATGATAAGTGTTGTGTGTCAGCTTGTAAAGCACTCTGTAAGAGGCATTGAAACTTGTGCTCACAGGGCAGAAGGATCTGATGCTAGAATTTGTGAGGCAGCCATTTTGTCATCTCTACCTTAATCAGGATCTACCCTGTACTGCTGTCAGATAGAAGGTACGCTGAGTGCCACTGTAAATCACTCCTTCTGACAACTGCTGTCAGGGCCGGCCTTAGGATTTATGGTGCCCTAGGCGAGATTATTAAACTGGTGCCCCTGTGCCTGATCTGCTCTTAGCAACACAAACATAAGCTTACAGTATTGGAAAACTTGCCACATTCACGTTATTAAAACCAGTTTAACTTAATGAAGCACACTGTAATGCTGATGAACTAGCACTAAAGAAGCAGCACTATAGAAAAAATTCTGATATGACAGAATGATGCAAATAATATATATTTTAATTTATCAAAATTTTATTGGAAATTTATATGAAGAGGTATTGAAACAACGATTTGTTTTAATTACAAAGCAATCTTTCTGGCTCTTTTGGCTGCAAAATCAGTATAATGTCATCATATGACAAAAGACAAAGTCGTGTCTTGTTCGATTGCAAGAATAGCAAGACCAGTTAAGCGTTCCTGACTTATTGTAGAGCGGAGATAGTTTTTAATGAGCTTTAGTTTTGAGAAACTCCGTTCTCCTGATGCTACTGTTACAGGAATTGTCAGTAGAATACGAGTGGCAATGTACACATTAGGATATATGTCAACAAGTTTGCGGGTATGAATAAACTGTACAATGTCCATCACCGATTTTGCATGTGGCAACATTGATGACAGTGTACTCAATTCTTCGTACAGTTCAAGTCCATTTAAATCAAAACAATCACCGTGCTTCAGGAGGCTCTCTAGGTTCTTGCACTTTGTCATTAGTTGCTCTTGTTTTCCTATTTCGTTGAATTTAGTTATGTCATACAAAAATCCAAACTGTTCATGGTGTACTTGCAAGGTATTAAACCTTTCATCAACAGCAGATACTGCTTTATCCATCCCAACATTAAAAAATTCAACCTCAAATTTCTTTTCTGGATCGTCTATGGGCATGATCTGCTGTACAGATTCTTCACAAAGAAGTGTCCCTGGCCTTTTTAACTCATATTAACTATGTATTTACTTTATGAAAGTTGGAGAAAACATTGTGAAAATGTAAAACATTGGCTGCCCAACTTCTGGGCTGGCAAAAGTTATACTGACTCACAGGGAAAAAAAAAAGCAGGAGAATCTTAGTACAACATATGGTCACTCTATACTAGGGGTCGGCAACCTTTCAGAAGCGGTGTGCCAAGTTCACTGTAATTTAAGGTTTCTCGTGCCAGTAATACATTTTAATGTTTATAGAAGGTTTCTCTCTATGTCTATATTATATAAATAAACTATTGTTATTATCTGAGGTCTTGGCCACCGGTCCTGCTCAGGCCACTGCCAGCTGAGTAAATGAAACCCCAAACCGGCAGCGGGCTGGTGGCTGGAACCCTAGACAAGGATCCCAGGCCCTGCTCAGCCCGCTGCTGGTCTGGGGTTCTGACCACCAACTCCTTCCAGCCAGGATCCTGCCCGCCAACCCCCCCTCAGCCCGCTACCAGCCTGGGATTCTGCTCACCCAGGCTGGCAGGAGGCAGAGTGGGGCTGGCGGCTGAGCTCCTGACTGGCAAGGGGCCGGCAGCTGGAACCCCTGAGTAGCAGTAGGCTGAGTGCTGCTGGCACCCCAGACTGGCAGCAGACTGAGCCACTCAACCCCCCACTGGCCCTGCTCAGCCCACCACCAGCCTACTCAGCCCGCTGCCGGCTGAGTGAATGGAACCTCAGGCTGACAGCAGGTTGAGTGGTTCAGCTGGCCTGCTCAGCCCACTGCCAGCCTGGGGTTCCTTGGGGGTCCCCAGGCCAGCAGCAGGTGCTGAGTGGGGCCAATGGCTGGTATCCCAGCTGGCAATAGGGCAGCAGCCGGAACCCCAGAGCAGTGATGGGCTGAGCCGCTCAGCCTGCTGCTGCATACCATCAAAAATCAGCTCACCTGCCACCTTTGACACGTGTGCCGTAGGTTGCCGACCCCTGCTTTATACACTAGTAAGGAGATGAGCATATTACAGTTGTTGGAGGGCTCTTATCAGGAGTAACAGGCTATAGGAAAGTCAGTCAACATTTTTTGTTTCTCTGATGATAACTGGCCCACTCCCTGCCTCAAACCAAACCTGTCACTAATAATTATTAACAACTTAATTTTCTGTTTTTGGCTAAGATATTGATTTTTTTTAAAAAAAAATATTGAAATTGGATTCAGGATTGTTAGCAAGAATTTTTGGCAAAAAAAGTTGTTGAATGACAATCTAAATGGCAACACAGTACTGCTTTCATGCTTGGCTCACCCCCCAGCCTGCTGGTCCAACAGCTGCAGTAGAGGAGGAGATAAGTGGAAAACTGCAGGACCCCAAAATCCACCTCTTGGGGTGCAGAGTGGCAACAGCAGCAGCAAACCCTCAGGTCCAATCACACACCAATGGGCGCCACCACCAGCCTTACGGACCATGGTGAAGTTAGCACAGCATCTGATCTCAGGGGCGGGGCACCCATGGAGCCACAGCAGCTCATCCTGCCCTGTGCAGCTCCCCCGGGATGAGATGGATCGCTGGCAGCTGCCAGCCCGGGGGAGAGGCGCTCCCCAGCTAGGGTGGCCAGATCCAGATGTCCTGATCTTATAGGGCCAGTCCCGATATTTGGGGCTTTGTCTTATATAGGCACCAATTACCCCCACCTAGAGTGACCAGACAGAAAGTGTGAAAAATCAGGACAGGGATGGAGGGGAGAGGTAAAAGGAGCCTATATAAGAAAAAGACCCCAAAATTGGGACTGTCCCTATAAAATAGGGATATCTGATCACTGTACCCCAATCCCCTATCCTGATTTTTCACACATCTGGCTAACCCCAGCCAAGCCCTGTGTGACATTCCAATCCTGGCTGCCTGCCGAGGAAGTGAGTTACTTTCACTTTCATTCCTCAGCAGGCAGCCAGCCAGCCCTCCCCTACTGGTTCCAGAGCCACAGAGCCTGCCTCACCTCACCTCAGCCGGGGGAAAAGACACACTCACAGGTGAGCTCCTTCCCCAACCCCTACCCCCTCCTCTTCCCAGAGACCCCAGCAGCCAATCCCATTCCTCAGACTGTGCTGCATTCGGCTCTCTCTAGGACCCAGCAGCCCTGCTTCTACACTGTCTGGGCTGCCTGCAGAGTGGTGCCCCCAGGCAGAGTGAGGCCCTGTGCGGCTGCCTATTCTGCCTATGCCTAAGGACGGCCCTGACTGCTGTGGCTGGATAGGATGGGAAAAATAACACATGATGGACATCGGTGGAAGGTTTGTAGAAATTTTGGTGGTGCCCAGAACCTGCCCCCCGAACTTCACTATCCCAAACTCTGTCCCCACCTGCCTAAGGCTCTGGGAGGGGGGTTGGGTGAGGGGAAGAAGTCTGGGGTGCAGGTCCTGGGCTGGGGATTAGAGTGCAGGAGGGGTGCAGGTTCTGGGATGGAGTTTGGGTGCTGGCTGCAGGCTCTGGGTTGGAGCAGGGGATGGGTGTGCAGGAGCAGGTGAGGGGTGCATGCTCTGGGACAGAGTTTGGGGGTGGGAGGGGGTGCAGGCTTTGGGAGGGAGTTTGAGGGCAGGAGGGGGTGTGTGGGAAGGGGGAGGGGTTCACGCTCTGGGTGGGAGTTTGGGGATAGGAGAGGATGCAGAGTAAGGGCTGTGGGGCTGGGGATGAGGGGTTTGGGGTGTGGGAGGGGGATCAGGGCTGTGGCAAAGGATAAGGGTGCAGGGGGATGAGGGCTCTGGCTGGGACTGAGGGGTTCATGATGCAGGGGGCTCAGAGCTGGGGGGAATGAGGGCTCTGGCTGGGGATGAGGGGTTCATGATGCAGGAGGGGGCTCAAGGCTGGAGCAGAGGATTAGGGTGTGGGGGGGATGAGGGCTGGGGCTGAGGGGCTTGGGGCATTGGAGAAGCTCAGGGCTAGGGAGGAAGGGAAGGGTTAGGGTAAGGGCAGCCTGCCCTGCCATTTGGCTGGGGGGGCACTAGGACCCTGGGGCAGCAGACAGCAGTTGCTGCCGGGAGCGGGGCTCTGTGTAGGAATGTGCTACTCTGGCTGCACAAGCAGGCATGGGAGAGGCACATGCCACTTTCTTCCAGGCAGGGACGCAGAGGGGAAGGATGCGGATGCCGAGGCCTTCTCCAGGCAGGGCCGGGGGAGAGACCCCAGCCCTTAATATTCCTGGAGCCCCAGGCACCACAAAATTATATAACCCAACGCCTATGATGACAGAGAGAAACTACTCACTGGTGGTAACTTTTTGTCATCATTTGGCACAGAGATACTATGGTGATGTGAGCCAGCTACTAACTAGATGGTTGTCCTGTGTTCCACCATTCTGCATCTTTTCTGCTCACATCAAGGAATATCACTTGGAGTCTTCTCTCTGCTTTATCTATTACTGCATTCTGGGAATCTCTAACTTGAAAGGAAGAGGGTGGATTGCTGATTATATAATAGTTTTTTGACTGAAAACATACAGGTAGTCAAATGAAAAAAAGTCCCATTCAATTACATCATGTAATGGCAGGCAGCTAAAAAGTGGCAAGTTTTTAAAGTGTTTGTACACCAGTGCTAGAAGTCTAAATAATAAGATGGGTGAACTAGAGTCCCTCATATTAAATGAGGCTACTGATATAATAGGCATCACAGAAACTTGATGGAATGAGGATAATCAATAGGACACGGTAATACCAGGGTAAAAAATAATTGGAAGGACAGAACAGGTCGTGCTGGTGGGGGAGTGGCACTATGTGAAAGAAAGTGTAGAATCAAATGAAGTAAAAATATTAAATGAACTAAACTGTACCATAGAATCTCTATGAATAGTAATTCCATATTTGAATAATAAGAATGTAGCAGCAGGGATATATTACAGATCACCTGACCAGGATGATGATAGTGACCATGAAATGCTCAGAGAGATTAGAGAGGCTATTAAAATAAAAAAAAACTCAATAGTAATGGGGGATTTTAACTATCCCCATATTGACTGGGTACATATCACCTCGGGACCGGATGCAGCCATAGTTCCTTGACAACTTAAATTACAGCTTCTTGGAGCAGCTAATCCTGGAACCCACAAGGGGAGAGGCAATTCTTCATTTAGTCCTAAGTGGAGCACAGGATCAGGTCTAAGAAGTGAATATAGCAGGACCGCTTGGCAATAGTGACCATAATATAATTCAACTTAACATCCCTGTGGCAGGAAAAACACCACGGGAGCCCAACACTGTAGCATTTAATTTCAGAAAGGGGAACTACACAAAAATGAGGAGGCTGGTTAAACAGAAATTAAAAGGTATAACACCAAAGGTGAAACCCCTGCAAGATGCATGGAAACTTTTTAAAGACACCATAATAGAGGCTCAACTTAAATATACACCCCAAATTAAAAAACATAGTAAGAGAACCAAAAAAGAGCCACTGTGGCTAAACAACAAAGTAAAAGAAGCAGAGGCAAAAAGGCATTTTTTAAAAAGTGGAAGTTAAATCCTAATGAGAAAAATAGAAAGGAACATAAACTCTGGCAAATGAAGTGTAAAAATATTAGGAAGACCAAAAAAGAATTTGAAGAACAGTTAGCTAAAGACTCAAAGTAATAGCATTTTTTTTTAAGTATATCAGAAACAGGAAGACTGCTAAACAACCAGTGGGGGCCACTGGACAATCAAGATGATATAGGAGCACTCAAGGATGATTAAGCCATTGAGGAGAAACTCAAAGAATTCATTTAATCGGTCTTCATGGTTGAGGATGTGAGAGAGATTCCCAAACTGAGCCATTCTTTTTAGGTGACAAATCTCAGGAACTGTTCCAGATTGAGGTATCATTAGAGGAGATTTTGGAACAAATTGATAAACTAAACAGTAATAAGTCACCAAGACCAGATGGTTTTCACTCGAGTTCTGAAGGAACTCAAATGTGAAATTGCAGTTACTAACTGTGGTTTGTAACCTATCATTTAAATCAGCTTCTGTACCAAATGACTGGAGGATAGCTAATATGATGCCAATATTTAATGGCTTCAGAGAAGACTCTGGCAGTTACAGGCCTGTAAGCATGATTTCAGTATTGGGCAAACTGGTTTAATATATAGTAAAGAACAAAATTGTCAAACGCAGATTAACATAATTTTTTGGAGAATAGTCAACATGGTTTTTTTAAAGGGATATCATACCTCACCAGAATTCTTTGAGGTGGTCAACAAGCATGTGGACAAGGGGATCCAGTGTATTTAGATTTTCAGAAAGCCTTTGACAAGGTCCCTCATCAAAGGTTCTTAAGCAAAATAAGCTGTCATGGGATAAGAGGGAAGGTTCTCTCATGGATTGGTAACTGGTTAAAAGATAGGAAACAAAAGGTGGGAATAAATGGTCAGTTTTCAGAATGGAGAGAGGTAAATAGTGGTGTCCCCCTGGGTCTGTATTGGGCCCAGTCCTATTTAACATATTCATAAATTATCTGAAAAAAAGGGGTAAACAGTGAGGTGGAAAAATTTGCAGATGATACAAAACTACTCAAGATAGTAAAGTCCCAGGGAGACTGAAGAGCTACAAAAAGAAAAAAAAATCTCAAAACTGGGTGACTGGGCAACAAAATGGCAGATGAAAATCAGTGTTGATAAATGCAAAGTAATGCACATTGGAAAACCATTCCCAACTATACATATAAAATGATGGGGTCTAAATTAGCTGTTTCCACTCAAGAAAGAGGTCTTAGAGTCATTGTGGATAGTTCTCTGAAAACATCCACTCAATGTGCAGTGACCAGGGCTGGCTCTAGCCATTTCGCCACCCCAAGCACGGCGGCACGCCGCGGGAGACGCTCTGCCGCTTGCCGATCCCGGTGGACCTGCTGCAGGCATTTCTGCGGACGGTCAGCCGGTCCCGTGGCTCTGGTGGACCTTCCGCAGGCATGCCTGCGGGAGGTCCACCGGAGTTTCTTGCCGCCCTCCCGGCAACCGGCAGAGCGCCCCCCGCGGCATGCTGCCCCAAGCACGTGCTTGGCGCGCTGGGGCCTGGAGCTGGCCCTGGCAGCGATAGTCAAAAAAGAAAATAGAATGTTGGTACTCATTAAGAAAAGGATAGATAATAAGACAGAAAATATCATATTGCCTCTATATAAATCCCTGGTATGCCCACATCTTGAATACTGTTTGAAGATGTGGTCGCCCCATCTCAAAAATTATTGGACTTGGAAAAGGTTCAGAAAAGGGAAACAAAAATTAAGGGTATGGAACGGCTGCTGTATGAGGAGAGATTAGACTGGGTTTTTTCAGCTTGGAAAACAGACTAAGGGGGAATATAATAGAGGTCTATAAAATCGTGATTGGTGTGGAGAAAGTAAATATGGAAGTGTTATGTACTCCTTCTCATAACAAAAGAACTAGGGGCCACCAAATGAAATTAATAGGCAACATGTTTATAACAAACAAAAGAAAGTATTTGTTCACACAACACACAGTGAACCTGTGGAACAATTTGCCAGAGGATGTTACGAAGGCCAAGACTATAACAGGGTCCACTAATGGCTATTAGCCAGGATGGGCGGGGCTGGTGTCCCTAGTCTCTGTTTGCCAGAAGCTGGGAATGGGTGATGGGATGGACCACTTGATTACCTGTTCTATTTATTCCCTCTGGGGCACTTGGCATTGGCCACTGTCTGAAGATAGGATACTGGGATAGATGGACCTTTGGTCTGACCCAGTATGGACTTCTTATTATCTTGCATGCTTGCTTCTTGGTACACATAGCTATAAAGGTGTCTGTAATTGCTGTTGCTGGGTAGAATGGAGGAGGGAGAACTGTGATAAATGGAACTACTGATAAGCAATCTGTCATTACTTTTTGACAGGATGTCAGATTCTAGTACTCTGAATGGAGAGATAGGGTACATCTGAGGACTAATCCTGGCAGCCTGACCAGGTGGGTCTCATGAGCTCCAATCCAAACAGTGTAAAAGGATTTGTGTCTGACATAGGAAGAACTAAGCAATGAAACAAAGCATTTTTCCTTGTAAAACTTAACAGATAGCTGGGAAGGAAGCTCAGACTAAGTATTCTGATAACCTTCTTCTAACTTAAGAACAAAAGGCAAAGAGGAAGGAGGAGTGAATTTTGGACAATAGCTGTAGGTTTGTGCTGAAGACAGAGAATGGACTCTGGCTAGTCACAATTCCATGCATTTATTTTAGTTTATTTCAATTCTAGTCTTTTTTTCAGTGTATTGACACTTGAAATACCTGTAAATGAAAGCTCTGAGAAGTAATATACTGTGCTTATTTATATAAAAAAGCATCTTCTATGTTCCTCTTCATTGTGCAAGAGAGCAAAAATTGTATGAAAGCCTTGAGGTCCTGGACACAGGAGAAAGTGCAGTGCTCTGTGTCTCTAAAGGAGTGGGAGATCATAGAATATCAGGGTTGGAAGGGACCTCATCTAGTCCAACTCCCTGCTCAAAGCAGGACCAATCTCATGGTGGCTTCTAGACCTTCGTCAACAAATCATCGTGGCTCTTGGGCTCTGTGGGGAAGAGAGGACATGGTCAGGAAGTAGTTGGGAAGCCTCTGGAAAAACACACTGAGGAAGCAGGTTTCACTTCTAGTGCTGATCAATGTCCATGTTAAAAACATGTATGGGTCAGCACCGCCTAAAGTAGCATGAACTCCTGCTGCATGTGCTGTGAGCCCCATTCTAATGGTCACAAAGCACAGGAACTGGGTGGTAATAGGTAGCAGAATGGCCTACGGGAGAGGGAAGGGAGGGAAACACGTGCTGAGAAGAGCATGAAGGAAAAGTACCCCTGCCCCCATGTGTCTCTGGTGGGGATCTCTGACCTCTAAAGATCTTTCTGGTCCTGCTCCCTTGCCAGCACTATGTGCAGAGTGGAGGTTGGGAGACCATGACTCCTGTGGGGGTCTTGATTACTTTGTCCCCCTCAGCAGGGTTCCCGAGAATCAGCGATGAGACTTGTGTAGTGGAAATAAGGGAGATCTGTTGCATTTTAAAATTAATATTAAAGGCAAGAATAAGGTCTTCAAAGCTTTTGCAGTGACTAACATTGTGTAAGTGGTGTCAGGTGGTGTTGGATTGATTTTTAATTATTAGACCAGCCTGGGGGAGTGTTGTCAGAGTGCAGTGATAGCCTGTCCGTTGCTCATTTTAGCATAACATAGAAATAACAAAGGGCTTGCCTTGGAGCTAGTTATAATGCAGACAAAGTATTGTTTGAGCTTATTTTTGCCTTTCTAGTTCTCAAGCAACAGAAATGTAATCTAGTGCTGCAGTACGATTGAATACTAGGGCAGATCCCTGTGGTGCAGTAAATAACTCAACTATACATTTTGCAAATTAATCATGCTCTTCCATTAGGAGCTGTTGTACCTCCTGCTCTTCATATTTTGATAAGTATTTGGCTGGTTGCAGCCAAACAGCTTTTGCAGAGATATTGCTCTCATTGGGCCTGATTCTTATTTCAATTATATTTCGCTTATGTCAGCCCGACATTTGCTTTCATGGAGTTATTCCTGATTAACATCAAGAAGGTCAGACTGAGACTCAATGAGATCTCATTTTTTTTCCTGTGGTGTTGATTTACAGGGGTTTTTTTTACATATACTGAAATATTCATAAACAGAAAGCGGGAATAAATAGGTCAACTTCAAAATACATTTTTAAAAAAAGACAAGATACACTGCATAGGGGTCCACTATGTTCTTTGTTCTCTATTAAACTTTGAATATTGCACTCTGTTCTACATCAGCTGTTCTGCCTTACTGCTTTCTGCAAGTAGCTTTGTGCTAAGATAAACGTTGATGACTGCTTGCTTTTTGCAGAATGGAGACAGATTGCTACAGTTATAAGAATAGCTAATTCTGTTGGTAGGAAATGATACATTGGGCTCAGTTATGCCAATAGTGAGCTGTACTGGGGAGGAGAGGGAGGAACTGGATGCCCCCGGCCCCAGCAGGAAAGCACTGGGCAGTAGGAGTTGCTACCCCTATAGTCCATGTATAGCAGGATTACCATAGCATAATCCTGCTGGCATGTGGGAAGATGGCGCTTTCATCTCTCCACTACCCCCTCTTCCCCTCAAGCACACCCTGCTGCAATTACCGTAATTTAGTTTAAACGAAAGTGGCTTGATTTTCAGGGGCGCAACTACCTGTAGCTCCCATTGATTTCGTTGGCAAGTTAGTATTCTTAGCACCTGTGAAACTCAAGCTAAGTGCCCAAGTGTGGATTTAAGAACCTAAATATGGCGTAAGTAAGGAAAGTTGGCCACAGCATTTCAAACTCCTCCTTCAGAGCTATCAATATTACCACTCCCAATGAACAAGTCAAATACAGCACCAGGCCCAGTAGTGTGCTCCGGGGTTTGTGGGTACAGTTACATCTGGAAAACCAAATTCAGCTCTGCTGTTACTCGTAGAATTCTGAGTCTTAATTTGGCCCTATCTGTACTTAGAGGCCAACGCTATATTTCACTCAAACTTTGTTTCATACGATATCTCCTCAAGCAGGCTGAAATGTATAAACTTCAAAGTCTTTGGAAGAAGAAATGTCAGAGTCTAGAATCATAGGCTCTAAATATGCTAGGATCAAGATCCCAAGCTGCAGGATGGCTCTGTTCTGTGTTGGCACTAGAAAGAAGCCATTTGGGGTCTTTTGACTGGCCTTCAATCTGAAACTATTGAACAGTTTCAAGGTGGCACAGCCTTTCAGAATGGACAGTGAGAGGTCAGAATACAAAGAGAAGACAAATTGGTAAAAATAGATTTGAGCAATGCATTTTTGAGCTATGCTGTCAGTCCAGGCTTACAAAGGTTCCTGAGGCTTATATGACAGGGAATGTTGCAAAGGCTGATACTCTCTGTACACCTCTAAGGGTTTCATATTGTTAGAGGCCAGTGATACAGGTGTTACGAATGTTTAGTATAAAGATGTTCATATGTTCAGACAATAGTTTAATAGCAACAAGTTCAGAGAAGGTTAAAAATTGCATGTATGTTTTATTTTTCATTATTCATAAATTTAGGCAACCTATGGCACGAGTGCCGAAGGCGGCACGCGAGCTGATTTTCAGTGGCACTCACACTGCCCGGGTCCTGGCCAACAGTCTGGGGGGCTCTGCATTTTAATTTAATTTTAAATGAAGCTTCTTAAACATGTTAAAAACCTTATTTTCTTTACATACAACAATAGTTTAGTTATGTATTATAGACTTATAGAACGAGACTTTCTAAAAGCGTTAAAATGTATGATTGGCACATGAAACCTTGAATTAGAGTGAATAAATGAAGACTTGGCACAGCACTTCTGAAAGGTTGCTGACCCCTGATTTAGATTCTGTACACCCCTGGAAGACAAGGAAGTATTACTATTACCATTTTACAGATGGGGCACTGAGGCACCAAGAGGTGGTTGTTGCATAGAGCAGAGTTTCTCAAATGGGGAGGCGCACTCTCTGGGGGGAAGGGAAGGAGGGCATGAGAAGCTTTAGGGGAAAAAAAATTGTACTGTGCACACTTTACCCACAACAATGAATAACTAGCAAAGCTGAGACGTATCAGGTCCTCAGATGGCGCAGTGCATTTGAGTCTAGATGGCGCTGTGCATTTTGATGGATTTCTGTTAAGCTTGCCTAGCATTATACAAAGTCGTTGCCATCTGTACATTAATCTGCTGGCTACAACATGGTGTGCACATTTAATTGAAGGTAGAAGGGGATCTCCAGATAGCTGTCTCAGGATCCAACCCACGATGGAATTGCTCTGCTCCAAAAAACAGGCGCACTATCACACTAGTAACAACAGTGTGATACCAGTATGCAGTATCTCACTTAAAATTTACATTTCTATATACTGAAATGGCTCTGTTTGAATCAATGCCTTTCTGTTTTAAATATATTTGTATCGGTATCTGTACTAGCCCCCTTTTCCACATAGACACAAAGAAGGTGGACATGATCAAATAAGTTTGAGAACCACTGGCATAGAGGTCCCAACTGATATCAGGGCCCCATTGTGCTAGGCATTGTACAAGCACATAGAGACAATCCCTGCTGCAAAGAGCTTACGCTCCTAAACAGACAGACCTGACAGAGGGTATGGGGGGGGAGAGTATTGTCCTCTCCATTTTATAGAGTGGGAACTAAGGCACAGAGAGAAGAAGTAATTGACACAAGGTCACATGGAAAGTTTGTAGCAAAGCTGGAAATGATTCCCAGTCTACCTCCTTGACCACAAAACCTTCCATCCTCTTGACAACTGAAGAGACCACTATTTACTTGAGGAAAACCGCCAGATTTCATCATAAACAATTAAAATACCGTAACATATTGTGACAGAGTGGGAATTGTCTGTAATTTGTATGAGTAGTGTGCCACAGTTTCTCCTATATGCTGCATGGTTAACTAGGTGGTGGGAAAAGGCTGTTCGCTCTCAGGACAGGCTACAACACAGGTGAGACTGATGCCTAGCTGTCTGGGGTTCAGTGGAGCATCCATGAAGACAATGGAAAATCCAAGCACCAGGACACTTGCTACCTAGCAACTAGCAACCATGGAGGGCCCACCTTCACAGGAACCCAGCCATGTTTGACCAAGTGAGAACAAGGGACTGAGGAGGGGCCAGCTGGGACTGGCCTGGGAACTGGAACAAAGGAGACTGTGAGGGATAGAGCGGGAGCCAAGGTGGGACACTGCTTGGCAGGGGCTGTGGGTAACCAGTATGGACCGTGCTGTAACTTTCTTCTCTTTATGCAAATAAAGGACTTCGTGTGCTTTGTTCCAGCTGACTAATAAATCCTTCTGCTTTTACAACACTGGCTGAGAGTCACTGCAGATGCTGAAGGTGGAAGTGTATTGCTCCCTTTCGGGGCACAAATCTCCCTCAGGTGCCTGTCTCAGGGGGACTTGCTGAAGGGAGCTTGTGGTGTGAAGCAAGGGTGCTGAAGGCAGAGAGGTTTGGTCCAAGAAAGTGGTGTAGAAGAGCGGTTTACCCTAGCGAAAGACTGAGACCACAAGGGGGTCTGGCATGCTAAAAGAGTCCTCCCTAGGACTATTCCAAAACATCGGACCTGTCACGCGTCTATTGTGAAGTCTGCCATTCTAAAGTTTTACAATGGATACAGAGGAACTTAACAAATATCACTTAGTCAAAAGAAAAATAAGCTCATTGTCTGTTAGCAAGAATAGTGCCTGTCTAAAGGTTTATAGAATTGTAAAATTCCCTGACAGTTACTTGAGTACAGAACGCAGTTATTCTCTCAGCATTATAGACCTGATTCTGCTCCCACAGTAGTGAGAACTGGGAGTTACAGCAGTGAAGCCAATGTACTTTCACTTGTGTAAATGAGATCAGAATTAGGCCATGTACTCTAGATTTTCCTGTGATTAGACTGTAATTTTAGTGTAGACAGGCCATTAATCAGTCGCATTCTCAGCAGGTTTAAGAGATAACAGTAGCTTTTTGAATGATTAAATTTTGTTCATGGACTATTTTGCATAAAAGGTTAATACGTGTAGCTTTATTATCATGGTCAAAATGTCTGTGTCTTAGCTTCGACAGCTTCATTCTCCCACATAAGTCTGTGGGATATTCAATATTTTGTTCAGATTCTTTTTAAAATGTCTAGAATACTGCTGTATGATTCATATTTGGACCTGGAAGTAATGTTAATATGCTTGCAGGAACAAGTATTGACAGAACTGATTCTGGCAGTAGTAGATACGTGGCAGCTAAAATTTCCTTGTCGTCTTGCTATTGTTGGACACATACATCGAAAGGCTCTACGGCTATTTGCTCACACAAAAAACTGAATTTACTTTGGCTGTAATCACAGCCCTTTTGTGTTCACTTCATATAAATATTCTAGTGAATGAGTTAGACTAAGCATTCCATTTTAAACATGCATTTTATTTTTTTGCAGAAAGCAAGTTTTGAACGCCTAATCATGAATATTCATATAAGAAACAGATCCTAAAAGATCTATTTGTCCAGCCAGCGAATAGAAACACCACAGTGTGATCTATGTATCTAAACTAAACAAAAATCGCCACCACAGCTGCAATTTGAAATATCAGATGCAAACTGTTTGTGAAGAATTTAAAGATCAAACCTTAATCATAGATATTTATTCTGCAAATAATGTTGAATAATAAATGCGTTTGTGAAAGTGACATGCTGCCTGTGAACAAATCATACCCAGAAGGAAGCTAAATTCATTAAATAAATGATCTGATATGAATTATGCCGAGACACAAGGTGGTGAGGTAATATCTTTTTTTTGGACCAACTCCTATTGGTGAAAGAGACAAGCTTTCAAGCTATGCAGAACTTTTCGGGTCCAAAAGGTGCTTTTACAATGGACTTCTTCAAGCTGTCAAACTTCCTCAAAAGCTTGTCTCTTTCAGCAACAGAAGCTGGTCCAATAAAAGATATTATCTCACCCACCTTGTGTCTCCAATATCCTACGAGAAACAAGGCCACAACACTGCATACGTGAATCGTTCCCTCAGGCCTACTTCTCCCACTCTTCTGATGATCCAGGGTGTAAAAACTTGTTAAAGTATTTGAATTCTGGATCAAGAGACATTTAAAGGTTGGAATTGTCTGGTATCAGATACAGTTGAAACTGAGACTGTCCCAGTGTTGCTGATTTTGGTCACAAACATGTCAGTCCTATCTACATGTTCCCCTCCAGATATAAACCAGGAAACATGTATAATTCTTGGGTAAAATCCAGGCTGAACGCAGCAGGTATTAGATGTACCAAAATTTAAAGTATATTATTTCAGCATAGACAGGTCATCCTCTGCAGCTCTTAACAAAGGTTTCAGCATTTTTTCAGTGTAGCAACTGCTCTTTGGAATGGGTAAAAAGCAGACAATTCACAAAATGTTATCAGAGGCCATCAGGCATTGACGAGTATAATCTGGTATCTGTAAGTATCAAATCCTGGAGATGGTACATCCCAGGAGTACAAATAATGAAAGGTTATTTTCCATAAAATGCTGAGATTATCAGGATTTTAGGACCTTCAGCATTCAGCCATGTATAGATCTCTCCAGGAAACAATAAATGCCTATAAATCAACCTTGAGGTGATTTCCTCAGCAGGGGTATTGATCCACAGAGGTCTGAATGGCACATTTCTCCCTTCTTGCAATCAATGACGTTCCGTCCAGCTGAACTTTAGATCCTCTGGGCAGCACAGGCCTCATCCCACTTGCTCCTTACATTCCTTGCTGGCCCAATCAATTCCTGCCTGAGTCTCGTTTCTTATTTTCTCCTCCTCAAACTACACAGTTCTACCTATCCTTGACTCCTAATCCCTTCACTTATCCTGACCTACCCCCTATATCCTACAGAAATATTTCCTGTTCCCTGCCCCCCAGTTCAGAATATCAAACTCCTTTCCCCCCATTCAGACTCTCAATCCCCCTCTTCCTACTTGGCACTTGTCCATGTGTTCTTTACTCTTTCCATCTCCTAAATCAGATTCTGAAAATCTCCCCAGGCCATCTTCCAGACTACATTCTTATCCCCTTTGCTCCCTTCATCACTTGCTGCAGGCCTTTGCTTTGCATGGCAGAGCCATCCAGGGAACCTTGAACAGTCAGGGAATAACCATTAATATGATATGTGAAAACTGCTTTTTGATGCTAAGGGGTGTTAATTTATTTCATTAGCTAGCAGTAGATGTTTCATCAGTCAAACTAAAATGCATTGTGAATCACTACAGGGAGCTGAAGAGAGACTTGTTATACTACTTGCTGCAAAAGTCTGCAGCAGTGCTATTTCAAATCTGCATGCAATCTCACTGAAGTCAATGAAAAGACTCTCATTGACTTCATAATGGGAGTTAGAGCAGGCCCTGAATAGGTACACACTTAACACTTCTTTCGCATTTACACTTAAAGCTGGGATTTTCAAAGGAAGGGGATTGAGCACTCAACTCCCATTGACCTTCAGTGGCAGTTGGTTGCCTAACTCCCATAGGCCCCATTGAAAATCTGAGCGTGAATACTCACCAAAAGTAGTGGTGAGGTATATTGTACTATAGTTCCACACGTGGTGGTGTAGTGACCTCCCGTGTAGGTTGACAGCAGACCTTCAGCGGTGCAGCGCAGACCTCTACCACCTGAGCTCAAGGAGTAGTTCCATCAGTTGGTACTATAGCAGTAGAAAATTGTTATACCCTAGTGGATCATAGAGTTGCCAACTTTCTAATTGCAGAAAACTGAACACCCTAGCCCTGGCCCCTGCCACGAGGCCCCACCTATTGTCCAAGGCCCAGTCTCTGCTCACTCCATCCCCCCTCCCTCCATTGCTCGCTTGTTTTCTCAGCCCCCCCTTGTCCCCTGCTCACTTGCTCTTTTTCACCAGGCTGGGGCAGAGGATTGGGGTGCAGGAGGGGATGAGGGCTAGGGCCAAGGGGTTTGAAGTGTGGGAGGGGGCTCAGGTCTGGGGCAGGGGGTTGGGGTGTGGGAGGGGGTGCAGACTCCATGAGGGAGTTCAGGTGTGGGAGGAGGTTCCAAGCTGGGGCAGGGTGTTGGGGCATAGGAGGGGATTTGGGGTGCAGGCTCCAGGCAGTTCTGGCTGGTGTGGTTCCTGGGGGCTCCTGATGTCAGGAAGCCCCTTAAATAGCAGCCACACCAGCAGTGCCCTGACATTTCCTGGGCCTAGGAGGCTGTTCTGTCTGCCATGAATCCTGGACACATGACTCAGCCAGCACACCGAGGACAAAATGTTCCTGTCCTCCAGAATGCGGGGAGTGCGGGGTAGGGAGAATTCCCAGAAAGTGGCTGACACACCCACCTACCCACCCCCACATTGCTGCCCTGGCTCACTACATCCCCAATGTAGCCCAGATCACAGCAGCTGCAGGAAAAGGGCTGCTCCAGGCCCCCTTTTCATTCCCCTGCCATTTGCACTGACCCCGAGCCCCTTTCCTTCACCCCCCCCAGTCCAGCCTGGGGACAGCAGCCCAACTTTAGCCCCATGCTTCCACGCAGCCCATTCATCCCAGGGAGGGCACTGACAAGCCCACAGCCCCATACCTGCTAGTCATGTGGTCCCAAGACCAGCCAGATGCAGCAGCAGCCCCTGGGGAGCAGGCTACAGGGCAGGCAGCAGCAGCTCGCCATGGCCCTCTTCCTTGCTCCGTGTTGAATGCAGTCTGTGGGGAGCCAGGCCACCACCTCTTTCTGCTCCTGCTGTCTGGGGAGCAGCGGGCCAGGCAGGAAGGGGGCTGAAAGCACTCCCTAAAGGCCACATTGCCCATTCCGCAGGGTGCCCCTGGCCACTGCAGTGGCTGCTACCTGGGGTTAACGCTGCTGGCTCCAGTCTGCAACCTTTCCCAGCCCCTCCACTGCCTGCTGGAGTTCACACTGCTCCTGAGCTCCACAGAGAGAGCTGCTGCAGGTGCCCTCCTTATTTCCCCCCATCACTAACTGGACTTTTAACAGCTGCAGATGCCAGGGTCCCTTTTCAACTGGATGTTCTAGCTGAAAACTGGACACCTAGCAACCCTATTGGCGAACTGAAATGAGGGTGAAATACAGACTGTACTAATATGGGTTACAGCTACAGGGTATAGTATAGCAGTTGACTAGAAAAACACAGAGCATCATTATTAAATGTGACCAGCAAAGGATGTAACGAAAGCTAGGCTAGAGTCTGTTTTTGCTCTTTTATTGTTATGTAAAAGAGACCTGTTGGGTTTCTATATTTTGCTTACTTTTTACCTTATAGGTCTGAGGAATGTCCAGTTGAGCTTCCCTGGTTTTGCAGAAGGACTTATTGGACTTAAATTTTTTCTTGAATACTTTTATTGAAATAACAGGAGATGATGAATCATGAATCAGAGCAGGGTTAGATGACACGGTTGTGAACACTGGCAGCTGTTCTTTACTGGAGCATCCATTGAGTAGAGTTTTACTGGTTCTAGAGCAACAGTGGAAGAATCTCAGAAAATGTCAGTGTTCATGCAGCGTAGAGGACTGTATGCCAGGCAATTACTGAGACTGCATTGAACATCGATCTCCAGCTTGTTTTTGGAAAACCTTAAAACATTGGACAGTGGCAGAATTTGTACATAGGAACAAATCTTGTCCCGTATTCCAGCACAGAGCCAAGGATGGAGCAAATGCTGCTAGTATAAGCAAAGGGCTGAGCTCTCTACCTCGGTCTAGTCAAATCTGCTTCTTCATTAGAAGTCACTGTCTAAGTAGCATCTCCTTGGGTGATTACATGGATTGGAGAGCGTTATGGGTGTTGCAGGAACAGATTGCAGATGTTGGTGCATCAGCAGGTGCCACTTCTAAATTCATCGGTGAACTATTTTACTAGGATAGTGGTAGGAAGTAATGTGATGTTGGAGATGAGTCATTTAGATGATACGCTGAAAATGACTTGTGTTCATTAAAGATCCCAGGTGACTTTTCATGGGCCTGATCCAAACTCCACTGAATTCAGTGGAAAGACCCTACAGGAACAGTTATGAGCTCTTATGTCGAAGGATGTTTTAAAATGGATTTTGCATTCCTCTCTTCCTGTCCTAATTTGCTGATATGCGTTATTAGACATTTGCTGTATTTCAGCATGGGGTCTATATTTCAGTGATGGCAGTAGTGATCTTCTACAGTTTTTCAGTGTGTAAAGCACTTATGGGTGGTGCAGAATGAAGAGCACTTTAAATACAGAATAAGCTCTTGCTATTTGTAGTAATCAATAAAATATGCTGCGTTTTTGTTCCTTTTGGTAACTGGCGGTTGGCAGTCATCTCAGTACAATACTCTGGTAATAAATGAGGGAAAATACTTTTACATTTGTGAATCTTGATGCTAATGAAATTCTAAGAGATCAAAACAAGTAATTAGATATAGAAGTCCCTCACAGAGTCAGGACTGCATTACATTTAATCAGCTTTTACAAAGGAAAATTTTGTACAGAACAGAGTACACATGATGTGAAAAAGTCACACAGTGGGGCCTCCTTTGCTCTTCTGTCAAAAGCTGAAATTGAAGAGGTTTGGTGGATCATTGAGATTCAGTGGCTGTTTCACTGAAAGCTTTGTCCGACTCCTTTTGAAAAGATACACTACGAATTTTATCAGATTGGGATAAGTCAAAACCAAGTTTGCATATTTGTCACTAAGGAAAAATGTCTGTGGACTCTTATCAAGTTCCTATAAACAGACGTTTTATAAAAGAATTTAATATTACCAGCTGAGACTGAAAGGTCCCCAAATCGTCATCCAATCAGTCCTTAGTACATGTTGAAAGGTTAGTTAGAATAAGCCTGTGAATTACAGTATAAGTGATGGGCTGGTGGTGCCTTTCCCATGAGAGAGAGAAGAGTATTTTGAAGCTACCATGAGGTTGAACTCATGCACTTTCTGAGGAAGGCCCTTCTTGGAGTAGAGGGGTTTGAAGTCTCGTGGTTGGGGAAGGGGAATGGATACAGCCTTGCAACACTTTGCACTATATGGCTAATCCTGTGCTCAAGTCTGGATTGCAGGCGTTCCCTGTGGACAGGCAGATGCTCACTTTGTTCCTGGACTCTGATATCCCTGGTAGAATAGTGCCCTTTAGAGATGTGTTTTCATTGGGGGATCCCACCCAAAGCAGTAGGAGCTGTGGGAGTCTCATGAACAGCACTAGATACGTTACCTTTTGTTTCTAGTTAGTTTCCTTTTCTGGTTCTCCTGACTAGTGTATTGTTTGTGTTTTGGGGAGCTGTTATTGCAGGACAAATCACTTTAATTGATTATTTTAAAATAATGAAAATGCTTTCTTGCAGTATTTAGTTACTTTATGACCTTGATATTTGCAATGTATTTGGTGATTCACCAAACTGAAGTTGGTGCTCCCAATGGTCTTAGACTAAATTAGATACCTAAGCACAGGACATTTTGAAAAGCAGAAGGTGGGGATAATTGAGATAATTCTGTTTTCCCCATCATAAAGGAGCATCATGGATGTTTTACAACATATATTTGGAGCCTAAGTTACCAGCAATTTTTCCCTTTGAAGAGTTTTTATATCAATCTATTTTGTGTGTATTTAATTCTATTTTGTGTGTATTTAATATATATATAATATAGTGTGTGTGTAATTTAACATTTTTCTTGTAATGATTTGAAGAGCTGTATTACTGGTGATGCAAAGTAGCCATAATTTTACTCTTAGGTACTAGAATGAATAAATTGGATTTCTGTATACCATAGATCTATCATTTGGTTGCTTTGGGCAAGCATGTATTTAAGTGATAATATTCATGGAGTTTGAGTCTAGGAAGCAGGCTTTTATAGTTGATTTAAACTCTGAAGTGCATCTGGAGCATCAGATAAACTACAAAATCCATCTTGAACACTGAGTGTGTTGCTGTTATATAACAGGGTAAAAGAAAGAATCAGTGGAAAAGCTCAATGTTTTCTTTGGGAGGGAGTGGGGAACCATTTTGTGGAAATAATTGCAAGGTGGGCCTGAATCAACAGTTCATTGTGGATCCAGCCCGGAGCTATATCAAGTAATTGAACTCTGTTGTCACATTGGGCCAAACTAAAGTTATAGTTCTTTATTCCATTGAACTCTGAGAAGGTTTAGATGTGCATCTGAATTCTGACACTCATTCTCATGTCTAGAAATAATAAGGAAAATAAGGATTAGTTCAGTCAGGGAGGATGAGGCCCTCTGCTAGCAGTTGAGGTGTGAACACCAAGGGAGAAGAAACTGCTTTTGTAGTTGGCTAGCCATTCACAGTCTTTGTTTAATCCTGAGCTGATGGTGTCAAATTTGCAGATGAACTGAAGCTCAGCAGTTTCTCTTTGAAGTTTGGTCCTGAAGTTTTTTTTTGCTGCAGGATAGATACCTTTAAATCTGCTATTGTGTGTCCAGGGAGATTGAAGTGTTCTCCTAAAGCTTTTTGTATATTGCCATTCCTAATATCTGATTTGTGTCCATTTATCCTTTTACGTAGGGACTGTTGGCCAAACAGGGCCCGTTTCCCCCTGGAGCTTACCTAATTACACCAAGGAGGCACGGAGAACAAGAAGACGGGTACCACACCTTTATTTTCGTTTAGCTGAGCGGGTGTTTTTTCTCGACTAATGCCAGAGAAGAGCACACCTTACATGGGGGACATGAGTCCCTTTTATAATCAGTAACAAACAACTTTAGTAAACGTTATTATACTGACCTATAGATAACAGGTCACACAGAATACATGATTATTTTGGGGAAGGGGATACAAGATACATCTGTTGCGGATACATTTATTATTTTGAAGGGAGTATAAGGTACATACCTTGACCTTTGGTATTACATATCTTTGAGGATACATGAGAAAACAGCTGCATAAACTTTTGTGCCAAGCGGACTAATTAGTAAATAGCTGACATGGTTAAATGAGACTAGATACATGTCTTGTCCTGGATTTCCAGGTTTTGCTTGTTATTTAAATCCCTAGGCCCCTCTTTGGGCTAAAGCCAGGGAAAGAGAGGAAGATACAGGCCTGGGCCTGTTGATTTTTAGGCCTTTTCTATCAGGACTGTCCAGTTTGGCCAATGTACATAGCAGAGAGGCATTGCTGGCATATGATGGTGTATATTACATTGATGGACGTGCAGGTGAATGAACCAGTGATGGTATGGCTGATCTGTTTAGGTCCTGTGATGGTGTCGCTGGGGTAGATATGTGGGCAGAGTTGGCATCGAGGTTTGTTGCATGGATTGGTTCCTGAGTTAGAGTTACTATGGTGCGGTGTGTAGTTGCTGGTGAGGATATGCTTCAGGTTGGTGGGTTGTCTGTGGGCGAGGACTGGCCTGCCACCCGAGGCCTGTGAAAATGAGGGATCATTGTCCAGGATGGGTTGTAGATCACTGATCCTGGACAACGATCCCTCACTTTCACAGGCCTTGGGTGGCAGGCCAGTTCTCGTTATCTCTAACCTGATTCTTGCTTGCATATTTATACCTGCCTCTGGAAATTTCCAGTACATGCATCCGACGAAGTGGGTTTTCACCCACAAAAGCTCATGCTCCAATACGTGTGTTAGTTTATAAGGTGCCACAGGACTCTCTGTTGCTCTTACAAATGCTCAAATTGTTTTTTCCATTCTGCCTACAGCATCTCGAGATGTGAAGCACAAAACTAATTTTGCATGTTAAATCTGAAGGTAGAAAACTTCTGATATTATTCATTACAATCTAAATGTCTTTTGAAAAGTGGTAACTAAGAAAATGGCACATTTTTCTGAAAGATTAGCTGTAGGAGATGTGTAGCTAAAGCTACGTGAACTCATATTTTCAATCAATAGATTCCTTTATAACGGTTTATTTCAAAGAATGATAGCGCATGAGGTATAAAGGTATGCGTTTTAATCCTTAAGCATCAAATGGTATCTCTGTCTAGGGAGCTTCTAAGTCAATTCAGGCAGCATTCATATAGACAACGCTAATGCAAGACACACATACAAATGCACACTTTATGGTACAAAGCATGAAGTTAGGCTATCTCCCTTCTGGTATATTTACTAGGGGTCCCCCTTCCCCCTACCCCAGCTCCCATTAGAGCCAGTGAGAATTCTGCAGACCGCTTCAGGAGGAGCAGACTCACTGCCCATGTGCATAGAGGAAGCCCATGCATGAAAATGTATTTGTAATACTAGATAGTTTACCCTGCTTCCGGTCTGTTAAGTGGGTAAGTGTTGCATTTAGTACTAAATTATCCTGAAAATGAATCTCATGAGAAATTCACACACACTCTTTTGTTCTTGAATGAACTAGAGGGTGGAGAATTTTGATCCTTTGTCTTAAGAGTCTGTCAATGGAAAGCCGTCTAAATTACATCCTTTAACGTAAACGTTACATCCAAGAATGATCTGTGGCTTTGGGAGTGTCCAGGCAGTGGCTTTGTTCCTGACACACCCGGGTACTGGAAATGTAAATACATTTTATCTTCTTCTCTACTTTAACCCTCCACAGCTATTAGTGTAAACAGTGTAGCACTTGCAATTTTCTGATAATTATCCATGCGGGACATCTTCTCCAGAACCCTAAATTTGAAAGCATAGGTTCCACTAGGGGCTGTACAGCAACAGGAGTTCGAAGAGGGCACCCACACTTAATTGGCAAGCCTGGCAGCCACAACACAGGGCAAATGGCACTTCAGAAGTGCCCTCAATTAGGTCCTGCTTCTACCTCCGTTGAAATAATAGTAAAACTCCATTTGGCTTTGAGGGATCAGGACCATAACAAGCAGCTAAGGGCGGTTACAGTCTTCCACCTCAGTTGATCTATAGTCCCCAGTGGACATTTCATAAAGAGTTTCAGTTCCTGTGACATATAATCTTGTTCCCATATACTCCATGCTGTACATGCACATTCTCCAGGCTAGCACTGTGAAACTGGACTATATGAGGCACCTATCAACATGAAAATGCTGCTGATTGTATACCGAAAATGAGTTGCTATCATCTTTTGAAACTTCATATTATTACCATGAGCAAATTGGCTGCAGTTTTCTCTTTAACTAGTTTTGAAGTGTGTGTGTGAGGCTCAAACAGCAGAGAGTTTGCTCTCCCAAAGCAAGAGAGTATAAATATGACATCTAGAGTATAAATATGCCATCTCTGGCATATTTATACTAGTGAATTGAAAAGCATGTCACACAGATGTGACATGGCACCTAGTGTGTGTGGTGGTGTTAAACCTGTCTATGCACAGAAATGTACATGAAGGGCAGAGAGATTCTGACTGATTTCTTCAGCACCTGCTACCATCTAAATGTGCTGACATTTTGAAAGATCTTCCAGAGATTGAACAGTGGACTTAACCTTAACGGTGCATGTTTGCAATGTCAAAGCACGTTCAGTTTACAATATAAAAATATGTCCAAGTTTAAAAACTTAATAAGTGGAAAGGGACACTGGCTAAAGCACAAGAGCCAATCAAGTTGTTCAGGTCATAGGATAAAACAAATACAATACAACTACAATTTACAGCATTCCAGTTAATCAAAATGTCGCAGTTAACAGTGGTTTTCTTATGTACCTGACACAAATGTGGGGGTGTTCGTTAATAATTATTGATGCTATCTGGATAGCAGAGCCAAGAGCAAGAGGGAGGCAGCTCTCAAGAGCAAGAAGGAGGAACAGTCAACAAAGTCTTACCCTTAATACTCATCAAGAGACAATGCAAGAGCAAGTAGCCTTAATGAGTGCAGCCTGCTCTCCTAGGCAGCAGCAGTTTAGAGAGAGAACCAGGCTGTGTCCCATAGTTGCACCAAAAGTTGCAGGCGTTACTAGGAGAATGCGGCCCATCAGGGTAATCTGATTGCGGTCTGCAAGACATTTTGCTGGCATTGACTGTCCGCAGGCATGGCCCCCTGCGGCTCCTGGTGGCCGTGGTTTGCTGTTCCCAGCCAAAGGGAGCTGTGGGAAGCAGCAGGCTGCAGGGACTTCATCCATTCTGTGCTACTGCTGGCAGCAGCACTGCCTTCAGAGCTGGGCGGCTGGAGAGCAACAGCTGCTGGCTGGGAGCCCAGCTCTTAAGGCAGCACCACTGCCAGCAACAGCAGGGCAGAAGTAAGGATGGTAATACTGCGACTTCCCTACAATAACCTTGCAATTTTCTCCCTCTCCCTCTCTCTCACTCTCACTCTCACACTCACACTCACACTCACACTCACACAATTTTGGGTCCGTACCCTTACAGTTACAACACTGTGAAATTTCAGATTTAAATATCTGAAATCATGACATTTATGATTCTTAAAATCCCATGACCATGAAGTTAACCAGAATGCACTGTAAATTTGGTAGGGCCCTAGTCTCATGTCCTTCAGAGACCTTACATCAATGGATGCTCAGTTGTATTGCAATCTAGCTCCAGCCTTACCCTGGAATACCCCTGACACACACACCCCTTTCTCCCTTTGTTCCAAGGGCTGGGGAGTGGCTGTTATGCAGTGCTGTGTGACCTTAGCAGACCAAATAACCTGGCAATTTAAATGTGGCTCTCAAGCATTTTGTCCTGGGTTGTGTGACCTGCATTGTCCCAAGAGTGCAACTATATTGACAGGTTTTAGATGGAGATGTGATTGTGGATGTAGTTGGGTCCTAATCATTTGGCCCTGAAGATCATGATTGAATTGACACTGAAAGTAGATGGGCTGAGCCAGTAGAGTGAACAGTGGTCTAAATCACTGTGCTCCTGGTTGGTGGCCCAGCTCATTGAGGACGGGGTACCTGCATTCAATATATATTGGAGTCACAACAAGGCTTAGCCCTACGTATACTGAGTTGCTGTGTTCCCAGCTGGAGGTAAATCCATTTGGGGGGTCAATTCTGACTTAGGACAAGTACCACTTTCTGAATCACTTAGCATTTGTGAGCCATCCGTTTTCCAGAATTAATTAACCATCCTTCACAGAAATGATGTTTAATAGGCTATTTTTTTATTATATTGTTAGTTTTGGGAGGAAAAGCCAAGTCTTTTGCCAGTCTGTTTCTGACTGAAGAATGTCTAACTAGACAGTGAAGTATATAAATATAATAGATGAAAAGTAAGATCCCCTATATCAAATGGTCTTGAGAGTCAGTCACTATGGAGGCTTGCAGTGTGTCCCTATTGAAGGTTTCTAATGCTGAGATCGCTTCTGTGTGTGCCTTCAGGGCTTCTCAGGTTTACTTTTCCTTTCATGTGTAAAGCTTTCCCTGAGTGATTCTACGTTATCAAATTCTGTGCTCTCAATTTCTGTAAAATTTAAGCTTATTTTTTGTAAGTTTCTACAATTTATCGCAGTGACGATGACCTTCCAAGTTTGAACTGATACAGCACTGTGTTCTGAGCCTCTGTTGCTGTATTTTACTTTCTCAAGCAGCAGCAGAATTAATTTAACACAACTCTAGTCAGTTTTGCTACTGCTACTCAGAACTCTGAAGGCATCAGTAATATTGTTAAGAATCGTGTCAATTTTCCGCTGCTGCTTGAGAAATCTATGAGCAGCAAAGGCGGTGGCCATTGAAGTATTCACAGGAGAAAAGGAGCAGGAAAAAATAAAGCTGATATGTGGCTGGTAAATGTTCTCTCGGCATTATTGTTTAGATGCCCAAATTAGATCTGACAGCCGCTTTGGTAAAATGGCTTTCATCCACCCTTCAGTTGGCTTTAACAGTCCACTCTCCTCCATTGAGACATTTTGTATAGCTAGCTAGGCTCCAAGAGCCGTAGAGATAAACTTCATAAGGAGGAAATTAGGTTATTTAATAGGTTAGCAGTAACTAGTTTTTCCTGTCATACTGACTCCTCAAACACCACTCCATCTCCCTCTGTCCTTTGTGGTTTGGCATGCAGGGAAAGTATTCAGGAAGTTTATGGCATGGGTGAGGACAGGATAAAGGAGCACAATAAGCCTTTGTACCTATAAGTCATAAAGTAATACTTATTGGTATTAAGACATGAAGTATTTTTGTTTAACCTTTCTGCTTTTCCTCTGATTTGGGTATCCATGAGGATACCCAAGTTTGTATTGTAAACAACAGAATCCAGGGTTTAAGTTACCTAACCTGTAGGTCAAGTATCAGAGGGGTAGCCGTGTTAGTCTGCATCTGACGAAGTGGGTATTCACTCACGAAAGCTCATGCTCCTAAACGTCTGTTAGTCTATAAGGGGCCACAGGATTCTTTGCTGCTTTAACCTGTAGTCAGGAATACTACTTTCCTTTCACTTGGATTTTGACAGAAATATAACATCTGGCACATGAACGCACAAGTATATATGGTGAATTTGTTTTCCAGGAAAACTTGAAAAACAAAGGGCATGAATTAAGCACTAGTTGGGGACACTAATTATGTAGCAAAAAGCAGATCCAATTTCACATATTCCTTCTAATTTTTAAAATAGAAAAATGATGATAGCATTAATATTACTGCTAGAAAACACACTCATGTTTGTTTTTAGTAAATGAATAAGTTGTAGATATTTTGGATTGATGTGTTGAATGAGAACACTGTTGCATTGTAGAAGTGATAGACCAAGATTTATGCGTGCTGCATTGCTCTTCATGGATTAATTTTCAGGATTACTGTTACTGTTTGAAATAGGAAATGGCATACTTCTTCAGGCATTTAAAAGCACTGCAAATCACTGCTTCTCCAAAACCATTGTATGTTAATAAAGCTGTACAACCTATTCTTTTCCTTTCTTATGAAATAGCCTTTGCCATCTATTCTGTGACTAGACTAGCATTCTTGGGAGTCCTCACCCACGAATTATACCATTCATAATACCTTTTCAATGAGCATGCTCTTCTGAAGTCTTTTTGCAAAACAAGTCTTTATCATTAGACTTAACAAAAAAGGCAATCTAGGTACTCTGTGAAAAGTACAAGGTAAATATTAAACAAAGGTGTCTATATAATTTTACATCTGTAATTGGGTGTCTTTATCTATTCTAGCAGCAAAGAATCCTGTGGCACCTTATAGACTAACAGACGTTTTGGAGCATGAGCTTTCGTGGGTGAATACCCACTTCCTCAGATGCATGTAATGGAAATATCCAGGGGCAGGTGTATATATGTGTGCTAGCAAGCAAGCTAGAGATAACGAGGTCAGTTCAGTCAGGGAGGATGAGGCCCTGTTCTAGCAGTTGAGGTGTGAAAACCAAGAGAGGAGAAACTGGTTCTGTAATTGGCAAGCCATTCACAGTCTCTGTTCAATCCTGAGCTGATGGTGTCAAATTTGCAGATGAACTGAAGCTCAGCAGTTTCTCTTTGAAGTCTGGTCCTGAAGTTTTTTTGCTGCAGGATGGCCACCTTAAGGTCTGCTATAGTGTGGCCAGGGAGGTTGAAGTGCTCTCCTACAGGTTTTTGTATATTGCCATTCCTAATGTCTGATTTGTGTCCATTTATCCTTTTCCGTAGAGACTGTCCAGTTTGGCCGATGTACATAGCAGAGGGGCATTGCTGGCATATGATGGCGTATATTACATTGGTGGATGTGCAGGTGAATGAACCAGTGATGTGTGGCTGATCTGGTTAGGTCCTGTGATGGTGTCGCTGGTGTAGATATGTGGGCAGAGTAGGCATCGAGGTTTGTTGCATGGATTGGTTCCTGAGCAAGAGTTATTATGGTGTGGTGTGCAGTTACTGGTGAGAATATGTTTCAGGTTGGCAGGTTGTCTGTGGGCAAGGATTGGCCTGCCACCCAAGGCCTGTGAAAGTGTGGGATCATTGTCCAGCTACCCTCTGATATTTATCTATTCTGTGATTCTTAACGGCGAGAATACCATGGTCATCCAAAGTAGGACCTGAGCCAAAGCCATAGGAAAGACTCCTATGCCTTTAGTGGATTTTGGATCAGGCCAGCAGTGAGGAGCTACATTTAGGAATAGATGGCCTTGTTCTGCCTACCTTAAAATAATTTGAAAGTAAACATAGTCAGAAAAGATGACTTATTTTAAATCTATTCTTAATCAGACATCTTATTTTTTTCAGTTATGTTTAACAGCAGTACACCTCATCCTTTTATCTTGCTCTTTAAGAGCTGGAAGCTGTCAGTACCAATATAATTTATAGAAAGTGGATATAACAATCAGTTTCTTTCTCTCTTCATATTTCCGCAATCTAGTTTAAAACATTTTAAAGCTGATGTAAGTGGTGATGGCAAAGTGGATGCCCAGTAAAGCTGCTGATATCAATAGTGTTTCTTATTTATCTCATCCAAACATTCCCATGTTTCACTTGACATCATCTAATTGTGCATCTAGACAGTCAGTGTTGTGTTCCTGTCACTCTGACCTTTGCCCTCCCTCTCTCCTAATTTTCTGTTTGATATGATTTGATCTATCTTGTCTTGAATTGTAAACTCTTTGGGGGCAGTGGCAGTCTCTTGTGATGTTTGTACAATATTTAGCATAGTATTACTGTTATGCTATACAAAGCACATGGGATCTTTATAGAGGAGAAGGCAAAAACATTGTATTTATTGAAAATACAACAGCATATTCTTTTTAGTCTCTCTCTCTCTCTCTTACACACACACACACACACACACACACACACACACACACACACACACACACACACACACACACACACACACACACTCCTGACAGTTGATGTTTATAGTTACCAGTCTGTTGTAGCTCGAGGCAATCTAATGGCCAGTTAGATTGAGTGAGGAGCTGGGCTCTTGTCGGTCGCAATCCTGCTTAAAATTCCAGCTCAAGTGTCATGTTCAGGGTCCCACAGGAAGCCTGTGGCAAGGTCTGGAGTTGATCCTGCATAACATAAGAATGGCCATACAGTGTCAGACCAAAGGTCCATCTAGCTCAGTATCCTGTCTTCTGACAGTGGCCAATGCCAAGTGTCCCAAAGGGAATGAACAGAACAGGTAATCACGTGATCCATCCCCTGTTGCCCATTCCCAGCTTCTGGCAAACAGATTAGGGACACCATCCCTGCCCATCCTGGCTAATAGCCATTGATGGACCTATTCTCCATGAACTTATCTAGTTCTTTTTTGAACCCTGTTATAGATCTCTTGAGTTTTAGTCTAGTGCCTCAGCCACAAGACCAGCTTTCCATCTCTCCTACCACTGCCCTGTGAAACAAGTTCAGCGATGCTTTAGAGAGAAATTCATACTTTGTGGAAGTTTTATTTTCAGCATGGTTCAGAATTTGTCAGTTACAATTGGTAGTACACTGAGGAGCCTTGTTTTCTGTAAATTAGGTTAAAATAATGCCCTTTTCAGCACTGTCAGAAATGTGGTGGCCTTACAGTTAACTTTGTTGTATGTGACTCTATAATTATTTGTCATTCTTAACATCTTCTAACATGGCTCACTTTTGCTTTAAATGCAGCACATAGAATTAGACAGTTATGAAAACCAGCCATAGCTGTTCAGCAAAAGTGAGCGCCCTACTAAAATGCTCATGTCTGTACCATGGAAGAGTAGCATGGACACCCTCCATTTCTCCAAATAATACTTATCTCTGCTGGCGCAGTACTTGGTGTGTACACTAGGGGCCTGCCCAAAGTCCGCTGGAGTCTTGAAAGGGTTGGGATGAGCCAACTATAGAGCTGGCACTGCTGCTGCTCTGGCTGGCTTGTGCACCTGACCCCTTTCCCTCACCTCTACTCCTCGCTCTTCCATATTGAAATCATTGGAGGAGTAGAATTAATAGCCAGTTTTCTGAGGCTTGCACTGGAAACAGGAGGTAGATGGTGGCTGGAGGCGTGTGAGAATTCTGTCCTCTGGAAACAAGCCACTTTTCCATCTCTAGAATTTGAGTCCTATTTTCCCTCTTCTCCAGCTATATGTAGTATTGCAGTGATAAGAGGAATTTACATACAATTATAAAGCTGCCTTTAGCTTTATAAATCTATAAATTTGTAGAGCTCAAGTGGAGTCCTAATAGCCAGTGCTATTTACACTTGTCTCTCCACTGGCTCTGACAAAATAAGAAGTATAGAGCATGCCTGTGAGACAGGGCCAGTTTATGCTGGATGTCACACAATGGTTGCCATTAAAGAGTGAACATGTAACAGTTTTTCTTTAATACTATACTGCTGTAACTCTCCAGTGGTAAATTTGCCACCATGACACACACCCCCCCAGATATGTGTGGCATTGTAGCACGTTTTGCCTCAGTTTCCCCCACTTTCTTTTGCCTGACTCTGGCCATAGAAGTGTCCTGGCCCTCCAGCCGCACCACTCTGCAAAGTCCTGCTCCTTCTAGAGCCATGGTGCCCTTTACCAGAATTCAAAAGAAACATAAACAAAACCAAATGTGCAGCCTCGCTGGACTCAGTTGGCAGCCATCACAGCACAGGTGTGCCTCTGCTTGTTTATGCTGTCCTCTTGTCTACCACAGGCCTGAATTAGCCCCACTGCCCAGCACACTGCTCCCCTCACTCAGGTGTAGGCAGCCTACAGTTCCACAGGGCTGCTGCCTCCTGTCAGGGTTCCAGCTCATCTAGCCAGCCTTGCTTTTTGGCCACCTTTTTTGGCTTAATAGAGGGAACAAACTCTCTGATTCCAAGTCCCAGGCCATCTCCTTGCAGTGGCCATCAGGCCTTGCCGTTCCCCAGCTGAGCTGCAGTTCTGATTCTGCTTGGCCTGCCTTCCAGGTGTGAGCAGCAGGTTAATTGGCCTCCTAGGCCCATATTAACCCTTTCCCAGCATGTGTGCATGAGCACATATTCCTTATTTTAAAAAGTTTGCAGTGTCTCACAAGACAGTTTGGTAACTGCTGGCAAACACCAACTCTTAGCAACACTAGTCTCATTGCTGGCTTATTCAGAGTACTATCATGGGATGCCTCTTTTTATTTTTTTTATTTTTTTTAAGTTACTGACCTTTTTAACTCTGCCTTTAGGTTAAGAGAGAGAGCTTCCCATACTCTGTAATTATCAGCCAAACACCAGGGAATTCGCATTGTCCAGCTGACAGATTCTGTGATTTTGTATGATTGCTCCCACTGAAGAAGTAACCACTCAACCACCCACCAAATCCTTTCAGGGAAACTTGTATTTTGTAGTGCTATGCAGGCAGTATTCAAATAAGGAAACAAGAACTTGGGGAGAGATTCTGCTACCTGATACAATTAAGGCTAAGACACTGTAGGTCACACCTTGACATTTTCAGAGCTTTAATTCCAGGCTGCAAATGACACAGATGTAGAGGTAATCAATTTAAGATGGCAGAAACTGTGTAGATAAAAACAGAATCACTTACTGCATACTTTTAAATTCAGGGAAAAAAAGCCTGTTAATGGAAAATATAATCACCTACAAAAAACTTCAGCAAGAAATTGGCTAATGAAAAGGATTAAAAGATATAACTGTTACTAATGTGCAAACATTTCATTTTAGCATCTAGTGAGAATTAACAGGATACATTCTTTCTTTTTAAGGTCAGTCTTACGTCTCAGGCGGGTGAATGTGAACTGTATCTTAGCTCTGATGTGCAAAGGAGAGTGAGAGTTCATGAGATCAGACACAGTACCAAGAAGTTTCCCAGAATTCTTTAAGGAGCAAAAAGTTGTACTAGTGAAAGAGTAATTTATAAGCATTGAGGTAAATTCTACTGTTTTCATCCTTTTAGCTTCACTCACTTTAGTGTATTTGCATGAACATAACAGATCAGAGTGATTGATTGATAAGCTTCAATAATAATAAAACTCATAGTGAAGGGACATATTAGTAGTTTGTATATGGAACAGGATATGGAAGGGACATTGGAAACAAACCCTTTCTTAGGAAATGCAGCTCTGTTGTTTGAGTCTATAGATGAGGAGCAAGAAGAGGGAACTGTATAAAGTTAGTAGAGCAACAATGAATATCTTTATTGCAGACTGGAGCTGTACAAGCCCAGAGACAAACTGAAGGCTTAAAGATTCCAGTCACCTTTTTTTTTTTTAATTGTGCCAAGTGAGAAGTAATTTTTCATGATCTTGTTCTCTGAAGTCCTCAGTTTGTTGAGTTCAACATGAGCTCAAAAACTGACAGTAATGGCATAAAGTTTAAAGCAGTTAATTGATTTTTAAGCTTGAACAGCCAAAGGCAAAGTTCTCAACAACATACAACTGTTAAGCCACAGGGTTCTGATCCTGAATGCTGTCATAGATCATTTCCACTTATAGTGCAAAATGTATAGGACTAATGCAGAGCTTGATAAACGTTTTGCTTAAAATCCCTACAGCACAAATACATTAAAATCTTTCATCTTCTTTAGAGAAGCGCTGTATGAGGAAAAATGTCCTAATGGGAATTCTGTAGTCGTCTGTATCCAGACAGGAACATGGTCAGTGAGACAACAATATATGAGAAAATGTGAGAGCAGGTACAGCAGTGAACCAGGTTTATTAAATAAACGTCAGAAAAGGTGACATAATTAGTGAATGATCTGGCTGAGGCGGGGAGGCAGCAGAGTTAGTTATGCAATTTAGGAGTGGACATGTGCTTTAGCAAAATGTTTCACAGGAGACCGGAGTAACTATTGAAGGACAGCCCTGTTTGTGACTCTTGAGTCATAGAGGTTAAAGCCAGAAGGGATGACTAGATCATCTAGTCTGACCTCCTGTATTTCACAGGCCACCAACACCCACTAAACCCCACAACTGAAATGAGACCAATGTATTACAGCCCACAGGAGACTAGACTGTTATGTGCCAGAGGCTAATAATGACCTTTATATTCTGAATTTTAATTCCAGGAATTGTTAATGATTTTTTAGGGCTACTTTAATCTTTGGGTGTTTAGCATTGCTGAGAGTGCACGTTGTGCAGGATCTTGGGCTGCCTCCTTTTCAGGAACACATGGTGAGGGGAGGGTTCTCCATCCTGTTGCCTTTCTTCGCACCTTCCAAGAGGAGCCAGAACATGGCCCCAATATGGGCAGTACTGTATATAAGGGCCATGGTGACAGTGTTTGTATGCAGTTAGGATTGTTTTATAGTTGGTTATAAAGAGTAGGTAGTAGGATGCTCTCCTTTCAGAGGGAGAGCACATGCAGAAGGATGGAGGGGTCAGGTTTTCTCATTTATTTCTTCTATGATTGTGTCATTATTGTAAACTTGGATTTTCTTATCACACACCCAATCTGTAATGGAGACTGTAGTTTTGTTTTGTCACTGTTTCTTTCCCCTCTTAGGAAAGCTTGCAAGCCCTCTCTTGGATAAGGACAGAGTCCATAAAGCAGGGAAAGCAGAAGGAAACCAGTGCAATGACCCTGCTGAAGAAATCTCAAGATAAGCAATTTAAATGGTCAGAAAAATGACTGTTACAGAAAGGAAGAAAATCTCTCACCAACTTGTGCTGCAATTAATGGTGTTTAAAATTCATGCCCTGTTCCCTGTCAGGCACTTACGAAGTACAGGTACATAGTTACACAGCAAAATGTTATTCGCTTAACCGACTTCCCTTACTTTTAATATAAACAATCCAAGTACAGTCTCTGTACGGGAACACAGGCAGTGCTATAAGTAAATTATGGAACTGGAAGAGTCATTCATCTTTAAATATGAGATTTGTTCATTTTGTAGTCTGCTGGGGATTATGTAGTGTTTTTGTGTACTATACCTCAAAGTGCTTTACAAAGCAATGAATTATATTAGAGTTGTGCTATGAATGGAAAACTAATACCACAGCCATGAATGTTAATGTATAAAAGAGTTATTTGTTAAATCTGAACTCTGTCACCTGCACCTATGCAGATGATGGATAGAGATTAGTACTGTGCAAAACAGTTGTTTATTTTATGGTATATCCAGCAAACATGAGTCAAACAGTAATATTTGCCAGCAGAAATCTGTGCCAGAGGTTAAGATGTGTTTCCTTGGAGCTGGAGAGGGCTGCCACATAAGGTAAATGCGCACACGCACACCTGAGAAGAGCCCACACAGGAGAAATACTCACAAATAGTGGTTTATTTTTTATTCCAGTAATACCTTGAAGCCCCAACGAAGACCCCATTCTGCTGGGCACTGTAGAGGCACACAGTAAGAGACAGGCCTTCCCTGAAGTGCTTGCAGTATAGACTAGAAGTGCAGGGGGATGGAGGAAGTAAGGCACAGAGAGATGTAAGTGACTTGGCCAAGGTCAGCTAGGAATTGAACATAGATCTCCCAAGTCCCAGTTGACTGCCGTAACCATTATATCATTCTGCCGATCTTTCATGGGAATTCTCTGTCTCTTACTATATATGAGGCTTGTAAGAATTGGGAGCCTGAATGGAATAGAAAAGAGGAATGAAGAATCAGAGAGAAAACAGCTGTCCTGGCTTGGAAGAATTGAATTTTGGCTTGGAGTTTTACCTTCCTGTATCACCTGTAAACTCACATATAAAAGAACGGTTTGAATGTGGCAGCAGACAAGACAGGGGTTAAAAAATTCTTTGGATGAGAGAGATTTAAATGTATTCTGCCCTTCTCCAGTCTATTGACATAAAATCCTAGCATTTCTTAATGGGCCCCTCTGGCAAGGTGAACATTTCCCTCATTTACTGCTAGCATTGGTCATGAGTAGAAGGAAACGAATCTGAACATTTGCTTTTAAATAAGAGGAGCAGCTAAACACTGAAGTTTTCCTCCTCTTATTTCTATTCAAAACAGTAAGGTGCACAACCCAGATCAAGTTTTAATGAGCTTGAGTACAAGCATTTCTTCATTAAGCATCCAAGAGCAAGACACTAAAGCTTTTATTCATATGTATAAAATAACACTGGTGCTATACAGTAAGTGCAGTATGCCAAACAGAACAACAGGCACCAGTCTAACATACAACAGCTATGAGAAGGACAGCTACAGAATAACATGAGAGCATTGCAGGAAGGATGTTTCATGGAATACCAGGGTTGGAAGGGACCTCAGGAGGTCATCTAGTCCAACCCCCTGCTCAAAGAAGGACCAATCCTGAGACAGATTTTTGCCCCAGATCCCTAAATGGCCCCCTCCACGATTGAACTCACAATCCTGGGTTTAGCAGGCCAATGCTCAAACCACTGAGCTATCCCTCCCCCATCACCTCCCTATAGTCAGTTCTGCAAATCCTTGTTAAGAATTTTGGGATAGGGGCCCAATCTCATGGACTGAAGGTCTTGAACGCTGGTCTGTGGAGCTCTGAGGAGCTAGTAAGTTCCCACCTGCCATTCAGAGACCGACCCACAGTTGCCAGAATAGTAACTGAACCCTGACAGCAGACTCCTGTACTGGACTCCAATTGGCAGAATGCTGGGCATCCTGATTGCTTCTCAGCTTCTATATAAACCCAGTACAGGATCTGGAAATTGTCCATGCAATTGGTTCTCCCCATTTTGGTCTGTTCCCCCTACAATACTTGTTCCTGCTGTTGGCATCCTGGTAACCTGGCCCTGCCCACCTCCCAGAACCCAATAGGGCACCTGACTCTAGGTGTGCCTTCTGGCCTCTGATCTCCTAGTGTCTGACCCGGCCTGACTTCTGCTCTGACCACTAGGTAACAGCTCCCATGCCCTGGCTCTGAGGCTCATGTGCTGTTGCCTCTAGGAAACATGCAGCCTGAAGATTCTGGAGTTACCAACCTGAAACCCAGTTAGTTTGTGTTCTCATATTTTCTGCTAGCCAGAGAATCACTTCTCCTTCAAACATCAGGCAAATGTTTGCTTTTTCTCTGGTTAGACTGACCTTTATTCACAGATGCTTGAAGAACAAAGTGACCAGTATTCATTTAAGTCCTTATTTTAAATAACAAATAAGGAGTATGGTTTGCATGGGTTTTTTTTGCCTTTCTCTGAATAGTTGGATACTGGGCACTTCTACAGGTGGGGCAGCAGATTGAATGGTCCAAAGATCCAAACTGTTAAAATCATTCCTATGCTCAGATGATCTTTATAAATGTTATGGAAAGTAGAATCGTTGGCAGTAAAGATTCACTTTTCTTTGTGGTTCTTCTGCCGTATGTGTGTCAGAGTCTCTGTTCTTTGTGAATTGATTTTTTCATGATATAGTACTTCATTTAAATTACCAAAAACCTCAGTAACCTGTAAACATGAGGGTCTGATTTTTGTGTGGGGCATACTTTTATGAAGAAAGAAAGGGTGCTTGTGTGGTTAAGGTCAGATTCTGGTTGTGTTTCTTGTTGTTCATCTGCTGGGCTTCCTGTGTGACCTTGGACAAGTCACTAAAACTCTTCAGTTTCTTCCCCTGCAAACTAGGTAATAATTCAGTTCTTCCCTACTTCCCAGGGTGTTATATTAGTGTGTGTGTAATGTGCTAAAAGCCTAAGGTGGAAGGCAAAGCTGCATTATTCATAACATCTCTTGAATAAATGTCACTTGAGAGACTCTTTTTCCCCCGCTGTAGTACTTGATAGTATGTGCCCTAGCAGCTGGTGTAAGAACCGTCAGTGATTCAAGGGAGTATAGCCTCTGTGTGCTAGTCACAATTAGGATTCAAGAAAGAGGGGGTTGGTCTTCAATAAAATGGTACCTGGCTCCACTGTAGGTGCAGAGAGGAAAGGTCATAAAGAGCCTCTTTCAGTCGCAGCTCTTCAATTCACCAGGGCAAAATGCTACAATGCAGCTAGCCATGCCAAAGGGGGCAGGGGTCGGCCTGGGCTGCCCGCCTCCATGGCAGAGTTGTGCAGGGGAGCACATGCTGCCTCTTCAGGGTTGAAGCACCAGACATTCTCCTCTTGCTTGCTAGGAAAGTCTGGCAGGCAGTGTGCACATTAAGGGACAACTGAGCCTGCACTCATCAATATAAATAGAGACAAAAGCCATTTGCTCTTGCATTTGATTGGAGTGTGGAGAAAGCCACTCCCTCCTGTGACAAAGTTCCTCCTCTACCTTGGTGGGTCCTGCGCTTATTGGTGGATTTGCTCACCTCAGTGATCTTCCCCACTGGCGGAACCCACAGTCTGGGTCAACTCCTCCTGTGTCTGATCAGGAGTTGCGAGGTTTGGGGGGAACCTGGGCCCGCCCTCTACTCCGGGTTCCAGCCCAGGGCCCTGTGGATTGCAGCTGTCTATAGTGCCTTCTGTAACAGCTGCATGACAGCTACAACTCCCTGGGCTACTTCCCCATGGCCTCCTCCAAACACCTTCTTCACAGGACCTTCCTCCTGCTGTCTGATAATGCTTGATTGTCTGATAATTCCTGAGTCCTCCAGTAGCACACCCTCTCAGTCTCAGCTCCTTGTACTTCTTGCTTCCAGCTCCTCACACGCGCTCCTTTTCTTCTGGCTCCTCTCCGTTTTACTGGAGTGAGCTCCTTTTCAAACCCAGGTGCCCTGATTAGCCTGCCTTGATTGGCTGCAGGTGTAATCAAAGTAGCTATCTCCACTGCCTTCTAGAAAGATTTTAATTTGCCCCAGGTGCCTTGATTAACCTGGAGCAACTGCCATTTGGTTACCACGGTACTAGGGATTTGTTTAGCCTGGGTCTAACATACCTGTTCCTCAGTACTTTACTGTAACCATCTGGCCTTGCCCCATCACATATCCCCCCCCCTGCTCAACACCATAGGGTTGGGCAACTTGGGACGCCAGGCAGTGTGCTCGTGAAAGACCATCAGCTTTGCCGTGGTGGCATCCAGCCCTGTGCCGTATGCAGAACTGGAATGGTTGGAGGGATAAGAACCACCTGGTGACCATTGCATTCTTTTCCTTATTTCTCTGCATCCACTGGAGGGGTGCATGGTCCGTCACAAGAGTAAATTGCCGGCCTAAGAGGTAATAATGCAGTGTCTCCATGGCCCATTTGACAGCAAGGCATTCTCTCTCGACTACTGCATGCTTATGTTCTCCTGTGGCAGCTTTCTGCTTAGATAGAGGATCGGGTGTTCTTCTTCTCCAATCATTTGTGACAGAACTGCCCCCAACCCAACCTCAGAAGCATCTGTCTGTAAAATAAATTCCTTGGTAAAGTCCAGGGCTATGAGTATGGGGTCATTACAGAGAGCCGTCCAAAGGTCTAAAAATGCCGCCTCTGCTGCGTCAGTCCACTTCACCATGTCTGGACCACGGGCCTTCACCAGGTCCGTTAGAGGACTTACCCTACTGGCGAAGTGGGAATAAAACGTTGGTAGTAGCCTACCATGCCTAGGAACGCATGGACCTGCTTCTTTCGGGTCGGCTGGGGCCAGTTTTGAATCACCTCTAGCTTGTTAGTTTGGGGCTTCACTATACCCCTTCCTACAATATATCCCAAGTACCTAGTCTCTGCTAGTCCTATGGCACATTTAGCAGGATTAGCGATGAGGCCAGCCCGCCTTAAGGTGCGTAGTACTGCCTCAACTTTCTCCAAGTGGGTTCCCCAGTCTTGCGTATGGATGATGACATCATCTAGGTATGCAGCTACATAGCTAGTATGGGGGCGCAGCAGCTTATCCATGAGGCGCTGGAATGTGGCTGGGGCCCCATGTAACCCAAAAGGGAGGACAGTGTACTGGAATAGCCCGTCTGGGGTGGAGAACGCTGTCTTTTCTTTAGCTTCTTTGGTCAGGGGAATCTGCCAATACCCTTTTGTCAGATCCAGTGTAGTCAAGAATCGGGCACTACCCAGTCGGTCAACCAGTTCGTCGATGCGTGGTATGGAGTATGCGTCAAATTGGGATACTTCATTCAGTCGGCTAAAGTCATTACAGAATCTCGTGGTACCATCAAGTTTGGGCACTAGAACGATTGGACTGCATCACTGACTGCAGGATTCTTCAATAACACCTAATTCTAACATTTTCTTTACTTCGGCCTTGATTTCTTCTCTTTTGGCTGCTGGGATTCAGTACGGTCTCAGTGTTACCTTGACTTTGGGGATCGTGCGGATATGCTGATAGGTCTCAGTCGTCCGCCGTGGTTTTGTAGAGAAAACATCTCGATTGCGATTAATCATGTCAGCTGCCTCGAGTTTTTGGATTGGCGTCAAGTCGTGTGATATCTTCACTTGCTCATGTGAGTTATCCTCCAGGGGAAGGGTCTCCTGGGTGACTAAGCATGCCTCTCGGTCATGCCAAGGTTTTAGAAGACTGATGTGGTAAATTTGCTCCGGTTTCCTGCGGCCTGGCTGCCGCACCTTATAGTTTACCTTTCCCACGGCTTCAATCACTTCATAGGGTCCCTGCCACTGGGCCAACAGCTTGCTTTCTGCTGTGGGCACCAGGACCATTACTTGATCCCCTGGTTGGAACCGTCGAAACTTTGCTTGGTGGTTATAATGGGTCCGTTGGGTCTCCTGTGCTTTCTCCAAGTGTTCCCGTACAATGGGTGTAACTCAGGCTATCCGATCCCTCATCTGTAGTACATGCTCGATTATGTTCCTTCCGGGATTTGGCTCCACTTCCCAGGCTTCTCTGGCTATATCCAATATGCCTCGGGGGTGGCGCCCATATAGTAGTTCGAATGGAGAGAAACCTGTGGAGGCTTGTGGAACTTCCTGGATGGCAAACATGAGGTAAGACAATAGGGTATCCCAGTCTTTCCCATCCCGGCTCACCACTTTCCTGATCATGGCCTTGAGGGTCCTATTGAAACTTTCTACAAGATCGTCTGTTTGTGGGTGGTATACAGAGGTCCGTAGGGCTTGTACATGGAACAATGAAGAGATATCTTTCATCAACTTGGATACGAAAGGTGTCCCTTGATCAGTCAGTATCTCCTTGGGTAGCCCAACCCAGGAAAAGATCTGTCCTAGCTCCTTTGCTATTGTCTTGGAAGCTGTGTTGCGTAGGGGGACGGCTTCTGGGTATCGGGTTGCATAGTCTAGTACAACCAGAACGTGTTGGTGGCCCCGAGCTGTCTTCTCTAGGGGCCCAATCAGATCCATGGCTATGTGTTCAAATGGTATCTCTATTATTGGAAGAGGTATCAAAGGGGCCCATAAGGCGGCTATGTAGCTGACACTCTGGACAAGAGGTGCAGTATCGCCTGACATCTTCATGTACTCCTGGCCAGAAGAACCTCCGCAGGATCCTGGCCTGGGTTTTCTCTACCCCTAAGTGTCCTCCAAACAGGTGACTGTGGGTGAGACTCAATATGGCTTTTTGATGTTTTTGTGGCACCAGAAGTTGATGTATCTCCTGCTCCTGCATTTGTACCACACAGTACAGGAGATCTTTCTTCACTATACAGTAGGGTCCTGGACCCCGGACCTTCCCCTCCACTGGTATCCCATCTATCTCAGCCACCTCTTTCCTGAAGTTATCATATCTAGGGTCCTCTGCCTGGTCCCGTCCGAAAGTCTCTCTCTCAGGACTAACCTGCCTGAGCTCCTAGAGGCCAGCTTCTGCTTCTTTCAACGACTCGTTGCCATCACAGCTGGGGCCAGCCTCTGGCTCACCCTCCGTGTTGGTAGTTTCTCTGATGGCTGCTCGTGTCCATCTGCCTACTAGTGCGGTCTTCTGGCCCTGGGTCAGGATCCAGGTTCCCAAAGCCTTCTCAGCCTTCCTTTCTCTTTTTGTCTTCCAGGCCTTTTGGGGGGCTGAGAATAGATCCTGAGAAAACTCAGAAAACATTGGGGGTTGACATTCCCCCAGTGATGAGTCGCTGCCAACAGGGTCTCCACCTCCCTCCAGCCTCTCCAAGGGGAGTAAATTATCAAACCCTGGATAGTCCCTCCCAATAACTACAGGATATGGGAGTTTAGGAACTACGCCCACTGTCATCTTAATGGGGTTCCCCTGAACCTCTGTCTACACTGGGATGGTGGGGAAATGGTTCATGGCCCCATGTGCACACGTCACTGCTATGCGTTTGGCTTGCAGCAGCTGGCTACTTTTTACCAGCTTACCCGATATAAGGGTGATAGCACTCCCCGAGTCCACAAGTGCTGTAGTCTCTGCTCCATTTATCTTCACCGGCCTGGTGTAGTTATGCGGGGCTAATGTGACACCCACAAGGTGGATAAGGGAGCATAGGACCTCCCAATCCCCCAAGTTGCGTTGCATAGGCTCGTTGGTACTGGGACACCGTGCTGCTATGCACTCCCCACATGCATAACATCTATAATTGTTTCTAACCATTCTCCTATCATGTGGGCTATGGGGTTTAGTCCCAGGGTTCTCCCCACTCAGGCCAATCCCTTCCTTCTGGAGTCTCTGCTGGTTTTCAGCCCCATCTTCTTCCACCTAGGACTCCCCAGGGGTTTGGCTGTCCCACCTTCCAGGGCTGGGGTTGGGTGTTTGCTACAAAAGGGGCTTTCCTTGGGTAGTCAGGTCAATTCCCTGGCTGTCATGTGTCTTTCTACCAGCGTGATCATCTCATCATAGGTGGATGGATCGTTCTGGCCTACCCATTTGCGGAGATCTGGTGGCAGTGCCCTCATGTACCGGTCGATGACCAGAACCTCTAGTATCTCTTCCAGACTCCGGGACTCTGTTTGCAACCACTTTTGTGCGAGATGGATGAGGTCATATAATTGGGACCGTGGGGCTTTGTCTTCCTGGTACCTTCACTCATGATACCACTGGGCCTGCACTGTGGTTGTTACCCCAGATCTGGCCAGGATCTCTGCCTTCAGCTGGGAGTAGTCTGCTGCAGCCTCTTCAGGCAGATCATGGTAGGCCTTCTAGGCCTCCCCACACAGGAATGGGGCAAGGATGCCAGACCACTGATCTTGAGGCCAGGCCTCCCGTAGGGCTGTCCTCTCAAAGGCCGGAAAGTATGCCTCTACATCATCCTCCCGCATCATTTTCTGCAGCCAGTGGCTAACCCGTATGAGCCGCGTCCCATCATGGCCATGGTTCAGCTCAGTAAGGGTCTTTACCTGGTTTACCAGTTCCCACAACGTAGCTCGGTCTTGAGCAGCTTGGTCTATCAGCAGGCGATTAGTCTCTTGTTGCAGCTGCACTCTTCTTGCTGGGCGGCTGCCTGGACACACGGGTAGCCTCCTGCTGGGCCGCCGTGGCTTGTATCAGTGCCCGCACTACGTCATCCATTGTGGTGACAAAAAATATTAACCCTCTCTCTTTTTTTTAAATCACCCTCTTTCTTCCGCCACACTGTGCACACCAAAAATCCCACTCCTGACGCCAGTTGTGACAAAGTTCCTCCTCTACCTTGGTGGGTCCTGCACTTATTGGCGGATTTGCTCACCTCAGTGATCTTCCCCTCTGGTGGAACCCACAGTCTGGGTCAACTCCTCCTGTGTCTGATCAGGAGTTGCGAGGTTTGGGGGGAACCCGGGCCCGCCCTCTACTCTGGGTTCCAGCCCAGGGCCCTGTGGATTGCAGCTGTCTATAGTGCCTTCTGTAACAGCTGCATGACAGCTACAACTCCCTGGGCTACTTCCCCATGGCCTCCTCCAAACACCTTCTTTATCCTCACCACAGGACCTTCCTCCTGCTGTCTGACTGTCTGATAATTCCTGAGTCCTCCAGTAGCACACCCTTTCAGTCTCAGCTCCTTGTGCTTCTTGCTCCCAGCTCCTCACACATGCTCCTTCTCCTCTGGATCCTCTCCACCTGACTGGAGTGAGCTCCTTTTCAAACCCAGGTGCCCTGATTAGCCTGCCTTGATTGGCTGCAGGTGTTCTAATCAAAGTAGCTATCTCCACTGCCTTCTAGAAAGATCTTAATTGGCCCCAGGTGCCTTGATTAACCTGGAGCATCTGCCATTTGGTTACCACGGTACTAGGGATTTGTTTAGCCTGGGGCTAACATACCTGTTCCTCAGTACTTTACTGTAGCCATCTAGCCTTGCCCCATCACACTCCCTAACCAACTGAAATTCTTACTGGGCTCTTGTACCACTCAAGTGGCTTAGCACGTTGCAGGATCTGAGCCATTCTAATTTAACTCTTTTCCCTAACGATATAGCTACACTGCAATTAAAACCTTGTGGCTGGCCCATGCTAGCTGACTTCAGGCATGCAGGGCTGTGGAATTGCAGTGTAGACGTTTGGGTTGGGCTGGAGCCCAGGCTTTTGGACCCCATGAGGTGGGTGGGTCCTAGAGCTCAGGCTTCAGCCCAAACCCGAACATCTGCACTGCACTTCAACAGACCCATAGGCTGAGCCTATGAGTCAAGTCAGCTGACAAATGCCTGTCATGGGAGTTTAATTGCAGTGTAGACATACTCTAAGCCTAACTGATGAGCCTGATTACCTGAGGGCTCTACCAATGCACAGGTGCCGGTCTAACCAGGTGATCACAAGGCCTGAGATGGAGTCTCCTAATGAGAGCAGCTCCTGTCTGCTTAACATCGCTACCACGCTGGGTGTCTGCCCTGCTGCTTGGTGGTTCTAATGCTGTTCCTGTTCCAGCCCCAGCCTGTGTCAGCTCCTGCTCTGTTCCAGCCCCAGGCTTTTCCCATTCCTGCTTCTGATCCAGGTTTGCTCCAACCCCATTCTTGATTTTTGCTCTGGTCCCTGACCTGACCACTAAGCATGATTGCCACTGATCCAACCACTACGCCTGAGTATCCACATCTCATTTTCTTACATTAGATGCCAGAGTAATAAAAGTGTCTGTTTCCCCTCTATGCTAAAGCCTTCCCTGTTACTGCTGTTATTGGAACTGCTCTGATGAGCCATTGTGGCTACTAAGTTTGATAGTCAAAACAAGACCCTGGAGACTACTGACCTGTGGGATGAGGAATAGTCACATCCAATTCCACCTAGCTTTTTGTTGAGACAAATAGATCAATAATGAAGTTACTTTTAATGCAAACTAATTACTCATCAGTGATAAATGCTATTATTGCAATTAGAATAGTAATTTAAATGAAATAAATTAAGAGGTAAAATTGTACGTACTGCTGCCATTTAAGTATTGTCACATTTCTGAGCAACTGCACCTGTTTTCCCTCTTTATGGTCCACAATCTAGGGCACCCACATTCAGGCTTTTGGCTAGCCATCACATCTCTTGGGTGGAGACATGCCTCTCTTGATCTCCCTCCTGACTGGGGTATTTCCTGGATGAACCATTCTCTGCCTACACTGTGAATTTCCCAGCAAATCAGACTGCCTAAGCAGGCCTGTTCTGCTTTTCTCCTCACAGGCTCTCAACAGCATGATTGCCCTAAGTTAAGTTACCACACATTTCTGAGCAAGCACACTTATTCTTAAGGTAAAAGCATTACAGAGAAAACACTGAAAATGGTAAAAGCTTACTAGATATCACCCCAACTCTAGAAAAGGGGTTCTCTGTGGTCAGAGGTTCATTAACAGCTGTTAGCTCAGAACAACCACACTCATGAATCTGATTTTTTTTCTCCTTTATACAATTTGGGTCTTTGATCTTTAGAGACATGATTACTTAATCACTCAGACAGTTGGTTTCTCCTCAAAACATAGTTTCAAAATGTTGTGTCTGGAAGTGGGGGATTTTCATCCCCCCCTCAGTATTTTATAGGATTCTCACTTAACTTTAAAAGTTCACGTTGTTTCAGATAATCTTTTGAAGCTTATAACACTTTGCAGGGTTTAACTTAGTCAGGTCTCCACCTTGGAGATGTTACAATCCCACAATAATATAGAAAAACATTCATTTTAATGTAATTGAATCCTAAGATATTTAAACTTAATTCAGTAAGGTTTGTCCAGGACATTACAGGAAATTGCCATATCTGTCACAAGTATCATAAACACAACTGTGACTAAAACGCTGTGCGTATTACTATATTGCAGCCCAGCTAGTATTACTGAACAGCATTTGATGTGCTCAATAAGGCATAATGAAACAAAGTATATTACTGCAACTTGTCAGACAGCTGTGTAAAATACTAATGTGATGGAACATTTTTTTTCCTTTTTATCATCCAACAAAAGGGATTTAGAGCATCTTCACATTTATGCAAATAAAACTTTGCTCACCTTCAGACAGGCTAGCAATAGGGCTCAAGTTTTTATTTCTTTAGGATGTCAAAGATTAGCAGAAAAACTATTTTCATAGAAGGGCAGCAATCTGTTCTCAAAGTACATAAGCAATCTTTTATACTTGACTAACATTTAAAGCTGTCTCATGGAATTTGGTTCTTCTCTTGCTCTGAGCCATTTGAACTTTCCTGTTGTCAGTACAATCTATAAAAAATGACATGGACATTCTGTTCCATACACAAGTGAAATTTGAGGTCTTCTGAGACAATGGTCACAAGTGAAACCTGAACATCTTTGAATTATTTTTCTACTTTAAACACAGAGGAATTAACAGCCCTAGATATTGAACTCATCCAGCAGGGCAGCTGCAATGGTATAAGTATTCTTCTACTGCTTCAGTCTTACCATAAAGTAGCTGGTGCCAAGTGAAAGACATAGGGTGTTTTTCATGCTTCAGGTTTATTTAGCCTGGAGTGTATTTTCAACCACAAACTGTTGAATAAATCAGCTGTAGTTGCTTTTTTGCAGTGTGCTCTACAAAGAAATAAATTCAGTGCCTTATACATACCAAATACCATAGCCACTGTTTTCAGTGATTTGAGACTGTTAGAATAGTCTGATAAGGAGAAACATAATAAACAAGTGATTACTTCAGTGTTGAAATATGGTAAAATTAATGTTTCTACCTATTAGAATACTGTTAGTAAGTTACTTTAAAATCAGAATGTTTCCAGTAAATACATAATCATATGTAAAGAATTATAATTATTTTTCTTTGTCGCATTTATATTTTATGCAGTTTTGGCTGTGAGATGGAAATTCTATGCACTTCTGGTACTTTTATTACATTTATTCTCCTAGATAATCTAATGGAGATTAAAAGTTCCAGGAAAAGGTGCGTTATGAATATCCAAGTTATTACATTGAGGGTACAGGTCAAATCCTAGACTTTATTGCATAACTGATAAATTACTTTTAAAATTGCATATAACCCACAACCTTCAATTCTTAATAGTCTAGGAGAAGTTGACATCCCCAACAGTGGATACATTCAGAATCATCAGATTCTGGTAATAACTTTACCTTCCTGATTCCAGGATTTATATTACAGTATACTAAAATGAGGGTGGATCGATGGATGTCCATTTTTTTAAGGATTACTTTCTATGCTTGCACTGGGAACTTCTCTTCTGAGAACCTGTAAGAATAACACAAATATTACTAATATGTTGTTAATGGTTAACCTCCTGTTCAGAAACTATATTAGATCTTTTCCCATGTTGACTAAGTAGGCTACAGCTTTCATTGCAAACTAAATGAGTGTTAAAGGGAAAAAAATTTAACATTATAGTTAAATTTGTTAAACTTTTTTGTTATACTGTCTATTCCTGTTGTGTATTTTAATTACCTGTCATAATTTATAAGGCACTGATTACCTTTGTACCTAAGTAGTGACTTGAGACACACATTTATTTCTTAATACACAGACAATATTGACTAAAAACTTTGGTTGTAATTCTGGATCTATTGAAGTCAATGTCAAAATTCCTATTGACTTCAGTGAGGCCAGGATTCCACTCTCAGTGTTCCTGAGCACTCAAAAAATATTTTTTCCTACTAGGGTCATGCGGGTTGCATTTAGCCTCATGTCACTTTGAATACTCTCTGAATGTCTAGCAGGCATTGACAAGTGTTTGAAGGATGTAGCTTCTTCGGAATTCCCACCTAGACAAGTGCACTGGTATTGATAGTAGCTTATGTACTGGTCTGAGGAAATCCTGGTGCTGGAGAACTTGATTGAGTAGTAGAGGCTCACAAAATCCTTCCCGTGTTGCTCCATATAATGTTTGGACATCTTTTTTATTTTTCATCCACAGCATGCATACTGATATTAACACATAATGTTAACCGAGTGTCATGCCATCCTGTCCTTTTCAAAGCAAGGGCTTTAACATGTACAAGGTCATAAAAGCGCGGCTTTGATAGATGTAAAATGTACATTCCGCAGCACTAAGGAGTTAAGAATGCCATAACGTGATTTGAATCGTATGTATTGTCTTTGAAGAAAGAATAGCAAAGCTGTTGTTGTTGTTGTTGTTGTTTGTTAGTGTCATTCTGTTGTTTCCTGAATGACACTAAGTCTCCAATCAATTATTAAAGTGCTAAACTCCTCTTTACAAAGTCATCTGTTTAAAAGTTTAAAAAAAAAAAAAAGCAAGAGAGAGAAAAGGAATGTTCCTTTTTGTTTTGATGACATGGATAATTGTACCTTTCAGTTCATGTTTGTTTATGTTCAAGAAGTAAAAATCCATGGCTGGAGTTGTTTTGTTTTTCCGTGTTTAACATATAAAATCAGACATCTTTAGTTATGAAAAAACATAGGAAACAGGTTAGTCAGATAGAAAAGACTCTCTTTCTTTTAAGCACCTGTGGGGATATCCATCCCAAATGTTGCTCAGTGCAGACAAATGTAGAATACTAAGCCAGAGAGAGAAAAATAATAAAAAGATCTGCTAAACCGTGAGGTGTGGCAGGGTAATGAAAAAGAAAGATTTAAGAGTATAGTAGAGAAAAATCCTTAAATCTTACTCCCACTGTGGAGTTGCAATGAAGACGACGAACTGGTTGCTGATGTGTACAATGTTAGTGGAATAGTAAAATATATATTTATTTATCAAAAGTTATTATTGCCATTATGAAGCATTATACCTAACCTACTGTATAATACTTTATCTGAACATGTCCTCACTAAGGGTTTGATATGGTGAGTAGATCTGGCTTGTGCAACCTCTTGTTCAAATTTGGATACCCTGATGTATGTGGGAAGCCTCTCTGTTAGTTTTGAGTGAATGCACTGTAGAATAAGTGCTACTGGTGCTTATGTATAATTGGCACTGGATATATAATTGTACCAACTTTCTTTGTAGTGCTACTTCGTGCAACAAGAGTCTATAAATGCTGTTTAGACTCTCCTGGTATGAGACTAGAAAACTTTGTAACTGGAGCAGATTGTCAACAGCTTTAACAAAGGTCAGCAAGGATCTCAACTTGCTTGTAAATGTAGCCTGCTATCTCTTCTCTGTGGGCACCTGCTTGAGAGGACTTCCAGCTCCTTACTAACCAGACTGCTAAAGCAACAAGGGCTGGGGAGGAAGAAACAGTCTGCTTGTCAGACTGCTTGTTTATTAAGGTAGTATATCAGCTTGTGATTTCCCTGTAGATGTAGTGTTTTTAGTATCAGGAAGGCCAGCTCTGCTTTTGGATTATTATTATTTGTAAGTATATAGTCAGCATGGGGTCCAGATTAACGCTAAAACAAAAATGTAAAGTAAGCAAATAATGGAAGTGAATTAGGCCACAAGAACTTATAAAAGTTAGTCAGTGTCTCCTCACTACTGCCCAAACATATGCAAAGCATGTCAGGCCCTCCATAGATTGTCATGACCCGGATCATATATATATATATTTTAATTGAATTTGACCAATGGGTGGGACATAATAAAGCAGACAGGATTTGCAGATATCTAAACTAATGGCTAATTAAAAATGAAGAGACTGTGTTGGGCTTATTCCTACTGGGAAAGGAGAAGAGAGGAACCTTTTTTAAATGATACAAATTCATCTGAATAAATTACAATAAAAGAAACCTCCCATATTATGTTTTAAAAAAATAGGTAACTGGTACAGTAGTTCTAAAAAAAAAAAACCCAACACAAACAATGTTGAAACCAAGCCACATAGAAAATTGAGAAACATTTTGCTGGAATTACAATACCTGAAAGTGTGTTCGGAGTAAGTAATTAGATCACAGAAGAATTAAATATGCTTCTGAACAAAGGTGGGGGAGAGATAGCAATATGGGATTCAAAGTGAGGAAAACAGTAGAAAAACATTCATACAGAACCTTTACCAAACTCATTGCAGGAATTCCTGTGTATCTAGTACACTTACAGGGATCTGTATCCACTCAAGAGAGAGATATAGGCGTCATTATAGACAGCTCAGGAAAGACCTTTCCTCAATGTGCAGTTGCTGTTAAAAAAAAGCTAAGAAGCTTAGATTGCATAAGGAATGGGATATAAGAATATGAAGAACATTGTAATGCCTTTCTATAATCAGTGGTACTATCTTATCTGGAATACTTTGTACTATTGGTCATCTTATCTCAAAAAGGATAATTAGAGGAGGTTAAAAAAGAGGCAAAGAGAATGATTAGGGGCATGGGAAAATTTTCATATGAAGACAGATTTGAAAAGACTGGGATTTGTTGATATATTGTATAGTCAATTGCTTGGCCACACATTGGTTCATTGTGAAATCTATTCAAGAGACCAAATAGTTGTTATCAGTCAGGTTTATTGCTATAAGCCAATAAAAATGTAGTGTAGATTCTATGCGATGTCAGTCTCTAGGGAGCCATTCTGTGCAGCGTTATTATAGTCACTTTACAGAGAATGTATGCTTCCAAAGTTACACCACTAAAGCCATCTTTTTATATCCTATCCATTCACAAGTAAAAGCTACTGTGTACATCATCTGAAACTAGATTTCACCAATCAGCTTTTTTCCTTGATTCTCTGGTACCATGGTGTAACCTTATCTCTTTGTTCTGAACACATGCATTCCAGGTACCAAGGGGCATGAAAGTATCTCACAGATTTTGTTCTAGGGTAGAACAATTATGTCTTGTCCTCCTCCTTTGGGACATTCCAGTATTGGCCTGTGAGGATAATTCCCTTTCCATTACTATGGTAAAGCACTCATTGATTAGACTATGATTATGTCATAGAGGTCGCAAAAGTCATCGAATCCATCACTTCCAGTGACCTCCATGACACTGGAGGCCTCTGCAGTTGATGAACCACCATGTAGTGTGAAAAACTATTTGACTGAATTTGCTAATTAGGGTGTACTGAGCATGCTCACACGAACTGAGCATGCTCAGTAACATCTGCAGAAGCCAGTAGCGGGGGACCCTTGCAGCAGCCCACCATCCACTGACCACGGGGAACCTTTCTATAGCTCCCCAGCAACTGCAGGCAATGGGACCCCCCCAGCAACTGATCGGCCACTGGCAGGGACTCCTGAGCTCTCCAGCCGCCAGCAGCAGAGGTACCCTGCAGCTGCTCAGCCTCCACGAGTAGCCGCGTTCCCCTCGCAGCTCCCAGCTGCCTCTGGCGGTGGCAGAGGGATGCCAGAGCTGCTAGGCAGCTGCTGGAAGGGGCCCTGCCACAGCTCCCTCCCTGCCCCAACTCCAGCCCCGCAGGGCAATGGGGACCCTCCCTCCCCATTTTGTCAGGGATGTTTTTAGTAAAAGTCAGGGACAGGTCACGACTTCCATGATCTTTTGTTTATTGCCTGTGACCTATCCCTGACTTTTACTGAAAATATCCATGACAAAATTGTAGCCTTATTCATCATCGGTCCGGGTCTTGACAGCTTCCTATTTGCTTAAGCCAAAAACTGACTGCATGGTTATGGGATGCTTAGTAAAAGTGAGCAGGGTTATAAAAAAGCATAGGCCGATTTAGGCTATATAACGGCTATCATATCTCTGCTTAATAGTACTTATGAGTAATGTATACTATATATATATATAGAGGATAATACATATTAATATGGTATGCTAGCCAGCATATATTGATCACTGTGATGATAATTGTAGTCAAGGCAACACCTTTGCCAAATTAACATATGAAGCAGTGGTGAGGGCCTCTTTATGTGATCTAAAATGTTATAAAAAACTGTGTAAGCAGCCACACATAATTAACACACCTAAAACTACTACACCTTGTAACACAAGCAAAACTCTAAATGCATCTTCTATCTAAATGTGGAAAATCAGTGTTTCAAGATGCTTATCATGGAAAGGATAATTTAAAGCTTGTTCTGTCGTGTGCATATCATTGCTAATTTGAATAATGTGTGTGTCTTTCCGACATAGTGATGTTTTTAAATTTAAAGTGTGTGGATTAGTGTCACATTAAAAATTGGTAGATACATTTCAATTTCATCCTGGTATAGGGGCTCACTTTGGATGATAGATAGATTGATTTTGGAAAAACTAGGATAGGTATTACAGCACGTCTGACAGTGCTATGAACATGAGGAGTAAAACAGAAGTTTGGAGTAGTGACATTACAACTGAGGTCTCCATATACAAATTCCTTGTAATTAGTTACTACACAGTGCTGTCTGTCCATATTATAGTTCACCCTTACTGCTGGTTGTCACCATCTGAGAAGCTTCTACAGGCTGGAATGGCTAGCTTCTCTATCCCATTTTACTGGCCTGAACCATCATGGCGAGCTACTGGAATTGCAGTGTCAAAGATATCACATTGGCAAATGTATTAATATCCCTTAATAAAACAGCAATCCAGGTGCTGTTCTCTGCAAGTTTGTGGTGCTGTGTGATGCATCAATAGTTGAGGTAGAGCCAATCGTTCCTTGCAGATGCTATCTTCTAGGTAATCTACTGAATGGACAGTAACTAACTTGTCATATATGACTGTCAGGATCTAATACTGATTTATATGGTACTGGCACTGAGCAAGATTGTTTTGAATAACATGTGCCTCAGTCAGGATGCAATGTCATCGACCCTAGATTACAATTGGCACTAAAGGGAATCTGTCTACACAATTTAACACATTTTTACCATTTTCTGTTAAACATGGAGAATAATACTATTTAGCTGTTTATCACCACTAAGGTCAGACAATTTTCCTTTTTTAATGTCCCCCGATGAGTTATGATAGTGAACACGTAACTCCCGTACACATAATAGTACAAATAACTTCTCTCTCAATCTGTTTTTTCCTTGCTTTCATATTATTTACTGCCCCAGTACAAATCTGAGAGGTTTTCAGCTCCCTGGTACCTGAAAGTTAATTTGTTAGTTTTTTTCTTGTTTGAACAGCTTATCAACATCATGCATCTTGTAAACCATGTACCGTTCTTCAGTAGCCAGGCCCTCAATACCATGAATTATGGGTTCTGAGACTGTTGCTGCTGCTTCCGCAGCTCCCATTGGCCAGGAACAGCAAACTTCAGCTGCTGGGAGCTGTGGGAGCACTGTGCCTGCGGACATTCAATGTCCACAAAACGTCTCACAGCTCACAATCAGCTTATCCTAATGGACTACATACATTCCACCACTGCTTTAGAGTCTCCTATGTTGAAAGATTCCAGATTGTGGGACAGTCTCTTGGCTGGCTACTGGGTCACGTGCTATCAGGACCCTGCTATTGAACTTAGGCCCGCCAAGTGGTTAGGCAGCAGCCTTAGCTGGTGCGCCATGGTGAAGCTCTTAACTAGTGCCCCTGACCAACAACCTTAGTACTAAAGGCCTACACCTACAGGCTCACAGCAGCTATGCCCCAGGCCTTTGACTGGATGATCAGGCAGCACTCTTTGACTGTCTGGACTATATAAAGGCCCCAGCAGGAAGATGAAGCTGTCTAAGTAACAAACCAGTGCTGACTGGTTGTTCCCCAGACCACCTGACCCAGCCTGGCTGTCTCATCTGACCTCGCCACCCCAACCAACTGACCTGGCCTGTTGGGTTGGATTTTGTGACTGTTGACCCCTGTGAGAACTCTGACCATTGCCCTGGACTGCCTCTGGTACGGATTGATGTGCCAGTTACCCAACCACTTGTATACACTTGACTACTGCTCTGGAGTGCCCCCTAGCCCACTCTTGGTCACCAGGCATTACATGTGCACATTCCTGATAAGAAGCTACTATATTGATTGAATTATACAGTAATGATACATTTGCTTTTACACAATAACTAAATCAAGCCATAAACAATTGACAAAATGACAAAAATTTAGAGCTATAGGTACATACATAAACTCACTCTGCTTAATAATATACAATTTAAGTAAGAGTTAGATGTGGCCCCGTTAGTTGGCTTTAGAATATCTCCATAGTCAATTGATGTCACAGATCCACAGGATCAGTGCTATGGCCCCAGCTTTGAAACACTCTTTAGGAGGAACTCCTTCAGTATGATAGACCCGTCCGGCATAAACCATGCGCCTTCATCGCCTCCTTACACTGGCCCCCTGGGCCTGCAGCACTCCTACTTCACACCATGAGCTCCATTCAGTGAGTCCAACTGAGATAGACCCCTGATGGAGACATGTCTACCTTTTAGGGATTAATGCACTTCTCCCAGCATATGCAGTGACACTCACATGGCGTTGTCAAAACAGCAGGGTTTATTCATCATTTGGAACATAGCATAGAAAGTCTTTAGGTTAGTACAGAAGAATGAAGGTTAAAGTATAGTTCATTTTGGTTATCACAGAGCCCAGTCCAGCAGTAATGAATTCCATTATTCAAGCTCTGTCTCTCCCAGTCCATCTGACCTACTTCATCAGATGTCCAAGTATGCCCTGACTGCTTTCCGCAGCCCGCACTTAGGCTATGTCGACACTAGTACTTTTGTCGTTATAACTTATGCCGCTCTAGGGTGTGAAGAAACACCCCTCTGAGTGACATAAGTTACACTGACAGAGCGCTGTATACACCAGCACTTATGTCAATGGGAGACATGCTACCGCCACTTGTTGAGGGTGGTTTAAATACATTGACAGGAGAGCTCTCTCCTGTCAGCATAGAGCGACTTCCCAGGAGATCTTACAGCACCGCAGCTGCATCAGCACAGCTGTGCCGCTGTAAGTTTTCTAGTGTAGACATGGCCTTAACTTCTACCTCAACCCCCTAGTCCCTTGTTCTCCAACTGGAGAAATCCTGTTCAGCCTCCCTGCTGAGAGACGAGACCATCCATATTCCTCTGGGTCATTGCTTGCTAGGTGTCAATATCCAGGCAATTGGATCTGCCATTGTATTCTCAAGGGCTCCATTGGTATGGGGATTAAAGCCCAGACAACTAGGCAACACCCATATCTGTGTCTCTTTGCCTGCCTGAGAGAGAACAGACCCTTTTCAGCCATGAGGTAACAATGCATCACGTAGGGGAAACAGGCACAAATAGATCTCATAAAAACATTACAAAAATTCCCACTTGGTCGCAACTGCATACTCAATTGTCCATCTGTGGTAGGCTGAAATGTAGTGGAAATGTTGTTTATAAAAACTTCCTTTTCTTCACTGTGCGCTGATATCTTCTGGTGTCTCCAACCTGTGGGATGTGCCATTAAAGTTTAAGTCAGTTAACATGATAAACTCTGTTTTTGTTTTGTATTTCCTGTGTTTTCACTAACCCACATTTATATACAGATTAATTTAGTTTATTTACAGTGTAATAGGGATCAAGTTACTTATTATACAAGCTATTTTTGGTACAGCATATGATAGAAGAATGACTTGGATTATTATTCTTAACCCCCCACCTTTATTAAAATACATTTTGCTTTTTGTTTTTGTTATTCTAATTCTTTAGCACTAATTTATATTTTAGATGCTTTTGTAGTTTTTTCATACAGACATTAATTTTTACTCTTTTAACATATACATTACTAGTTTTCCATAATATAGCCTTGACTGCTAAAATAGATGATAACCGTCAATTCTGAGAGGAGTTGTGTTGCTCTCCCCTGCTAAGTGCTCTGTCTTAGTGAGGGAATTAACAACAGATTTTTTTTTACCCAAGCTTTTCAAAGTTAATCTACTTGTGATAGAAGTTAAAATTTGTTAAACATTTGGAAGCACAAATTTTAATTAATCTGTACATTCTTTTAACATATCAGAAAAGAAAATAGTATAAAAATAAAGCAAAATGAAATTTAAATGCAAGTTTACGCAAACCCTCTGAGGATAATAAATTTTCATGACATTTGTTTGTGCTTGGGAGACACAGAAACCTGTTAGGATTTGTTTGGTTGGATTTAACATTTTGCAACATAACAAGACATAATATACATTGTTTGTTTTTAAGCATTTGGGCTATAAAACATTTATAACTATATTTTAATATTTAATAAATGTGCAAACAAGTTTATAAAAAACTTAGTTATTTTATTACCATTAAGTTTCCATGTTGAAGTTTTTCCCCTTCACTTTTTTCCTTTGAACAAACAACCTTTGATTAATAAAAAAGACCTTTTTGTTTGCAACTGCATTATTTATTAAGGTGGAAATATATGTACATGTATTTATAACTGAGGCTTTTTGAACTTTGCAAAAAATGTGTATTATCATGGTTATGTTCCAACCATAACATTAGAATAGCACTTATATTAAAATATTTTTATAATTGAATGTAAAACTGGCTTTTGTTGTGACAAAGTATAAACAAAAATTAGTCACATGACACACACACACAACTTACAACTGGTTTTTATGCTTAATGCATACTAATATACATAATATGTTGTGGATAATGCATGTTATTATGATGTATGCAATAGCCACCATATGTTGGTCAATAGGATTGTTAGAGACTTAGAAAGGAGATGAGTCAGATGGAAATATCAGGTATATAACATAATGCATGGTCTAGGGAGGATAATCAGGAATCCTTGTTCTCTGTTCATGTTGGAAGAACAAGAGGACGGTTAGTGAAATTAGAAACTGGTGAAATTCAAAATCAATAAAAGGAAATACTTTACACAATGTGTGATTAAACTGTGGAACTCACTGTCACAGGAAGTCACTGAAGCCAACAATTTAAGAAGATTCAAAAAGGGATTGAACATTTATATGGATATAAAAAACCCAGAGTTTTTATTTACACAAAAATTGTGTGGAATAATATTAAATTTAATGTTCCAGATCTTAATCAAATCAGGATGAGACATAATCGGGGGGGAGGGAAGGGGCAGATTACCCCACACTGACCTGCTGCAAGTTCTTGCACCTTCCTCTGCAGCATCTGCTGCTGGCCACTGTCAAAAATGGAATAGTGGATAAAATGGACCTATGGTCTGAACCGGTATGGAAATTCCTTTGTTCTTAATAAGCCAGCATGGCCCCCTGTCTCTGTCTAACCAAAACAATCAATCTATGTACAGAATTATAGTTTGTGCAGCTTTATGTCCCTTGCTCATAAAACAATTAATTATCCTAAAACATTTTCTTAAAAGCCCTCCTATATTCCATCAGGTGTGTGTGCTTCCCATAGCTGAGTAATTGTATAATCTTATAGCTATTGTTTTTTCATCCCCTTACTTCCTTTTTAACTGTCTTGCTACTAGAGTTGGCTGGGAATTTTCTGATGAAATGCTTTTGTCAGAAAATGCCAATTCACTGAAACCAATAGTGTTAGTGGGGAAGGGTTGGCTTCAACAATTTTTCCCATCTGCAAATTTTTTTGAGGGAAAAATGTTTTTGACATTTTCCAGTTTGAAGCAAGCTTTTGTTTTGGAATTTTAGTTTCATTTACACTAAATGGTGAGTACGTGTGTGTGTTTAAGGAAAAAGTTGAAATATAAATGTTTCAGTAGACTTTATCTGCTTTTGTCAAACTATTGGTTTGCAAAAGTTTTCAAGATTTTGACATTCTTCCCAATTCAAGGACAGAGCGGGGAAAATTGTGGGAGGGGGAAAGTGTTTTCCAGCATGTTCTATTTGATATTCCCTTATGTCATGTCTGAAATTACTATCATGGGTCCTTAATATTCCATCTGGCCCCACAGAAAGTGAGTGCCCTTTTTTATATTATATAAGCACAATATAATTCAGTGGAAATGAGCCTGCCGGGGAGGTGCACTTTTAAGCCTCCACTGCAGTCATGTGTAAGCTCCTCAAGGAAGGGATCATGTTTTTTACTTGTATTTGTATGGTGGGGCAGCTAGCAGTTGTGGGTGCAATAGGAAATAATAGTGGGTTGCTGATCTTCAAAAGACTTTCTAGCGCTCAACATTTTGAAATTGCCATTTTATTTTTTGTAATAACAGAATGCTAAGACTGAAGTCACTGCATGCATCTTTCCCAATCTTATCCATGCATTGCAGGGATTTTCAGACCATAAAGAATAGATATCCTGATAGCTCAACAAGAGATCTTTCAATCTCAGTTGAAAGTTTGAATACTATAAAAATTAATAGAAAATATACATGTGCAAATTACTTTCCCAAGGAGCAAAAGACAGATTCTCAGCAGCTGGCTGTCTGCTGATCTTTTGCATTCTTTTCATTACCTGTTGTATTGCCTTATGTAGAATCTGTTTCATGTCTAAATAGCTTGACGTAATGAAGTTATAACTTAATTTAGTTTAGCACAGGCTTTAAAATTAAACAGCTTAGACTTATTTAGATACTTTCATCCTCCAGGGATCCCAGAGTACTCTAGAAAAAAGACTAACTGATCCACCACTGAAATATATCAGCTGTTGGAACAGTGCACAGTAACACCACACAGCAGAACAGGAAGTGAGTAAGAATCCCACATCCAAAATTATAATTTGTCCCTATTTTTGTCTCTTGCTGATTTGCGACCCTTGCAAGATTGAGGTCCAGCAGGAGAAGTGAAGACTTAAAGTGCCAGCTTTTCGTTATGTCTTGTCATTCTATTTTTTCAATCACTTTCTCACATATGGTTTCCTTGATTGCATGACATGGTGGGAATGGGGTGCTTTATGCATTAGTTAGTGTGTTGGACTTATTTAAAGGCAGGTGAATATTTATTATCATAATGAAAGTAAAACATTTTATGAATGGGCAAAGAGGAGTGTGTTTCGTTCTGCCACACAGGTGTCAGTGGATGTGTCCATGTCATAAAATAAACCATGGGTTCTCAAACTGGGGGTCGCAAGGTGGTAACATGGGGGTCACAAGCTATTAGCTCCATGAGGCTGACAGCTCCCAGCCCTCATTAAATTAAATTATCCCCCATTTTTAGTGTGTAAAGGGAGGTCACACTCAGACTTGCTATGTGAAAGGGGTCACTAATACAGTTTTGAACAAGAATATGCTGAGTTGTAATAGCAAATCCTTTTTAAAAAAAGTTTTGGAATTGATTATACAATTCAGTGCTTAAACAGATGGACAGAACCAGAAGTCAGCAACTACAGGACAGGCCCAACAAAGAAAGTAACAGAACACCACTAGCTGTCACCTTCAGCCCCCAACTAAAACCTCTCCAGCTCATCATCAAGGATCTACAACCTATCCTGAAGGATGATCCCTCACTCCCACAGATCTTGGGGGACACTGACACTAAGCCAGGGATCTATCTTTGCAACATAGCCCATTGACAACTCTGTCCACATCTCTATTCAGAGGACACCATCATAGGACCTAAACACATCAGCCACACTATCTGAGGCTCGTTCACCTGCACATCTACCAATGTGATATGTGCCAGCAGTGTCTCTCTGCCATGTACATTGGACAAAATGGACAGCCTCTGCACAAAAGAATAAATGGTCCAAAATCAGACATCAAGAATTGTAACATTCAAAAACCAGTAGGAGAACACTTCAGTCTCCCTGGACACTCAATAACAGACTTTAAAGTGGCAATTCTTCAACTAAAAAACTTCAAAAACAGACATCAATGAGAAACCGCAGAACTGGAATTAAATTACAAGCTGGACACCATCAAATTAGGCTTCAATAAAGACTGGGAGTGGCTGGGTCACTACAAAAAGTAATTTTCCCCTCCGTTGACACTCACACCTTCTTGTCAACTGTTGGGAATAGGCCGCTTCCACCTTGATTGAATTGGCCTTGTTAGCACTGAGCCCCCACTTGGTAAGGTAACTCCGATATTTTCATGTGCTGTAATGTATATATTGCTTACTGTATTTTTCACTCCATGCAGCTGATGAAGTGGGTTTTAGCCCATGAAAACTTATGCCCAAATAAATTTGTTAGTTTCTAAGCAGGGGCAGCTTTATGTATTTTGCTGCCCCAAGCACGGCAGGCAGGCGGCTTTCGGCGGCATGCCTGCAGGAGGTCTGCTGGTGACATGGATTCGGTGGCATGCCTGCGGGAAATCCATTGGTCCTGTGCCTTCGGTGTCCCCGGTGCCGAATTACTGCCAAAGCCACGGGACCAGGGGACCTCCCATAGGCAAGCCACCGAAGGCTGCCTGACTTCTGCCCTCACAGTGACCATCAGGCCACCCCTCTGCGGCTTGATGCCCCAGGCACGCGCTTGGAGCGCTGGTGCCTGGAGCCGCCTGGTCTCTAAGGTGCCACAAGTACTCCTCATTCTTTCTTTTTGCTTAAGCCAGCATCTTTTAGGGGTTAAGAAGAGACTTTACTGCATGTCAGGTGATCTTATAACTGCCTACTGAGGGGGTTTCTTACTCCTTCCTTTGAAACATCTAGTTCTAGCCATTGAACTGGAATACTGGGCTAGGTGGGCCTTAAGTGTAATCCAGTATAGCAATTCCCCTGTAAATTTCACTATCACACATGTGGAACCTTGAGTGCAATATTCACAAACGATGAATAGTATATATTATTATTATTTGTACTGTGATAGCTCCTGAGAGTCCGAGTCATAGACCAGGACCCCAGTGTGGTAGGTGCTATACAAACAGACACTAGAAAGATGGTCTCTGTCACAAGAAGATTACAAACTAAGTAATCTTCCTTATGTTTCTTTTTTTTTTAACGAGAAGTCATTCCAAATTTATTAAAATAGAAAGAATGAGAGGATCCTTAAGTTTCCACCTTTGTGGCAGAAAGGGTTGTTCTCACTTACTTTTACATAACTTTTACATAACTGTGACACTTCATTTAACACTTTTGCATATAGAAATTTCCTTTATTTCATTAGGCCACTGTTTTCCAGTCTTCAAAACTGAGGCACACATCACACAGTGCCCAGGCCTTATAAAAAAATCAGGCCATTCACTTAAGGCACCCAAATTTGAAAAATTTGGCCTTGGTTTATAGGGACTTATTATGGGCTTTATAGATCTTCGTAACAATGGTTATAATGGAAATTCTGAACTGTCATATCATTGTGCTAGCAGGTGTTACAAGTCAGTACAGAAAAAGGTAATTATTCACATTGTTTAGAGAACTATCAAGGAAAACACAGATTATACAACCTTCTAAGTCATTCTCAAAGACACCATTGGTTTTCCAGTGTGCTTTACCCATGTTTAGCTTTATTGCCTGCTGGAGAAATATTTTGCCAGACTCCATGTTCTGCACTGTAGAAAAACCAATGCTTCATTCATATGAAACAAACATCTTACTCCAGTAGAAATGTAGAAAATATAAAGTAGGTTAAACTTAGTGGAAAACCTACACCTCGCCAGATGTATGATCAGAAAAGGAACATTTTAAAAAAATATTTAAAAAGTGTGTTAGTGAATCAAGTAAAAACCATTATTTTATTTTCTTTCGGTAAAGAATACTGGCAAAATAATATTCTATAATTTAAGTAAAAGAATGTCTGAACTGATAGAAGAAAGATTTAAATTTTGTCATCTAATATGTCATTAGACTTGACAGGTGCCTATACCCCAATCCCTGCAATATATCACAAAACACACTACCACATAATCCAGTGGTGGGCAAGCTGTGGCCCGTCAGGGTAATCCACTGGCAGGCCGCGAGACAGTTTGTTTACATTTGTATGGCTGCCTGCAGCTCCTAGTAGCCGCAGTTTACCATTCCCAGCCAATGGGACTGCGGGAAGCGGTGCGGGCCACAGAGACTTGCTGGCTGCTGCTTCTGGCTGCTGCTTCCTACAGCTCCCATTGGCTGGGAACAGCGAACTGCGGCCACTGGGAGCTGCGAGCGGCTGTGCAAATGTAAACAAACTGTCTGGCAGCCCGCCAGCAGATTACCTAGATGGGCCGTGTGCGACCTGCGGACCACAGGTTGTCCACCACTGACATAATCACATCACATTTATCATCACATCCATTCCACAATAAAGCTGTGCTAAGTCCTGAAGTCCTTTCTGAGGCATATCTCTGACAAGTATTGTAAGCTATTGTGTTGTAAAGAAGTTCATTAGCAAAGAATAAATGATCAAAGTGAGAGTCCATCAAAGAACTTGAGCGCATCTCATTAAGAAAATGGGGCCACTCGCATGTTTAAAGAAATACATGAGCTTCTGTGCTTTGCTGGATCAGTCTAGTGCTATGTGCAAGCTCAGTTTTCAAACTCAGCCGTCTTTGATATAACCATGTTCAAGAAAATCTTTTTTCAGTGGGAGAAATGTGTCGCTGTAATTCCTCATAAGTCCAAGATCGGTAAGTATGTGTACTCAAAGTGGAGGGAGAGGGGAGGAAGGCTTAAGGCTGAACTATAATGTTTGCAAATGATAAGCAATGTCATAGTAGTCATTTCACCATTGAAAGCTGTTTCTTGTGGAAAGTCAGGTGCCAAACAGCATATTGAATATTGCACAAAGCTGGGTGACAGAAAAAGCCTGAGACATATCACTACTGTTCCATAATTTCCTTTGATATGTTTGTTTTAATGTCGTTGGAGAGCAGATAGAACAATAAATTCCATAACAGCGAATTGCAGTGAGCTCAGAGTTTTCTTCGGGAGGAAGAGCTGAGTCAACATTGCCAATATCTGAACTGGTTCCACAGAGTCTAAGTATTTCAGACCTGATGGATGGTCCACTCAGCTGGCCCCTAGAGGTCATTAGACTTTAATACCATGAAAACTATATTAGTGGGTGAAATATACACTACATGCATCCGACGAAGTGGGTATTCACCTATGAAAGCTCATACTCCAATACATTTGTTAATCTATAAGGTGCCACAGAACTCTTTGCTGCTTTTACAGATCCAGACTAACACGGCTACCCCTCTGATAATTGGTGGGATTGTCATTCGAGGTCAAATTAAAGACCATTCATCCAGAACTGTGAATACCAATCTACCCATCCCTTTGCCTTTCTGAGCAGCTGGTTAGAGCTGCAGGAATTACATACGTTTACTGCATTATGTTCTCAAGGACAGAATCTAAATGCAGTTTGTCCATCCTATGATGGCTAGTCCACGGCAGAAATTTCAACCCTTGGCTTTGTTGTATCTCTGTTTGGTGTATAACTATGATTTTCTAATTGCTTTTTAAAACTATTTAGTTTTCTCTTCAGCATTCTCTCTCTAGGTATGTTTCATTCATGTTCAAGAACAGTTTGTTATTTATTGTTCTTACATATCTGTAAATAGGTCATTTTCTCTTTATATAAAAAAAATTCCCTGGTTAATGAACCATAATTGTCTTGACAGCATCTATAAAAACATCCACCTGATTGTTTTGTTTCTGATAGACTTCATCCACCTCTATCGTTTACGAGGTTGGGGGTTACTTGTGATGTGACATTACTTGCCTATAATTTATACATAAGGAAAAAACCTCAGTTAAAACTCCAGAAGAAAACTACAAATTCCTAATATTAAACTGCAACCAGATTAAAAAATCCAGCTTGAAATTTGTTTGCTTCCTCACCACCTGCTGTAGCTAGGAAACACAGCAATAAAATCCAAAATACTGAAAGGGCCTGGTGTCAGCCTCTGGGAAACTGTTGGGAAAGTGACTGTAAAAATCAATCCCTCATAGCCCGGCAACATCCTCAACCTGAGAGAGAGTTCCTTCACAATCATAGATGCCTCTTTAAATTTTCCGGCTTAGAGATGTGGTTCCACACACTAGGCCAGCAGTTCTTAAACTGTGGGTCAGGACCCTGTTTTAATGGGGTTGCCAGGGCTGGCTTAGACTTGCTGGGGCCCAGGACTGAAGCCAACCTGAGCCCCACTGCCCAAGGCTGAAGCCGAAGCTTAAGGCTTCAGCCCTGGGTGGCGGAGCTCAGGTTATAGGCCTCTTGCCTGGGACAGAAGCCCTTGGGGTTCGGCTTTGGTCCCCCCACCCACGGTGGTGGGGCTTAGGCCAGCTCAGACTTGGGTCCCCCCTCCTGGGGTTGTGTAGTACTTTTTGTTGTCAGAAGAGGGTTGCTGTGCGATGACATTTGAGAACCCCTGCACTAGGCAATACCTGTATGTTCAAATTCCCATCTCCAATAAATGTCACAATTGTGCAATTCTCTTGACTTCAATGGAATAGTTTACATCAGGGTGAGAGCAGGGAAAGCAGATGTCATGGATGCGAAGAATGTTCATCCTGCAAATTTGTGACTCTATGCCAGAATTCAAATGAGACCTCTTCAGGCCTGGCTGAACTCTAAGCAGACTTCAGCGGGATGGTGTCCTCTCCTAAGGAGTGAGGGATTCTGTTAAGTTGTTGTCCAGGAAATGTGGAAAAGGGGATGCCTGTTGCTCAAAGATAATTGAGAAAGAAAAATCCAGCACTGGGGTGCTCATATAGGTCATTAGTTTTGTTGCCTTTGGACTCAAAAGAAGGAAGGTTCCATTTAAATCTGAGATCAGTGAAACTAGTTCAAGATCATCCTTCCTTCCTTATCAAGAAAAAAATCGGTACAAAAATGAACAGGCAACGGAACATTCCCCACCATACAGAACCACTCTGAACATTGTTTAAATCTACAGAGGTGGTGAAGGGTAATTCTCTACCTGCTCCTCTCTGCTGGGAGGCAATTAGTCATGGAATGGAATTAGCACCCTAGCAATTTATCTAGCAGTGGAGAAGAATAATTGGCAAATGACTGTGGTTGAGAGGTCAAAAGAGCCAACGTGTGATGGTGTTGACAAATCTTGACAGTTCAGTCTTAGCTCCGTAAAAGGAGGAACCCTTCATTAGATGTGTTTGCAAAAACAGAACACAAAATGCTAATTGTTTTGCTCCAAGGTAGTCAAGGACCTATAACCAGGTATCTCTCTTCTGTACTGGAGAAATGCTTTCCCTTCCTTTGACTCCAAAAGTATGGAGAAAGATGTGTTAAGACAGAGCTCAAGTGATTGTAATTGCTCCAGCGTAGGTCAGACACAAATGACACCAATATGTGTTAGCCTTGTTCAAGGAAGCGTCTGTCTTTATGCCATTGATGCCAGATCTCATATTCTCCATATGGGTCTGATATCTCCTCACCTGTATAGTAGTGTGGTTTGAGTCCCTAGGGGAATATTTTTTCTTATTTTGTTTCTTAATGGACATTGCTGGTACTCGGCATTTAGCAGTGGAGGTATTTTTTTATTTTATTTTAGGCTGCTTTATCATATTATAGCAAGTACTGTCTGAGAAGAAGGATGATCATGTGGGTAAAAGACTGGGCAAGAACATGCTACATGATCACAATAGTCCAAGGGTTTGATTATTGTGAGAGTCTGATCGTTCATCAAGTAGTAAGCAGCAAAGCAATCAAGAGTTTTAGTGGACCTTCAGCAAGTTATTTCCTCTATGGTGATATATACAGTAATCCTAATAAATATTCTCTGTACAACACACTGTGAATTACACTGCAGCAAATTAACTTGTACTCTGTCTTCTAAGCCACCATTTTCCTGCCAGTAGCACAGTGAGAAAATAGTTTTTCAGTCAAAAACCAAGAGTGATGGTTGAGTTATTAATGGGTCACCACCGACAGATTTTAAAGAAATTGTTAAAACTGCTGGTTATTGTGCAGAAAAAACACCTAGATTTGAAAGTCATTTTTTATGTCAGATAATACAGTAGAAAAATAACAATCTAGGATTTTCTGAAAATGTTAGAAGTTAAAGAATTAGAAAGATGGCTTACCAAAGCTTATTCATATTTTATTTCTTTTAATGCATCATTTCCCACAAAATAGCCTCTAATGGATTCTTGAATGATCTCTGAGTCTTTGCTCTTTCTAGAGGCCATTTCTAATATTTTTGAAAGGGTGAAGTGCATCCGTATATATGGCTGCTTTATTGAATGTTCTGAATGCTTGCTGGAAAGCTGTACTTGTGTTGACATCCAATATTTTTTTAACTTTCAATTCTTCAGTTAAAACACTCCAAAGAGTTTTTTATTTCAATCATACAGATTTAGAGCTTGATTCAGATCTTTGACCCACTATGACCATCTACTTAGTTCAGTCAGTCAGGTTTAGGATTTCAGATGACTCTGGTGAGGAATCAGTTTAAGGACTCACCCTGAAACTCCTACCTCCGCTGTATGTACCTGATGGGCTAACTTCTTATACGATTATGTCACTGTAGAGTCCAGAAGGCCCAACCATTGTGCTAGGCAATGTACAAATAGAAAGTGAGGGTGCATCCTCACACTGGAGAGCTTATATACAACACATCAGTTATGCTAAAGGGAAACTTTGAGTGAGGACTTGTGTGTGTCTTGGCACATTTTGCTAGGAAGCTGATCCATTATGTGAAAGGGAAGGAGGAAGGGATTTTGGCAGCCTATGCCAGAGTGGCAGTTCAAAATGGGAGGAGAGTGGAGAAAAAATGGTAACGCTGAAGAGGGTGGAAGTGGTAATGAAAGATGGATAGAGAAACAGGGGTTCAGTGAAAGCATTTTTCAGTGAGACACTGATCCTCAGCAGAGCAAGTGTGATTCCTTCTTAAAATGTGCTAGCAGTAAAGCCTTTTTCTCTTTCTCTTTACCTTCCTTTCTGAGTTCCATTTCTGTTTTATGCCTGTCTGTAATACCTTCCAGCTTCTATTGAAACTAACATGCTAGGTGGCCCTTGGGGCTGGGGAAGCCAGGAATCCTTCAGGTGTTTGACCACTTCAGTTCCCTCAACCATCCATTTCCCCATTTTTGGGCCCAGTGCTGCTCCCACTGAACTCAGAGTGAGTAAAAACAGCAGGGCAATAGAGGGATGAGGACCCCCAGGTGGAGTGAAAGTGGGAGGACAATGAGGGGGATATGGGCCCTCCATGCAGAGTGACTGTGGAAGGGGAAATGAGTCTCTGAGGGATCATGGGATCTGGGGGTTGGGAGGGTGGAAGAGAGAGGAGCCAATTCTCACTCATAATATTCCATGTGCCTCAGTTGTAGTTGTGGATGCTCAGCACCTCTGAAAATCAGACCCCAGGTATCGAAAGTTGAGCACCAGAAATGCATGCTTCAGTTTCACAGTCTGTAAAATTAGGATAATTGCGTGTCCATACATCACAGTGATCTTGTGGGGCACTTGGAGATTCTGTGGCCTTGGAGACGCTCTTGGAGTATAAAGTTTTTATTCATTATTACTAGAGAAATGAGGAATGTGAAAGAGAGTGAGTGGGGACAGAGGAGAATGGATATAAGTGAAAATAAAAAGAGATGATGAGATGTTGCATTTCCCGCAAAACTCGCATTCCCTTGTTCTATGGATGTGATAGTTTATGCCAGGGCTTGAGTGGAATGAGAGCTATCATACCTTGCTATGTTGAGAGGAAAGAGTAAGAAAGAAGATAAGCAAACTTAACCCATTGAGAAGAATTGTGCTAAATCCTAATCCCTCTATTTTTTATGGAGTTGCCTGAGATTGTAAAATGATTGCTTTGATGAAAATCTGAGATGCTAAATATTGTAAAAGCCTGTTGCAAAGAAGTATGAGGTTTTGCTTAGAATTTTGATAACATTTAAAAAGGTCTTTCTGCAGCAACAGAATAATTTTCCTTTTGTTAGACGATAACATGCTGCAGCTGAAACCTGGGAATGCAAAGATACTATCCATATATTCACCACCACAAAAACATTCCTTTGATCATTTGGGGTCAGTGTGTAACAGTAGAATTTCCAAACTAACTAAATCTAATACTTGCATAGTCTGAGCTGTAATTTCATAAAAATGCTATTTTTACAAATTGCTTTTAAATGGTAGTTTTAGATTCAGTGGTTGGTGAATGATCTAGTCATATAGCACCTCAGCAGGAATACATTAGACAGCACAAGAGATGCATACTAAAGTGGTCTGCATTATATAGAAAGAAGGATAGCTTTATCCTTGTTGACGTTTAGTGTATAACATATAGATATGCTTCATGACCACCTGTTCTGTTTGCAGGGCCAGAGGAAGGCGAACTGGAGACTGTATATTTTTATTTTACTTGCTACACTCTAACATTTTTAGGTTAGTCTAAAATGAAGTATTGGTCTTTTTATAGCTTTTGCTTCTACCAATTGTTAGATGTTCACTCTTGCAGAGAAAAGTCATTGATACCACTGCAAGATGAAGAAAGTTCCATTGATTTTCCTGGCAACTTGTACTTACTCACCAGCAGAACAGGTTGGGCTACCTCCTATAACAGATCTGTCTGTGTCCACAAAATGCTTTATTTAGACAGTTGTTTTCAACACCCACCATCAGCACTGCCATATGTGAAACACTGGTTATTTGCAAGAAACTAGCTAATGGGCAAATAGTCCATTGTTAATTTTTATCTTTTCATCAGAAAGTGCAGAATAGAGAATGATCCTTCTGACTTCTGTGCATATAAACTTAAAGCTGTTCTGGAAGGAAGGTGTGGTAATGAATGGAAGATCCTTAATGAATCACAATGCCTTATTCTGCCATTGTTAGGCTATATTTAAGACTTCAAAATAACTTGCATTGCATAGCAGGTTTTTTTTTTAAGAGAATTAAAAATTAGGCAAGCACTGTTGCTGTAGATAGCTACAATTCTTTCTTGGGGAATTTCAAATAAAATGTCAGGAATGATGTACAGTGTTTGCTTTCTTAATACCAACAGTGTAAAGAAGCAGAAAAATCTTCTCGAATGAGAATTAGGAGGACTTTTTGACCCTATGTTAGTTCTTTCCAAGGCAATTACTGTTTATAGTTCCAGAAGGAATGACTAGCCAAGAACCATATTTTTTTCTTTAAGGTGGATGAAATCATTTGGAGCCAAATGCCTTGTGTGGAGTATCAGGCTGAGGGATGTAGAATTAAATGTGGGGCCAAAAATAGATGTTTTGTATTTATGGAGACCAAAACACGACCAAGACCCCTTGGAAACCAGTGGAAATTTTGAATACCCAAGGAAAGCAGAATCAGGTCTTGAGTAATGAAACCTTTATCTGCAGTGATAATTATGAAGGAGAAAATAATGGTGCTAGATGTGAGATCATATGGTAGGACAAAAAGGACTGAGGGTTAGATGATCACTGAGGACAGTGCCAACTAAGTGGCTAAAAAGGCCCTTTAACTGGTGAGCTAGGAGTTCCTCAGGTGTAGGAATATTTGCAAATAGTATAACGCCATCATAGCTGGCGCCTCTGTTACTCCAGTGTAGGAGTCATGGCCAGGGGGAAGGGGTGTCACCAGTGGTGATCCCACCAGGAGTACCAATCTTTAAGGGTTGTAGGCTGATGACATCATCTATTGATTTTGCACTGCCTACCCTCCCAGTCAGTGCTTAGTGGGTGCAGCTCAGAATGTGGGCGTGAGTGCGTATTGAATAGGAAAGTTGGCATTCATAAGGGAATTCATTCATTATTATGGACTTTGGCAGCTTTTAAATTGTTTGTGTGTTGGAGGGGGATGGTCAACATCTTTCAAAATGTGGGAGAGATAGGAACTGAAAATGGTGACCCCTAAGTGCCAGATTTTCAAAGGTGGACATAATTGGTGCTGTTGTAAGAATGCATGCACATCATTCGCATCCACCAAACTTTTAAATTGGATGTACACATGTGAAATTGTCTGCACAAATTGGGGAATGTCATGCCTGTAAACCCTGGGATTCAGTGGGAGTACATAGAGGTCAATATGAATTTTGCTTATGTAAGAACTGCAGGTTCTTCTTCAAGTGATTGCTCATGTCCATTCCAATAGGTGTGTGCACACGCTGCGTGTACGGTTGTCATAACTTTTTATCCTAGCGGTACCAGTCGGGTTTTGCTGTGGAGCCTTCTGGAGCGGTGCCTTTATGGCAGTGTATATAGGTCCCTGCCAACCCGCTACCTGCTCAGTTCCTTCTTACCACCAGAGATTGGTCATTGAAGGAACTGGTCTCTTGCTTTAGCAAGTGCTTCCTAGTGGTTTTCGCTGTATATAGTTTTTATCCTTCACTATCTTAGTCAGTCAGTCAGCTAGTTAGTTAGTTAGTATGTTTAAATTGGGGGATTTCCCCTCCCCTATATTTTTTCCCATTGCCAGGGCATGTCTCAGTCCCAGGCTTTCAAGCCATACAATAGGTGCGGTAAGCCTATGCCTTGAGAAGATCCACATGCTGCTTGTCTGAAGTGCTGAGGAGAGGGTCATTTGCAAGACAAGCGCACCATCTGAAGAGGCTTCAAGCCCAGAACTAAGCAGGACAGAGACTGCAGCTCTTAACTGGCTCAAGAGCTGGCACTGGCAGCCTCGATGCGCAGCTCACCAGCCTCGGTGCGGGATACTTCGGCACTGAGGAAGGACTCGCAGACGGAGCATCAGTGATGTTCCCCTGCGTGGACGTCTGGCTCATCGGTGCGGCACTGGGGATTGTGAAGGGGATTGTGGAATTGGACAGGCTAGTGGCCCTTCCTATACTCCCAGACCTCATTACACAGGATCACAGCCAACACCACCACCCCATCCTGGATTCCCTCCATCTCATGGTGTGGAAACTCTATGGCTGAACCAGCTTGAACTGCAGTACTCAGACTTTGTTAGGGAAGTTCTCTTGGGAAGCAGGAAGCCCTCCACTCGTACAATGTACCTGGCGAAGTGGAAGCATTTCTCCATTTGGTCCCGCAATAAGCCTCTGTTCCCCTTGTGCTAAACCACCTCTTGTACCTGATGCAACAGGGGTTGACGATATTAAGGTGCACCTGGCGGCCATCTCAACCTTCCACCTGGATGTGGTGGGCAGGTCAGTCTTTAGCAATTCCGTGGTGGGCCAGTTTCTTAAGGGTTTGGATAGGCTTTACCCCCAGATGAGGCAGCCTGTTCCTCAGTGGGATCTTAACCTGGTCCTTTCTGGACTCATGGGTCCCGCTTTCGAGCCCCTGGCAACCTGCCCCTTATCCTACCTTTCCTGGAAGGTGTCCTTTCTGGTGGCCATAATCTCGACCAGAAGGGTCTCTGAGCTCAGAGCACTGATTTCCGACCTGAAATATTTCTGACTGCCCTAGAATAAGAACATAAAGCTACTCTGTTTCATGTCATCCTAACACCCTTCAAGTGTTGACTTCCTAGTATGGTGAACTGACAAAGCCCATGGGACAGAAATGTACAATTGTGTGTTCACAGATGCTCTTTGTTATGCCAGGTGAAAGACCCAAAGTTTGCATTTATCCTTGTTCTCAAGAGCATGATGTAACAGCATTAAAAGTATTGTAGAACACTGCAATACAATTCAACCTTCCTGAGTCCCCATGCCACTTGTAACAACTACCTATGAAGGGAGGTTTGTTGTGCCTGAATACCATGTAATGTGAATACAACAATAGAAGATTTGTTGTTTCCACATGCAATATAGTTTTAAATTCAAGATCATGAGTTCAGTTCTTCCATTGAAATGTATGGTGAAACTCCCATTAACTTAAATGGAGTAGGGTCAGGTTTTACATTTCTATTTGGGGGTTGTGAAGAATGGAGGAGGGGAGCTACCATCAGCCAGGTCTCACTTGGTGAGTGAAGTGCATTTTGGTTAAGTACATATCAGATCAACAGCCTGCTTAATTTGGCATCTACCTCTAGCCATGGCCAGTGCCCTCCCTGTGGGCAAAGTGCAAAGCTTCCACTTGCTGTACTGCAAATCTGCAGTAAAATAGATACACAAACAAATAAATCAAGCTCTTCATAAAAGAAGATATGAATTAAGTAGCTCAAATAATTGTGTTAATTCTGGAACTGGATTTGTAATTTTCAAGAAAGATCAGCAGTATGTTTTTAGGTTGACAGTCTTATTATTTTGTGGCTCATCTCAATGGAAATACGCATCTGGCCATACAAATGTAACAATGAACTGAACTATCTGAGTTGTACTCTTTAACGAAGAGCTGGCTACAGTGACGCTTGCCTTAGCAAAAAAGTGCTATAACAATATATTCCATAAATATAAGGAGAATGTTAACGTTGCACGGTGAAGCATTCAGAAGTGAGGACATGCCAGTTAAGGGTGAACATGCAGTCTTAACTCTGCCCCCTTGTGCATATGCATAACAGTCTAATTACACGATAACATGCAGTTTCTCATAGTACAGTATATCATTTTTTCTCCAACCTTATATGCATCTCTAGTATCTTCTGCTGTTATATATTTCTGACCAACAGAGCCAATGAAAGTCATTTATATACAAAGTGCCAGATTCTCCATTGCTCTGTACATTGTATAATTATTTTACACAGTGCAAAATGAATATGAAGTGGGTATAAAATGCAGCCAGACCAGAAGGGTAACATTTCACACTCACTTTGGATTGGTTTAAATGACTATAAAAGGTACAGGGCAGTGGAGAATCAGGTTCAGAATGTCCAATGAATGGTGAATGGACAGTTTCTCTACCAAATTTCAATGTTGTCTTCCCTTCCTCAGAGATTTTTTGGTGAAAAAGCTGTTTAAAAAAGGTCTTAAGCTATTTATTTTAAATAATGAGGGAAAATGTACCTCACCCCCCTTATACTTCCAAATGACTAAAATGTTTTGGCTCACATTTCCAAACAACTTCACTTCTGAGATCAGAGATCAATACTGGGAAGACTTTGCCAAATAAGTGAAAGCTGTGGAAATATATGAGCAACTGGAAACCAGAGTTGTTATAGAAATATTTTTGCAAATTAGAGTTGGAGGTTCAGGTATCATATAGGAAATATTGTTTCTAATATATAGGAGAAAGTAAATCACCTGCAGTTCCTATTTACATAAAATTTCCCAATCTGTGTTTTATGCCCACTAGTTCAGAACACACTTCTATTCTGAACACTTTCTTTTGTTCAGTTTTACCTATCCTGTTCACCCTGTAATTCTCTACCTTGGACCTCTTCCTCTTGGAGGTTCCATAACTATCTCAGACTCATACCTTCTAAAAGGGGCTTCTCCCTTTCCTTCTTGTCCTCCTTCTCTTTTTTTATTCTTTAGCACTGTTGATTATTTCATTATTATCCCTATTTTCCACTCTCACAATTTCAATTCCTTTTTTCTACTGTTTTTTTACTCCATAATATTCAGTCTCTCACTAAGTCCTGTCATCTCTTCCCTTATAATATTCCTGAAATCAATCTATTCTTTTCTCTTGTCCCTCAAACCCCTTTCTCCAAAAAGTGCTTAGCACACTGTTGCTGATAAAGAATGTTAACTGATTGTTCCTACCTTCCTGAGCGTGCCAAATTCAGGACAGACTGATTTTAAAAAAAAAGGGCAGACATGCTCCAAAGCTGGTGGCTTTTTCTATAATTAGATTTCACCAAGCCAGTAACCAAAGTGAGCTCCTGTATCACCACACTGGTTAACAAGAAGCCAAAATACAGTCCCGTTAGACAATCCAGCCCCTGTCACCACCTGGACATCTGGTCTTTATGATGAGAGTATACAGTTCTTCTAATCCCAAAGGATTGGCCACTTCCCCAGGTCTATATGCAGTTCATCTTGTAACTCCAAAATCACACTTGTAGCCAATCCGTCAGTAACTAAAAATATTAATAAATTTATTAATATAAAAAGAAAAGAGTTATTAATTGGCCAAAGAAAGCATATCCGTTGCAACTGATTTCAGAGTTTGCAGGTAGGGATAATAGCGCTGATGTTAAATCTGCTAGCTTGTATTAAATCTCTCTGCTTCATCCATTAGATTTGGGGTCACCAGTCTATCATTCAAAGCTCTTCTTTGTTAGAAATACTGTCCAGAGATGTGAAGCAGGAATAAAGACAAAAGTGATGTCAGTCTCCTTTTATACTTTCAGCCCAAGTGTATGAAAGTTACTGGCAAAAGATGGATTCTTAGATCACATGTCCTTACATGCATTGCTGAACCATGGAACAGCCATAGCCTCAGTGCCCTCTGAAACATCTTCTGGAGAGGCTCACTGGGAAAGCTGATTGTCTTTAATGGGTCATCTAGCAGGCTGGCTAGTTTTAATGCAAATCTGTCTTGAGGAATCTCTCAAGAAAACGTGTTTGAGATACAAACATACAGTTCATAACTTTAAATCCATGTATAATCTTTGGATATGAACAAGATAATACTACATAGTAGCCTATAATTTTTCCATTGATGTTTTACATGACATATTTTGTACACAATTTATTGCAATTTTGTAACAATTTTATATTCAGTGTAACTGAATTTGTGTAATTTAGTCATCTTTCTTTTTATACAGAATCACACCATGTTCTCTTTATCTAACAGGGGTCGGCAACCTTTCAGAAGTGGTGTGCCGAGTCTTCATTTATTCACTCTAATTTAAGATTTCGCGTGCCAGTAATATATTTTAACATTTTTTAGAAGGTCTCTCTATAAGTCTATATATTATATAACTAAACTAGTGTTGTATTGTAAAATAAACAGGGTTTTCAAAATGTTTAAGAAGCTTCATTAAAATGAAATTAAAATGTTGATCTTATGCTGCTGGCTCGCTTAGCCCGCTGCTGGTCTGGGGTGCTGTTCACCTAGGCCGGCAGTGGTCCGAGTGGGGCCTGCGGCCGGGACCCCAGCTGGCAAGGGTCCGTCTGCCAGAACCCCAGACCAGCAGCGGGCTGTGCGGGGCTGGCAGCCAGGACCCAGAGGGCTGGGGGCAGAGGGCTCGGGGCAGAGCTGGGGGCTGGGTATGTGAGGGGGTGTAGGTGTCAGGGCAGAGGGGGCGCTGGGTATGGGTGGGGGTGCCAGAGTCAGGGCTAGGGTTGAAGGAGTCAAGCAGAGGGCTGGGTATGTATGAGGAAGGTACAGGGCTCAGGGCAGGGGCCTGGGGGTGGCTCAGGGCAGGGGCCTCGGGGTGGTGCAGGGCTCAGGGCAGAGGGCGTGCTGTGTGTGTGGGGAGGGTCGGGGGTCACAGCTCAGGGGAGAGTGCTGAGTGACTGCCCCCCATAAAACTCTCAACCCCGCTGCTCCTTGTCCCCTGACTACCTCCTCCTGGGACCCCACCCCCTATCTAAGCCTCCCTGTTCCTTGTCCTCAGACTGGACTCTACCTCCTACCTGTCCCCTGACTGCCCTGACCCTTATCCACACCCCCCGTCCCCAGCCAGACCCCCGGGACTCCCATGCCTATCCAACCACTCCCTGCCCCCTGACAGGACCCCCAGAACTTCTGACTCATCCAACCCCCCCCCACTCCCTACCTGCCCCAACCCCTCTCCACACCCCTGCCTCCTGACAGGACCCCCAGAACTCCCAACTCATACACCCCCCCAGCTCCTTGTCCCCTGACCTCCCCCTTCAGAGACCCCCCCACCCTAACTGCTCCCCCCCGGACCCTCCTTGCTTCCGGTCCCCTGACTGCCCCGACCCCTATCCACCCGCTGCCCCCTCACAAACCCCGGGACTCCCATGCCCCATCCACCCCTCCTGCTCCCTGACTGCCCCGTCCCGACACCCCCACCCCTAGCCACCCCCCGAGATCCCACCCCCCATCCAACCCCCCCTGCTCCCTGACTGCCCCCTCCAGAGACCCTCCCACCCTAACTTCCCCCCCCAGGACCCTCCTTGCTTCCAGTCCCCTGACTGCCCTGACCCCTATCCACCCGCTGCCCCCTCACAAACCCCGGGACTCCCATGCCCCATCCAACCCCCCACGCCTCTCGGCCCCACCCCGGGATCCCATCCCCCCATCCAACCCACCCTGCCCCCTAACTGCCCCCACTCCTTATCCAACCCCCCCAGCCCTGGGCCCTTTACCTTGAGGCTCCACGCAGGGCCAGACACGCGCCCCGCGGGAGAGCACAGCCCCGGCCCTCAGAGCGCTGCCCTGCGGGAGCTCGCAGAGCGGCATGGCTCCAGGGGGGGGCGAGACGTGTCGGCTCCCTGCGGGAGCGCGCCCAAGCGGCATGGCTCCAGGGGAGGGGGGAGCGTGTCTGGCTCCCCGCGGGGCCCAACGCTGCCTGCGGGAGCGCGCAGAGCGGCATGGCTCCAGGGGAGGGGGGAGCGTGTCTGCCTCCCCGCGGGGCCCAACGCTTGCCTCGCGCAGAGCGGCACGGCAGGGGAGCGTTGTCTGTCCCGCAGGGGACGCTCCAGCGCAGCAGCAGGGCTCCAGGGGAGGGGCGAAGGCGGGGGAGGGGCCTGCAGCTTGGGAGCGCGTTCCCCGCGGCTTGCAGTGCCGGGAGAGTGGGGCTGTTTGCCCACCCCGTGCGCACGGCTCTGCTTCTGCTCCCTGCCCCCGCGGGGGAAGCGGAGGGCAGAGGAGAGCGCACTGGGCTGGGCAGGATTTTAATGGCACCTGGAGTCCCGGCAGGCTCCAGCGTGCCATTAAAAATTGGCTCGCGTGCCGTCTTTGGCACACGTGCCATAGGTTGCCGACCCGTGATCTGTAATTTCTCCAGATTCAGTTTTACCTAAACAGTTGTCTTGTGCCTTGCGTTTGTTTCTCGTGTCTGTTAGATTGTAAGACCATTGGGGCATGGAGTTACTCTTACTCTGTTTTGTAATATGCTTTGCAAACTTACAAAGTTAAATAAATAGTGTCACAAAACCCCATCTGTTAGATTTTTTTGAAATGACTGGATGGGTATAACTCAACTCCCATTGCAGATCATGTAATACTCCCATTGGTTTCAATGGCAGAGATAGACTGGCATTGAACGCTTTAGGGCAATACAGTTCTGATATCCACACCTCTGAAAGAATGTTGAAAAGTTGGAGAGGCTGCCAAGGAAATGATTTGGAGGCAAAAGTTGCGTCACAGTGAGAGACTTTGAGCCCAATCAGTTTAGTGTATCAAAAAGGAGATTTAAGAGGTGACTTGATTTACAATATATAAGTATCTTCACAGTGAGAAAAAAACAGGTACTAAAGAGCTCTTTAACTTGGCAGAAAAAGGAACAACAAGAACCAATGGCTGGATGCTGAAGCCAGACAAATTCAAATAAGAAATTAGGTATACATTTTGAACAGTGTGGATCATTAACCCCTGGAACAAACTCACAAAGAAATTGGTGAGTTCTCCATCTATTGATGTGTTCAGATAAAAAGTGGATACATTTCTGGGGGATACTTTAGCCATATATGTTGTTGGGCTCAATACAGGGACAACTAGATGCAATTTAATGCCTGTGATATGCAGGATGTCAGACTCGATGTTCTGATGATCCTTTCTGGATTTAAACTATGAATTTTGAAAATCTCACTGTATATTTTTCTATTTAGTTGCAGTGATTTTGTGTGATCTTTTCAAACCCATGATAACAAATCCTCCTATTGCCTGTGTAGTGTTTCTATTCTCCCTGCATTCATACTATAGAAAAGCAGAATGCAAGCTTTAATCCATTTAAAGAAAAAGAAAAAACAGAAAAGAGAGAAGAAAAACCTGCAATTCAACATTGTTAAATTAATTTAACATGTTCAGTCCTCTGTTTACAGATGTGCAAATTGCTCAATGACATTTTTCTAACTCAGGCAATGTTTTAATAGCCTTTGGCAGTGCAGATACTTTAAATTGAAACTCAAAATAAATTGTATACAAAGCCCAGTGTTTTTCAGTGTACAGTGTGTAGCATTTGGCTGATATGCCAAAATACAACTTTTTTTAACCTAGCAGTATCCTATTCTGGCCTCAAATTGATACGTGGATAAATAAAAAGTAGATAGTAGTGTTGAGGTGATTGTTAAGGTGCCAGGTAACCTTTGTGTTGCCTGTAAAACAAAAGAAGAGAGAGGGATATCTTGGCATAGCACATAAAAAGACAGAATTGGTAACAAAAGGAGAAAACTACATACAGTGAAACCTGGTTTTATTTTAGTGCGATAGCAACTCAGTTTAAAAATAATTGCCAGCCGTTCTGATGGATATGGATTTATTCTCAATACAGATGAACCACATTCATAGAAACGTTATCATCTGAATTCCTCCTATCTGCTTGCTGGAATTTAATTAAAATTAAACTATCAGCCATTGCTTTTGCTTTTGCCACTATCATCAAGGTCATATATAATTAAGATCACCTGAAACTTTTTTTTTCCTGGAAGGCTAGTGACTTTCAATTTTCTCACCTTCTCAGTTAAAATGAAAGAGGCATTAAACTCTGGTAAGTACTCCCTCTGAGGAACTTTTTCCTATTCTGAGCAACCATTGAATTCAGAATCTGAATTAAAACGAACAGACAAAAAACATTGTAGCTTACATTAATACTGCTGAAAGATCATTTTGATCATAAAACAGACTCTAAAGAGGTCATTTATGACCTCCTTTAATTGTGAGCAAAGCAAATGTCTCCTCAGCATTACTCAGTTTTTAGATCTTTAAGCTTAGCTGTGAACTAATTCACTGTATTATTCTCATGTATCCTTCTTCAAGAGACACACACAGCATTTTCCTCTTGTAGTCAAGAATTTTCTGAACCTTATTAAGATTGTTGCATGAAGCAGATACATGAGGGGTTTTTTTAGGTCCACCTAATGCTCCTGTATCCTTGCCTATTTTATCTTGGTACTGAATCATTTGGCATTTCTTCTTGTTAGTCAACAAGAGAGCATCGCTTCCAGTAGTGTTGATTCAATGTATCTGGTTAGTGAGAGTGTTGCTTAACATATAGCTTTCATTACATGGCAGCAGGTGCAGGCTTCCCAACTTGGCAAGTAAGCAGTATGGCAATAAACAACAACAACAAAAAAGATGCTAGAGAGGTTGGCGTTGAGGGTGGTAGAAGGGGAAGAAGAGAACCGTAGGGAAGATGAGATAAGAAAAAGGAAAAACAGGGAATCAATAGTGAGAAATAGGAAATGGAAGAGAACACAGAGCAGAGCAAATATGTACGGTGCAAAAAAGAAGAGTTGCTTACTGCTTAAGAATGAATTTGGTGCATATAATTTAAACTCAGAATATACACCTCATTTAGTCTTCTGAACACACAGCAAAGAGCAGTGGCAATCCAATTTTCCATACAGCATACCACCTGTGTGCCAGTACCTCCTCTCAGTTCAGTTTTCTTGTCTATTCTATTGTTGGCTGATCTGATGGACAACTCTCCATTAAGAACCAGAATGAGAACCCCACTATAATCCAAGACCACCAAATAGCTATAGATTGGAAGTCTTTCCTACTACCAGTCCCTGAGCCACAATGTTCTAAATGTCTATTTAATCAGCACTTTCTGAGAAGTTCGCATACTGCAAACCTGTTGCGTTTCTCCCAAGTCTCCTCTGATTCAAGAAATACAACTTCATAATTTTATTGGGATTCTTAGCATTTCCTGGAACCTCCAATGAGAAGCCTAGATGTGCAAATTGAAAACGTTTAGCATGATATTAACGTGCATTACATAGAAAATCCAACTGAGTGCATAGCAAAGCAAACAGGTCCCATGCCCATCTGTATGTGAGTGTTGCTGAAAAGCAGAAAGCTGTGCCTCAAACTGCAGTAAATGATGTCAGGCAGCTACTGCCGGATATGAGCCTAGATACCACATGCTGATGTCCCATCCATGAGATTTTGGACCAGTGGATCAGTGCAGGTCACAGACATTGACCACACGCCCAACCTAATTTGCTATGGTGTCTTCTGTTTCTGTGGTCTAGTACAGATGTCGTACGCAAAGATTTGTTCTGCAAATTACAGGAAGATTCAGAGTCTAATGGAGACTCTGGCCAGCCCTAACACACTCCTAAAAGAAATGTGCAATTTCCACTGCATCGTGTCACACACAGCCGCAGAGGAGAGGACCAGGACTTGTATTACATATACCAGGTATATTTTACATTATAATAAATATAAATTCCAACGCTCAATGGGACCATTGTGATCATCTAGTCTGACCTGTATAGCCAGGCCATAGAACTTCCCCTAAATAACTGCTGGGGCAGATGGTTTAGAAAAACATCCAATCTTGATTTAAAAATTGTCAGTCCTGGAATATCTACTGCAACCTTTGGTAAATTGTTTGTTTGAATGGCTAATTATCCTCTGTTTGAAAATGCACACCCTTCCAGCCTGAATTTATCTAGCTTCAACTTCCAGCCATTGGATAGTGTTATACCTTTCTCTGCTAGACTGAAGGACCCATTATCAAATATTTGTTCCCCAAGTAGGTACTTATAGACTGTAATCAAGTCACCCCCTAACCTTCTTGTTGTTAACCTAAATACGTTGAGCCCCTTGAGTCTGTGACTTGAGTTTGAAGAGTAACTGTGTAAGGACTTGAGATTCTGGTCCTTTGTTGTTTTACTCTTCTTCATTGTTTATAATAACTCCCTGGAAGCATGACACATAAACCTGCTTCCTCATCTAAAAAAATAAATTCTTCCTTTTCACATGCACATGGATTAGACATCGTCAAGTCATATACAAATACTGGGCTGCTGGCATTTCTGCAGTGGGAGAAAAAAAGATTGAAGCATCTTGCGGGGGGTAGGGCAAAAGGAGGGGTAGACTTATGTACAATATTTTCTGGGCTGTGCACTCAAATCTAAGAAAAGAAGAGCAGGTGAAATTGCAGGAAGTCATCCTCTTTGACAGTATTTATGTTCAAGGCATTTATATCTGTACCATATGTAGACCGAAACTCAGTTAATCTGAACAGATAAAGAAGGAAATGTGTAGCTATTAATCTATACCTCAACGGCTTGCCAAATATCTTTATTGCCCCATGATTCTACTCACTCATTTTCTGTTTTTAACTAAGAACAACTGTGAAACTGTAAT